>NW_012102521.1:550496-551115 GCF_000951045.1 Mandrillus leucophaeus | reverse complement strand
ATGCATGCACACACACATTCACAGACATGTAGACATACACTCAGATATGCACACACGCCCTCATATATGCATGCACACACACATTCACAGACATGCACACACTCACACACACAGATATGCACACATACATATGCGTGCACACACATTCACAGACATGTATACACTCACACACAGATATTCACACACACTCATATATGCATGCACGGACATTCACAGACATGTAGACACACACAGATATGCACACATGCACTCATATGCATGCACACACACTTTCACAGACATGCACACATGCGCAAATATACACACACACACATTCACAGACATGCACACACACAGATATGCATGCACACCCTCATATATGCATGCACACACACATTCACAGACATGTAGACATACACTCAGATATGCACACACTCGTATATGCATGCACACACATTCACAGACATGTAGACAAACACAGATATGCACACATGCACTCATATGCATGCACACACACTTTCACAGACATGCACACATGCGCAAATATGCACACACACATTCACAGACATGCACACACACACACAGATATGCATGCACTCACTCATATATGCATGCACACACAGAGACATGCACACACACA
>NW_012102521.1:546120-549091 GCF_000951045.1 Mandrillus leucophaeus | reverse complement strand
GGAGGGGGATGGAGGTGGCGGGGGCAGAGGTGGGGAGGGACAGCTGTGCCACTCGCACTTTAATGCGTATTTGCCCCTGACACACACACGAGGTGTCCAGTACAGTACCCAGAACACAGACGGCTTGCAGACATGCTAGCAGCCATTACTAGACATTTTATTGGCTGTAATTTATCGGGTGCTTCCTGTGTCCTGGATATTGTCCAGCCAGGCAGGTGCTGCCCCTCCCGGCAAACAGGGCGCTTTAGACAGAGGAGGAGCTGACAGGAGGAAGTCTGCCCAGGCAGGGTCTCAAGATGCTGTCACCACCCTAGCGCCCTGAAGCTGCCCCAGGGGCCAGCAGCGAGGCCTGGAGGGTGCTGGGCCACGGCGAGAGGATGGTGGGCCCTCCAGCCGGACGTCCCCTGCAGCAGGCCACACAGGCAGCTGGAAGCAGCTTCGCACAAAGCCTGCATGCATAATGAAACCAAGCATCAGGAGCTGTTTGTGAAGGCTCTGGGTAAACACTGATTATCCTTCATTAAAAGAACAGGGCTATTAGCAAGACAGAGGAGGCTGGTGGCCTTCGGAAAGAAGGGGTGTTTGCACAGCCAGGAGTGAGCAGCTGCCCCAGGGACTCCTGAAGGGGAGCACAGTTACTAGTTACTAGCCTCAGTAATGGCATGGGAACGAGCTGAGGAGCCCCGAAACCTGACGCACAGGCCTGGCTTCTGCAAGTGGGGCCCCAGGTCTATAGATCTCCAGGGCACTGCAGGGCAACGTCTGCAGGATCCTCGCTGCCACTGCGGCCCTTGCTGTCCCCATACCCTCTGGCACTTGAAGGCAGGGTAGACGGAGGCAAACAGGTTGCCATGGCAGGGAGGGACACACGCAGACCCCTCCACCTGCCGCCACACAAGGTCCCTCCTTCCTGTGCCTGCTGGTTCCAGTGACGGCACCCTCCCAGCTGAACACAGGACAGATGTCATGGCTCGGGACCCCCAGGCCATCTGCCCCGTTTGCATCCAGTGAGCCCTTCTCCACAGTGGCCCCTGAGGTCATGGGGAGGCCTCCACAGCTGTTGTCTTCCACATAACCAGAAGCTCCCAGGCCACATTTCACCTGAGAAGCAGGATCAGGGGAAGGTCGCAGGGAACAGGGGCTGTGGCGCATGGGACACCCACATGGCAAACGCCACACCTGGGGACCTGCCAAGCCCTGGTGGCACACAGCCCTGACAACCCCCAAACCCTGCTGGCCTTGAGGAGCGCCAGCCCCCACTGCATGCTGATGGCCATTCGGATGTCACTCCACCCTGAACGCTAGACTCAGTGTGGGGGAGGAAAAGCTCCTGTTCTCATCCCCAGCGACCCACACGGAGAACACAGGAATCATTGGGAAGAGATGGGCACTGGATAGACAAATGAGCAAAAAGGTCAAAGTAGCAATTCATAAAACAAGGGCAAGTGACAAGAGGCACGGAAATGTGCAATCGCGTATAGCCAGACACGCTCCAACAGTGAGAAGCCATTTCTCACCAAGCTGGCCATGGGGGTGAAAAAGACTCAAAAACTGGAGATTTCAAATGCTGGCCAGGGTTGGGAGGTGGGCATGGGAGGAGAGGGGGCGGGAGAGCAAGTGACCACCGTCCCTGGGGACAGTGTAGGCCGGCGTGTCATGTGGCCCGAATGTGCCACTCCAGAGGACTGACTTGGAAGCCATCATCAGACCAGAAACAATGGAGCAGAGGCCCCAGAGGAGTGACAGACAGACTGTGAGAAGACCTGGGGAGGGCACAGCCCCGGTAGAATCCCAGGATGTGCAAAGGCCCTGCAGCAGGAATGCGCCTGGAGGCTGAGAAGAAGCAGCAGGAAGGAGGAGGCAGGGGAGGTGCCCGGACTTGTGGCTGGAGAGGCAGCAGAGGTGATGTCACCATCGAAGAGATTTGAAAGCACCTCAAAAGGCCACCCAGGGACCAGCCGTCACCACCAGTGGCACATCCAAATAACAGAACCCTACAAAAGCATTAGGCATTGTTGCGGCATGTATTTATTCACAACAAAAATCTTCCAGGTTTACAAAGCAGTAGATGAGGCAGTCTCAACCTGTGAGAAAAAAATGACCTAAAACACGAACATGTGCACAGACAAAACCCGAAAGCCTTTGACATCAACATGTTTATAGTAGGTGACATGGGGGAATATGATAATGGGGAGACTATTTTTCTTTGTGCACAGTATTTTTGAAATTTTATGTAATTAGTGTCGCATTTATACAATCCAGCTCCTAGATGCATTTCCTATGAAAATTGTTTAGGCTTCTCTTAGGAGCACTGCCGTCAGGCACATCATGTCTGCTGACTCATGACCCTGGTTGATGGCATGTGGGAGGGTTTCCAGGGTGCAGGTGCGGTGTTTAGCAGGTGCCTTGGTAGCTGGGCTCATCACACATGTGCATGCACATGCACACACGCACTCATATATGCATGCACACACACATTCACAGACATGCACACACACACACACAGATATGCACACACACTCATATATGCATGTACACACATTCACAGACATGCACACACACAGATATGCACACATATACTCATATATGCATGCACACACATTCACAGACACACACTCACACACACAGATATGCACACACATATATACGTGCACACACATTCACAGGCATGTATGCACTCACACACAGATATGTACAAACACACTCATATATGCATGCACACACACATTCACAGACACACACACACTCACACACAGATATGCACAAACGCACTCATATATGCATGCACACACACTTTCACAGACATGTAGACACACACACAGATATGCACACATGCACTCATATATGCATGCACACACATTCACAGACATGTAGACACACAGATATGCACACACGCACTCATATATGCATGCACACACACATTCACAGACATGTAGACACATACACAGATATGCACACACGCACTCATATA
>NW_012102521.1:543029-544294 GCF_000951045.1 Mandrillus leucophaeus | reverse complement strand
GCCCCCGGCCCCTCCCACCCCCTGGCCCTTGCAGCCCCCTGGCCTACTCCTGCAAGCCCTGGGGAACCAATTCCGCAGCTCTGGGCCAGAGCCTTCACCTCCAAACCAGGACAAACCAGGCAGTCTGGGGTAAGAGTGGGAGGAAGTAAAAGACACTCGTGGGTTCCTGGGAGTTGAAATAAGAATATCTCAGTCTCTTTCCATAAGGAAACCTAAAAAGAGCACAGAACATTTTGAAAATGGAAGCCAAATATTTATTAAATGTTTTAGAATCCATCAGAAACCACAGATGCTGGGAAGAACAAAACCCACTTTCAGAAAGAGGCGGCGAGTCACGGGGAGAAGCGGGGAGCACGTCTGAGGGACTCTGCTCCGTGCCCAGTAGCCGACACCCCCGTTCCCACACCCCTGCCCCCTCCCCAGCAGAGCCCCTCTCCCCGCCCCAGCAAGACCCCTTACAAGGCAGATCTCGGAAACACAGAAATGTGATCTCTTAAAGCTCATCAGCGTTGTGGACACGTGGAACAGATGACCAGAGACATCGTGCCGGTGTGCCATGTGCCCACTCCAAACAGCCACCCCAGGAGCTCCGTGGGGCCCTGCCCCAACACACGGGAGCCAAAGCACTGGTGGCAAGGCTGGCCCAGGGCTTTGGCGTCACAAAGTGACAATGGGGTGACCAGCTCAGGGCCTCTGGATACTGGAGGACAGAGAGGCTGTGGGAAAGAGGAGGCTGTAGAGGGTAGGGTGGGCACTCCCGGGCCCTCGCTCAGGCCCTCGACCCGGGACATCAGCGCCTTCTGGCCAAGGTGGAATGGTCACTGGGCGAGGGTGAGACCCAGACATGTACCTTCGGCCAACCCCTCACGTAAGAAACTTCCAGAAACAAGTACAGATCTAACTCTAAATTGGCAGGAGTAAGGGGCGCGGGGCCTGTCTTGATTTCCAGTGAACTCTCTTGGTTAGGGCTGCTCTGGGAGGCACTGCAGGGCCTGGCCCCAGGCAGGAGCCCGAAGGCCCTCAGTGACCTCTGTCTCCGCAAAGTGCCCTCCCCCCCACCTTCCTTTCTCACCTGCCCCACCTCTCCCATTGCCACTGCAACCTCCCTCCCTCCCCAACCCACACCTGTGTGCCTTTCCTTCTCTTCTTGGGCATCTTCTGCTCCAAAACCCACCATCTGCCAGGTTCTATCAAAGGCCATAGAGCCGAGCAGCAGCAAGAGCCCCCACTGATGGTGGGGCGGCGGGGGGAGAGCTGGGGGGGCA
>NW_012102521.1:509784-538874 GCF_000951045.1 Mandrillus leucophaeus | reverse complement strand
TCATATATGCATGCACACACAGAGACATACACACACACAGATATGCACACATGCACTCATATATGCATGCACACACACATTCACAGACATGCACAATCACTCAGACATGCACACATGCCCGACACACACATTCACACACACATGCACACATTCACACACATATGCATATGTGGCTGTGAATGAATGATGGAGGGGGGATGGCGTGCCACTGGCACGTTAATGTGTATTTCTCCCTGACACATGCACACACATGCACACATTCACACATATGTATGCACACACTTCACACAGGCATGCACACATGCACACATTCACACACACCCACGCACGCATGCACATTCACGCACTGCTGGGAGCCGGGAGCTCCCAGAGCTCCAGGGAGCCAATGGCCTCTGGGCTGGACCTCTGGCCCCTCCGTTCAGCCCTGTAAGCTGGGGCCTCTGAGTCCTCATCTGCAGACGGAATCCTGAAAGTCTTGAGGGTAGGGATGAAGAGCAAATGGATACAGACGTGGAAAGCTCAGGGGCGAGGTCTGAGGGGTCAGAACCTAGTCCCTGCTTTTATTCCCGCTTCACAGAGGAGACCAAGGACAGAACACGGCCCACGCTCACACGGCAGGCAGCCACGAGGAGACCAAGGACAGAACACAGCCCACGCTCACACAGCAGGCAGCCACAGAGGTGGCTAGTCGTCCACTCACTGAATTCCCATTGCCTTTTCTTTATGTTAAAAAATAAAAATAAATTTAACTGAGTTCCAGTAAGGAAGGGGCAGCCCCTCCCCTGCCCAGAGTACAGCTGGTCTCAGCCCTGCAGGGGTGCTGCTTTTTTATCTTGCTAGTGATTGGCCTTGGGGTGAGCATGAGAGCCAGAAAGTTCTGGCCAATGAGATCAGCAAAGAGGTAGCCCAGGGCTCTTCAGAGATGACTCCTGTTCTTCCGGCTCTGGAAGCTGCCATGGGCTGTGGGCTGTCTTGGTCCACAAGGCAACAACTCTGGACACCCCATGCTAAGGGCGACAGGGCCAGGAAGACACAGCCAGCCTCTGAGCTGCCCCAGGCCACCTCCCCCAAGACATCTCCACCCAAAGACACCTTCATCACCAAAGACCCCGCAGGCTGGGTTCCCAGCCAGCAAGCACCTCACCCATCCATGCATTGCAGCTGGACCCAGCCTTCTCCCAGTCCCACTTTGATGCCACTCTTTCTCCAGCAGCTGCTAACATCAGAGCCCTGAGTCCCACATCACCTCCTGCCTGCCCTCTGGAATGCAGCCCGGCAGGACTCACCTGAGCCTAGGGGCCTCGGCAGTCTCCGAGCTCCCAAGGGTCTCCCTTCCGTATTGCAGACGTGAATCCTGGGAGAGAGGGGGATATGGCTCTATCACCTGTGTTCGACACCTGGCCAGGCCCCAGCACCAGTCCACAGTGCAGGACTATACCCCAGGGAGGTGTCGCAGGGGCTGTCCGTGGAGGATGGTGCCTGAGGAGCTGGGACCACGGGATGGTAGAGGCACCTGCTCCCCGCTGCCCATCCCTTCAGTCTGGCAGAACTGGAAAGCTCTGATCACCTGCCTGGCCTGGGGCCCCTGACAGCCTGGGGGCCTGGGAGGTGGCTTGAAGGGGAGAGCTGGAGATGGCCAGGCTGCTGGATCAATGCCCCCAGTTAACACCTCACTTCTGAATTCATTCCTCTTATCACTACCCCTCTTATACTGTATTCCAGTTTGTTTTTTTAATTATGCAAATGATTTGTGAATAAATTTATATAATGAAAATTCAAACTTTATAGACACAGAAATCCCCTGTTCCCCCTTCCTCGGTCCAAGTGGCCTCCTCAGGGTGACAGCCCTTCTCCCCTCAGTGTGTGTCATTCCAGAACATTCCCTGTGCACCTCATGCATTCGCGTCTAGGGAAACGCAGCTGTGCTTTGTGTGTTTCCATGGATGGCATCGAACGGCACACGTCGCTCTGGGGTTTCTCTTTTTTCCCCCAGCGACTGTGCACACTGCTGAGGACAGAGCTGACTGCCCGCAGCACCCAGGCTGCCTTTGCGTCTGCCCACATGACCCGGCCACCCTCCCCACCTGTCACAGCTCCATGTGGCCATTTCCACCTCCCGTCAGGATTCTCCACCCTCCTCAGGTGGAAGTGAGACCCAACAGGGTGGCAGAGCCCTGGAAGGCCCTGGGCCCTCAACCAGGAAGACCCACCTGGAACTGTGCCACCAACAAGACCCAACGTCTATTGAGTCAAGGAGCAGCATGTTGAATCCATGTTTACCGTGGCCAGAAGGCCCCAGATGCTATGGACATCGCCTGTCTTTCCCTGAGGACCTAGCTTGTCTTTTTATCTGCTGTGTTGTACTTGCAGGGCAGACGTTGCTATGGTCTCCACGTTTGAGTCACCCCCAAATTCCTTGTTGAAAACCTCAGGTCCAGCATGATGGAATTGGGAGGCAGGGCCTTTGGGAGTTAAGTGGAGCCCTCGGGAATGGGATTAAGGACCTTACAAACACACCCTGGAGAGCTCCGTCACCCCGTCCTCCACGCGAGGACACAGCCGGAAGACAGCCATCCTTGAACTGGAGAACAAAAGCAGCCCTCACAGACAAGGCGTCTGCCAGGGTCCTTCCCTTCCAGTCTCCAGACCTGGGAGACGTCAGTCTCGATAGCCCCCTGCTCAGGCTGTTTTGCTATAGGAGCCTGAATGGCAGATCACGCCACTTTATTCCACATTCCGCTGCCCATGAACTTGCAGGTGGCTCCCACGTGACAGGCCACACTTGCCACAAATCCTGAATCTCAGGGTCGGGTCTCAGGGCATCCTCCTTGGTGGGCTGCCTCTCCTTGTCCTGCTCCTGGCCATGGAGCCCACTGTAGCCCTAATTACAGGTCTCGCCTGCCAGCCAGATTTCCAAGCGCTCTCTGTGCTGGGGACCCAGCAGGACCAGCCCTCTCTCCAGGGACTGCTGTCAGGATGAGGAATTGTTTTTTCCAAATGTGACTTTTGCCACAATCTCCCCCTTTGTGTTCTGGACAATTTGATCAAACGAGCAATAGAGAATCCATCAACATCTTCCAACCAGGAGACAAAGAGGCCTGACACGCCGCACGATGGCGTCCCCTGGCCCCACACCAAACGGCAGGCCACCCAGGCTGGAGAAAGCAGCCTGTTCTGTGCTGAGATGACAACAAATCACAGCATGCACACCCACGCTCCGGGTGCCCACACTGTCTGCCTGTTGCCTGTCATTGCAGATGGAGCCCAGGCTCCTGGGCTTGCTGTGTGGGGCTCGAAGCTGGACTGCAGATCCCGGATAAGCACTAGGACTCTGGCCACTGCTCACGGCCCTGCCTTGGCCTCCAGAGCTACAGAGAGGCCTAGGCGACCCCTAGTCCTGCCCAGGAGGGGCACAGCTGGGCTCTCCAAACTCCAGATGTGACCAGACCTGCCCTGTACGCACAGTGCATGGCAGGCTCATGAAAGCCAGCTGCCGATGAGGGTAGGAGCTGGGCCCTCAACCTGGACAGCCAGACACCGCCTGTCTGGCTAAGGCTGGACCCTCCAAGGCTGGTCCCCAGGGGGGTCTCAGGACACCCAGGTGACAGGGACAATGACAAATCACGGCCACCGGCTTTTCCTTCATCCTTGCTGGGGGAGCTTTCCACCCTGCATCCTCCCTCAATAGGACGGGAATGGTCCAGGCCCCAGAGGCTTCATGCGCGTGCCGAGGGGCTCACAGGGCAGAGCTGTCCTTCTGGAAGGTCAGAGACCCAGAAAGACAGACCCGGCTGTAGCAGGAATGACCCCGGTACCCACTTTACCTCCAGCTGTCCCATCCCATCCTTCAACTGAGTGGACGCCCTGGAGCACTGCAGGGACTCACAGGTCCCAGGAACCAAGTGAGCTCTGTCTGCAAACTGCAACCCGCTGGGCATGCGGAGCCTCTGCCAGCCACGAGGGAGCCCAACACACAGAGAGTGCCTTGCACCCTCAGTGACCAGTCATGCTGCCTCCGTGACAGCGGTGGAAACGAGGAAACAGAGGCATGGTAGAGGGAGGTCCAGGAGGCAATATGGCGTCTGCTGTAGAGGACGCAGCCCGAGTCCCCCGATGCTAAAGGGATTTGCCTAAACACACCCACCCAAACACCTCGCAGCAAAGCCTGGAGCTTAGTCAGTCCCTCACATGGGCCTAAGCTCTGAGCCCCCACCTCACACTCAGCCCTAAGGCACGTCCTCCTGCCTGAGTGGGCGGGCTTTAGAAGCACCAGTCCCCTCCCCTCCTGCCTGTGCCCCTCCCTCAGGTGTCAAAGAGGCAGACCCCCCGCTGAGCTCTGCTGGACAAGCTATGGCAGGCGTGTGGGAATTGCAGGTTCCCTCCCCCGTTGCAGTCTGGGCTCCTGGTGCAGAGCCGCACACAGCAGGTGCACGGCAGAGGCCAGCAGCGTTCCGGCCCACAGCGCCACCCCAGAGTCCTCTCTCAGGCCAGTACAGAGAAACCCTTCTCCTTCCTCTGCAAGCCCAGCTTCTCGCTCCCACTCCATGACAACTCAAGGGTGAAGCAGCCTTGCCCACTGTGGCTTGGGCACCAGAAGGCCTCATTCCAAGACCCAAGGCAGCAGGACAGCAGCACCACAAAGGGGGCCCTGGGTCACCCTGAGTGAGAACTGCCCCTACCGAGGGGCTGCCTGGGGGGCCGCAGCCTCCCAGCTGCCAGCACACACCCAGGGCTTTCTCCAGCCTGGCCCAGCCCTAGCCAGCCAGGACGGCCCTGCAGAGCACCGCTGAAGGCCGCACACTTGCAAGCTGCCCACAGACTGTGCAGCGCTGGCCGCCTTTTATGGGGCGTGCTGCACCTGTGCAAGCCGAGCGGAACAAATGAGATTGGAGTTTTATGATTCTTTTACAGCGCTGCTCTGCGGAGAGCTTGTTTAATTAGCTTCTAACTCAACACCTTTGGCGACTCTAAATAATTCACCACCCTGGCTGCCCTCACCCGGCCAGGTGTGCCCAGCGCTGCTTCTGCCCCCACCAGCTCTGCAGGGAGGTCGCAGCTCCACTGTTCCAAGGCAGAGGCCCCTCGAAGGGCAAATGTCTGGTGATGTGTCCTTTTCAGGAGCAGCCTTTCCAGAAGGCACAGCAGCCTTCCTACCTGGGCACAGCCACAGGTGTGCCAGACCACCCTGGGGACAATGGTCAACCTCTCTGGACCAGCAGGGAACACTCCCGCCCACTCCACCCATGCCCCCTCCACCCTTTTGGGCAGCAGTTTCTCTGCCCCCAGCCTCAGCACTGGCCTGACCACCCCAGGGGCCTCAGCTGCCCATCCTGGGCTCCCTCCCTTCCTGGCATTCCCGAAGGTCAGTGTCCCACCGTCTCCTCTTCTAGGAGCCTGGGACCAGGCACAGGGCCGACCCCCATGCGACTGCAGGGCAGAACCCGGGGCACGGGAGCGCAGATTGAAGGATGACCACCCGCCCACGGAGGGAGCCAGCTCCCGGGGCCTTCCTGAGCCCCTGGGTGGAAACACAGACTGTGGCTCCTAGGCCAGTCCCTGGCTGCTCTCGGGGCGGGGGTCATCAAGTCCATCCCCTTGCTCCATCGCATCCAAGCCCCAGCAGAAGCTCAGCCCTGGCCTTTCTGGAGAGGAGCTGGGGGCCGAGAGAGGAGCTGGGGGCTGGGAGAGGAGCTGGGGGCCGGGAGAGGAGCTGGGGACCGGGAGCCCATAAACCCAAACCCACTCCTGCTCCTGCGTTTAATAGCCCCTGTCAAGGACTTCTGCCCGGATTCAATTACCATCACAGGTTTTACAAGACCAGCAGCGCTCACTGAGCTCTGACAGAGAGACGTGACCCTGTGCCAGCTGGCTGGGGTGGCCCCACCCGCTTCTCTCTCTCTCTGTCTCTCTGTCGCACATGTCCAAATGCCCGGGGTGCTGGGGAGGGCGGAGAGGCCAAAGTTACCTCCTGCACCTTCTCCTGGGAACCAGGAAGACCAGAGCGAGCAACACCAGTTCTGAACGCACAGGAAGGGTCAGAGGAGATGCTGGCGTGCCACTCTGTGTGCCCCAGAGTTATAGAGGAACAGGGCTGGCACAGGGAGGCATGCCCACAGTGTCTTGGGTGATGTGGAGAGCCTGTGCAGTGTGTGTGCTCATGGCCCCACACAGCCACCCCAGCACGCCACCCTTGACTGCCTGCCTCCACTCCTGCCCTACGGTCCTGGGGCTCAGGTCTTGGCATCCTGCCCTGTGGCCAGAGTGGGTTATCCCAGAGTGGACACATGACCCGCACCAGCCAGGGCTCCTGGTTTCTCCCTGGGATGGGAAGAAGAGGGGCCTCCCCCAGCAGAGAGCCTCAGGCATATGGGGTTTCAGATGCTTTGGGGCGAAGTGCGTCTCAGAGCATAGATCTGGTCCACCCGAGGGCAGAAGACAAAGATGGGGACAGGCTAGCTGGAGTCCCCGAGGCCCAGCCACACGGCCCTCTTCCTCATTTCATCGCCCCCAGGAAGTGTCCCCAGCACCTGAGCTCCTTGGCGATGGCCCATTTGTGGGAAGAGGTGAGAGAGGAACCCCAGGTGCGCCCCAGGAGGCCTGGCCTTGGCGTTCAGTGGCCTCGCTGCGTGCAGGCAGGCGGCCTGTGTCAGTGTTTCTCATTCCCCAGACACAGAATGGGCACGTTGCAGAGTCGGTTCCAGGGCATCTCTTGGAAGCAAGTGCCCCACCCGGGCCTGGCTCCATGGATGACAGGGACAACAGAAGGTGTCTAAAGACCTCAGGAAGCCTGGGCCCTGCTCGTGTGGGTCAGCCGACAGCATGGAGGCCATGGGCATGGGTCCCCCAGCACAGGCTGCCATCCCTCAGCCCCCATGACCAGAACAGGGGCAGCTGTCCCAGCCTGAAGGACCTCTCTCATTGAGGCAGAGGCAGAGGGCCAGGGCTCCCGCTGGCCATAGTGGCCACAGGGGCTCCGTGAGGGCTGGCGCTGGGAGACGCCTCCCTCCATGCCCTGCACTTTGGATTCTCGGGCAATGAAAGTCACACTCCTACCCAAAAGCCCCCAGCAGGCTCCACACGCTGCCCCCAGGGGCAGGGGCAGGATGTCCAAGCCATGTGCATGTCAGTGGTGGGGAAGAGAGGAGAGGGAGGCTTCCTGGATCCCTCAAGAACTGCTGTCCTTTTAGGCCCTCCTGGGAGGGCCTGGGGGCCCAGGGATGATCTCCTCACTCAGGCAGATGCTGGGGTGGGGGCTCATCAGATGGCAGGGAGCGGGGCATTGCAGGTGGACCCACCCCACTCAGCTGTTTGTGTCCTTCAAGACACAGGGGCACACAACAGCAGCAGGGACCTGGGAGCAAACCCACTGGGTGGGCTCAGTCTGGGGCTAGAGAGTGACTCTGCTGGGTGGGGGTAGAGGCTTCAGACCCCCTTACATGGTTCTTGGGGCCCGTGGCTGAGCGTGAACATCTCAAAGGGCAGGCTCTGAGCAGGCGGACGGCGGCAGGGGCTCACTCACCTCTGTGTCAGGAGGGCTATTGCAGCTCCTCTGAAGCCCCCAACCAGAGGCCCTGGCGCCCTCACCGTCAACATTCCGTGGGCCTGATCGTGCCCGAGATGGCCAACCTCTCCCTCCCATGCTGGCTCTGCCTGCTGGGTTCCCTTCCTACCCAGGCCTGCAGAGAAGTGACCCGACACCGTGGTCAGTGTCCCCAGACCTGAACTCTGCGTACCACAGCCTCTCTTCCCGGCGCGTCTCCACGGCCTGGGGTCCAGGACAGGCAGGACCTTCAGCTTTGCCCGGAGGGGGCAGGTTGGCCTAGGAATTTTAGCACACCCTCAGGTCACCTCAGGCCCCTGAAGCCTTCTGGAGCCAAGACTAGCCCAGGACCAGCCTCCACACCATCCCTGGTGCTGAGTGGAGGTGGCCCAGCCCTCAGGAGCTGCCTGTGTGCTGGACTGGGGCAGCCCTACACGCTGGGCCCAGGGCCTGGGCGTGCATCATCCACAGCTCACAGCACCAGGTACAGGGCTTCCTGCAGGGCACCCTCCCCATGGCCCGGGGCCCACCACTGGGCAGCGGCACCCAGGGTGTGCCCCACGGGGCGCTGAGCTGCTGCCAAAGATGCAGGAATGAGGCAGCTACGCTTCTTCCTCAATGCCCACCCTCCACCCAACCCCTCCACAAGCCCTGTAGGCCCCAGCCCCAAAAGTCAGCAGCCACACTGACCACCCTCTCCGTCTCGCAGGCAGGTGTGTGTGGCGGGCGGCAGCCACACTGAGCACCCTCTCCGTCTCGCAGGCAGGTGTGTGTGGCGGGCGGCAGCCACACTGACCACCCTCTCCGTCTCACAGGCAGGTGTGTGTGGCGGGCGGCAGCCACACTGAGCACCCTCTCCGTCTCGCAGGCAGGTGTGTGTGGCGGGCGGCAGCCTCACTGACCACCCTCTCTGTTTCGCAGGCAGGTGTGTGTGGCGGGCGGCAGCCACACTGAGCACCCTCTCTGTCTCGCAGGCAGGTGTGTGTGGCGGGCGGCAGCCACACTGACCACCCTCTCCGTCTCGCAGGCAGGTGTGTGGTGGGAGGCTGCAGTCAGGAGACTGATTCAGATCACACATGCAGACTTGCATGCACACGTACACACACGTGAGCACTTGTCCACTGCGACCACCTCGTCTGGCCCCGGCCCGCTGCTCCGTTCCCTCCCTGGCCAGTGCCATTCCCTTCAATCTGATCACACCACAGTGGTCCCTGCTCAAAAGCCACACATGGCTTCCTGTCATTTGTCAGGCCCCAGTGACCCCCTGCAGTTCTGGGAACACAGCAAACGCCCCCACCGGCCTTGGATTGGAGCCCTCTTATCCCACCCTGGCAACGGCTCCTCCTTGCCTTCCAGCCTGCAGCCCCTCCTCCGACTCAGGCCTCCGCTCCCCTGCTGAACCCGTGGTTCTAGATCACGCGCCAAACAACTTTCTGCAAAGATCCCGTTTCCTTGGGAACGACCGGATTCTGCACTTGAAGGTGAGCAGGAGCTTTCTCCACCGCTTTGTGGAAGTCCTGGAACCTGGATGGACGCCAGGCCCTTCACAGGTCATCAGTGAGTATCTGCAGGGTGAGGAACCCAGGCCTGCTTCCTGCCCGACCACTGACCTGGTTCAACCTGTCTCACGAATGGGGTTGCAGTGAATCCCCCAAGCAGCCTGGGAGGTCACTCTTCTTACTATCTTGAGAGCTGAGGTTCAGAGAGGTAGGTAACCTGTCCAAGGTCACACAGCAGAGGCGCAGGGCCAGGTGTCTGCCTCCAGATTCTGACCACTGCACTCCTGTCTATGCTGACATTTAATCCTCAGCATGGACTGAAAGGTGTGGGCAATTCTCCCCATCTCACAGATGATACGGGGGGAGCTCAGGATCCTTCTGCGCTGGCCCAGGTTGCGCACCTCACGTGCATTTATGTCAAGCAGGGATCAGAGGCTGCCTAGCTGCCCCAGGGCCCCTTCCCCCAGCCCCACAACACACACACTCTTGGGTCTGGAGGGAGGGGATGCTGGGGTTTGGAATTTTTCCTGAAGGCAGGTTGCCATCCACACCCCTCCCCATACTAACTTTTAAGACATATCAGCTAATTAACTAATTGCTGGCTCTGGGTGTTGCCAAATCCCCCTCCTGAGGCGTCTGGCCCCAGCCTGGGTGCTCCCATATGCCGGCCAGCCCTGCCAGAGAGAGCTGGCGCCCGCTCCCTGCCTGGCGCGGCTGCGGGCCTCTGGCTCAGCACCCAGGCTGCCAGTTTCTGGTTGGTTTCTGGTTGGTCCCTGAGCACCGGGTGTCCTGCCTGGCCACAGACCCCAGCAGGCTACCTGGGGCCAGATAAGGACAGCTTCTTGCCCCTGCCTGGGGCCTGCCTGCTGGGTCTCTATCACCCGCCCCCACCCCAGGGGTGTGACCGTCCCCTCCCGAAGGCAGCATCTCCTGGTCTCCCAGAAGGGAATAGCCACTTCTGATCTCTCTCCCCAATAAGTCAAGCATCCTCATTCTCTTAATTATTGGAGAACAGATTTTTCCCCCAAATAATTAGGCAATTTAAATCATACAATCTTTCTCTGGGAACTATATTTAACCCTGATTTGAATGTAATTTACACATCGCGGCTCCCTCAAGCAGCTCTGGAAGCCAAAACATGGATCAAATATTTTTTAAATGTCAAATGCTGCTTAATTGTGGATCGCACTGAATTTATTTGTACAGATAAGCGTTTGATCTTCCACCTCCTTCTCTGCCCAAAGTAATTTTTCCGTAATCTATATGATACCCCAATTTCTCTAATAGCTGGAGGATTGAAATGATACATGAGAGGCCCTCAAATTTGCAGTGTTTTAAAAGATGCATATTGAAGATTGGAGCAGGAAACTTCTAACTGGAGACTTGAGGGGAATTCATTAAGGCAAAGAGAATATTGCTGCCTGGAGTGGCCAGTGCAGGGGACTCCTGGGGAGGGGGGCTGCCACATTACCCAAGCCACCAGGGTTGTGCTGCTCCCTGCCCAGGACAGACCCCGGGCAGGCATCCCCTGGGCAAGGGTCTCCTCTGGTTGCTGCTCCACCCTTGTTTCTCCCCTTGCTTAAAATATTTCAATAGAAAAGGAGGCAGATAAGATCACATGCAGGGCAGCAGAGTCAAGGTATAGACAGTGCCTGCAAGGCCAGGGCTGGTGCAAGAGGAGGCAGGAGGTCCCTGTGCTTGTCAACCTGAAGTCAGTGAGGGTCTCCAGGAGAAGGTAGTGGCATGGTCTGTGTTAGTCGCTATGCTGGATTCTGCTGCTGTGACAAACATCCCCAGAAGTTCAGCAATTCAGGATTGGAATCACTGAGCAATGCCACCGATCTCTCTTTCAACACGAGGTTTTTTTCTGGCTGGTGTTCCGTGTAGGTGGCAGGCGGCTGTGGTTCTGCCCCACGCATCTTCTCTACCCTGGGATCCAGGCCCTCCCGCAGCCGAGGGAGAGAGAATGTGGCAGGACCACGTGGTGCTCTTCAGGTTGGTACTGGACACAGCCCGGCCCGCTGCTGCTAACATCTGCTCACTCTGGGCGAGTCGCGTGGCTGAGACTGCTGTGAGTAAGGCAGGAAAGTCCAAGAAGAGGAGTCCACGTTGGTGACCGTAACCCAGCAGCCCACCTGCCTCGCCGTTCATGTTCGCTCCTCTCGCGTCCGCACACAGAACATGCGGGGAACAGCCTCCGCCTCCCGTCTGAACACAGATCCTTCCGATCCAGAGACCTAGGAGCTAACAGGGAACATCAGCTTCAACTCACAACACAAAATACCACGGCAGGACAGACCCCGGGGGGATGGAAGAAGCACCCCTTTCGGAGAGGGGAAGGGCGGCATCGTGCTCACTCGTGGGTGGCAGCCCTGTGGTTCTGCTGGGCAGAGATTTTGAGAGCCCCATACCTGGGTGCAGGGAATGTTTCCAAACCAGGATCCCACGGTGACCATACGGCCCAGTTCACCAGGACCAGTGGGTTTCGTGGCAGGCGGGACTTTCAGTGTTGAAGCCAGCAAAGTCCCAGGCAAACCCCAGCGGGTTGGTCAACATACCTGACCCCATTCCACGGTGGGAGCCCCTAATCCGTTGCTGGCCCATCACTGAGCTCGCCTCTGGGAGGTTCTTCCTTGTCCATCACCCTCTGGCCTACATCTGAAGAGGTTATTGGGAATTATGTCCTCAGGGAGCCTGCACCACTCCTGCTTTCTGTCCACAGAAGGTTGGAGGCTCAGACATGATTTTTAAATCTCGCACCTTCGCAGTCACTGCAAGGCAAAGCCGGGTGCGCAGCTCCCTCAGCACGTGGCTGGCTTCACGTCTGTTTCGGGCAGTTCACAGCAGGTGAGGAGATACGTCTCACTGTCTGGACTTTATGGCAGCTACTTTTAACTTCTGGGGCTTCCTTGGGAGAGCAATGCCCCCAATTTCTCTTCTTACAAAATTTCACCTGACTCAAAAGATTTGCTGGGGCCGGGTACAGTGACCCACGCCTGTAATCCCAGTACTTTGGGAGGTCAAGGCAGGCAGATCTCTGAAGCCCAGGAGTTCAAGGCCAGTCTGGGCAACATGGCAAGACCGCATTTCTACAAAAGTTTAAAAATTAGCTGGGCTAATTTTAAAATTACGCCTGTAGTCTCAGCTACTGGGGAGACTGAGTTGGGAGGATAGCTTGAGCCCAGGAGCTCGAAGCTGCAATGAGCTGTGCTCGTGCCACTGCACTCCAGCCTGAGCAACAGAGTGAGCACTGGTTAAAAAAAAAAAAAAAAAAGAAGAAGGAAGGAAGGAAGGAAGGAACGGAAAGAAAAGAAAAGAAAAGGAAAGAAAAGAAAAGAAAAGAAAAGAGAAGAGAAGAGAAGAGAAGAGAAGAGAAGAGAAGAGAAGAGAAGAGAAGAGAAGAGAAGAAAAGGAACATGTACTGGGCTGCCACCTTAATATATTCAGAGATCATAACCCCGGGAAGTCACACTCCCTACCTGGCTTTTGCCACCAGCCTGAGCCTAATTGGCTTTTGTTGAGCAAGCATTTCTCCCATTTATCCTTTATTCGTTAGAGATAAGAAAGGGTTGCTTCTTTCAAGGCTGTTTGCAAGCCAGACAATTTCCATCTGAGCACATCTTTCTTGTATTATCTCATCCGTTATCTCCAATGGCAACCAAGACACACCAGTCATACTTGGTTGCCAAACCTCTTTGCTTAAATCCACAATCTCCTATTTTTTGTTTGTTTGTTTGTTTTTGAGACGGAGTCTCACTCTGTCGCCCAGGCTGGAGTGCTGTGACACAAGCTTGGCTCACTGCAACCTCTGCCTCCCGGGTTCATGAGATTCTCCTGCCTCAGCCTCCCAACTAGCTGGGATTACAGGTGTCCATCACCATGCCTGGCTAATTTGTGTATTTTTAGTAGAGACGGGGTTTTACCATGTTGTCCAGGCTGGTCTTGAATGCCTGACCTCAGGTCAACCACCCGCCTTGGCCTCCCAAAGTGCTGGGATTATAGGCGTGAGCCACCGTGCCCAGCCCACAGCCTCCTATGTTTTCTGCCCCCGAGATATCATATAGATGACAGTTTTGCCAAATGTTTCACCACATAAAAATGCTGCTCCCAGCCTCTAATTACAGTTTCCTCCCCTTCCCCTGCCCCATCCCAGCCAATGCCACAAATTTTAGGTTTTGTGTGTGACAGCACCGAATTCTAGGTGCTAGTTTCTCCTCAAGTCAGCTGATGCCAGGCCGGGCTGTGGCAATCTTGGCATCTCAGCAGCTTGCGACACACGCGTGTTTCCACTCAGGCTCCGCATTTCCCGTAGGTCAGCCGGGCGCTTGCCACAGTTGAGCATCCGGGCTGGAGGAGCCGCTCCCTGCAGGACAGTTTCACTCTCATGAAGGGGCACTTCTGCTTCTGCTCACGTTCCGCTGGCCAAGGCAAGTCAGAAGGCAAAGCCTGACGACACTGAGGGAGGAAAACT
Source organism: Mandrillus leucophaeus (assembly GCF_000951045.1). Lineage (NCBI taxonomy): Eukaryota > Metazoa > Chordata > Mammalia > Primates > Cercopithecidae > Mandrillus > Mandrillus leucophaeus. The sequence goes on along the minus strand of NW_012102521.1, from coordinate 525,364 downwards.
AAGTCTCTGATACAGGGTGGGCGCGGGGCTGGCGAGCCAGGAAGAACAGGCTCCTCCACTGGCGACTCACATGCTGCTCACTGTTCTGCAGTCTTGCAGTCACCGGCCCACAGCCAAGGAAAGGACTTGTTGGCAACTGAGAGGCCACAGGGGTTTGGGACTCCACGAGGTCACTTCTACAGCGGTACTGCAGCAGCTCCAGACACGTCCTTCCAAACAACACCAGAGGCAAAAACTCAAGGAGCTGCAAGGAGAACAGACAAACCCACCTCTGTAGGTGGAGACATCCACACCCTCTTTCAGTCACTGGTAGATGAAGCAATCAGAAGTCAGCAAGGAGAGAGGTGACATGAAGAGCACTATCAATCAACTTCATCAACTGACGTTTCTAGAACACTCCACCCAGCAACAGTAGAATACGTGCAAGTTCACATTCTTCTAAGCTCTCGTGCAGCATTCGCCAAGGACAGAGCGCATTCTGGGCCACAGGACCCACCATAACAAATTTAAAAGAAGAGAAGTCGTGCTCTTAAGACACAACGGTATTAAACTAGAAATCAATAACAGAAAGGATAGCTGGAAAATCTCCAAATATTTGGAGATTAAATAACACACTTCTAAATAACACATGGGTCAAAGGAGAAGTCTCAAGAGAAATTTTAAATATTTAGGAATAAATGAAAAGACAATTTATCAAAATGTGCAGGCTGCAGCAAAAGCAGTGCTCAAGGGAAATTTATAGCATGAATGTACATGTTAGAAAAGAAGACAAGTCTAAAATACACCATCTACGCTTCCATTGTAGGAAACTAGAAATAGAACCATTTAAGACTGTAGTAAGCAGAAGAAAAGGAATAATAAAAAGTAAAGCAGAATTCAATGAAACTGAAAACAGGAAAGCAATAGAAAAAAATCGAAAGCTCATTTTTTGACAAGATCAATAAAACTGACTAAGGAAAAACAACAACAACAACAAAAAAAAACCAGAGAAAATATAGATTGCCAATATCAGAAATGAAAGAGAGGTTGTCACTACTGATTCCATAGACATTAAAAGTTTAATAAAGTAACACCATGAACAGCTCTATCTCTACAAATTTGAAAATTTAAGATGAAATGGGCCAATTCTTTAAAAGACATAAACTACCCAGGGAGACACTAAAAATCTAAACAATCCAGACATCCCACTGCTGGGTATATACCCCAAAGAAAGGGAATCAGTATATGGAGGAAATACCTACACTCTTATGATGGTCGCAGCGCTTTTTACAATAGCTGAGATTTGGAAGTAACCTAAGTGTCCATCAACAGATGAATGGTTAAAGAAAATGCAGTATGTATCCACAACGGAGTACTCTACAGCCATAAAAAAGAATGAGATCTTGTCATTTGCAATAACACATATGGAACCGGAGGTCATTATGTTAAGTGAAATAAGTCAGGTCCAGAAAGACCAACATCTCATGTTCTCACGTATTTGTGAGAGCTAAAAAAAATCAAAACAATTTAATTCAAGGACATAGAGCATAGAAGAATGGTTACCAGAGACTGGGAAGGATAGTCGGAGGCTGGGAGGGAGGTGGGGGTGGTTAATCTGTACAAAAAAAAAAAAAAAAAGTAGAAAGGATGAATAAAACCTAGTATTCGATAACACAATGAGGTGACTATAGTCAATAATAACTTAATTTTACATTTTAAAATAAAGAATGTAATAGGATTGTTTGTAATTCAAAGGATAAATCCTTGAGGAGACAGATGCCCCCATTCTCCATGATGTGCTTATTTCACATCGTATGTCTATAACAAAACATCTTCATCTCATACACCTCATAAGTATACACACCTACCATGTACCCACAAAGACTTTTCAAATAACCTTAAAATTTTTAAAAGGCTTAATAGGTCTCTATCTGTTAAGGACACTTACATAATATTTCATTATCTTCAAAAAAGAAAGCACTAGGCCCAGATGGCTTCACTGGTGAACTCTACCAACTATGTAAGCAATAAATACCAATTCTCTACAATCTGTCTTTACATGCAATAATACAGATGGAACTGGAGATCATTAGTTAAGTGATTCAATTTTTCTTCTGAAAAATAGAAGCGGAGGGAATGCTTCCTAACTCATTCTAAGAGGTCAGCATTACCCTAATACCAAAACAGAGGAAGACATTACAAGAAAAGAAACTTGAGACTACAAACCAATAACTCTCCTGAGTGTAGATGTGAAAATAATCAACAAAATATTATCAAATCAAATCTAACAGTGTATAACCACAATTACACAGCATGACCAAGTGGGACTTATTTGAGGTATGATTTCCACACTGGAAAATCAATCTAAGATGTGTGTATTAGTGTGCTCTCATGCTGCTAATAAAGACATACCCAAGATTGAGTAATTTATAAAGGAAAGAGGTTTAATTGACTCTCAGTTCCACATGGCTGGGGAGCCCTCACAATCATGGCATCATGCAAGAGAGAATGAGAAAAAAAGCAAAAGAGGTTTCCCCTTATAAAACCGTCAGATTTCGTGAGACATATTCACTACCTCAAGAATAGTATGGGGGAAACCACCCCCATGATTCATTTATCTCCCACCGAGTCCCTCCCACAACACGTGGGAATTATGGGAGCTACAATTCAAGGTGAGATTTGGGTGGGGATGCAGCGAAACCGTATCAATGTGTAAATGATTAAATGGATGAATGGATGAATCTATCTCCTGCAAGAAATAAACAAGCACAGCAAGGTTGCAAGATACAAGTTTGATATATGAAAGTCAGATCCTTTCCTATATCCCAGCAATAAGCAATCAGGATTTGAAAGTTAAAAAACAATGCTAGCTGTAGCAGAACCCCCAAAAGTGAAATACTCAGGTACAAATCTAACAAAACATGTACAGGCTCTGTATGCTGAAAACTGCAAAACTCTGATGAAAGATAAACTCTGATCCAAAAAATCTAAATGAATGAAGAGATAGTCCCTGTTCGCATAGGAAGACTCAATATTGTTAAGGTGTCTACTTTTCCAAATGTGATCTATAGAATCAATAGATCTAATCAACCCTAATCAATATCCCAGCAAACTATCCTGTAGATATGGACACACTGATTCTAAAGTTTATACACAAAGCCAGAAGACATAGAATGGCCAACACGATGGTGAAGAACAAAGCTAGGGGACTCACGCTATGCAATTTCAAAACTTCCTATAAGATGATGGCATCAAGACAGGAAGTATTGATGAATGAATGGATAAACAGATCAGTGGAATAGAACAGAGACCCACTGGTAGACCCGCACAAATGCCAGTGATCTTTGACAAAGGAGAAGTGTGCCTCTAACAGAGAAAGTTTCATCAACAAATGGTGCTGTAATATTTAGACATCCATATGCAGAATAAGTAAATAAATCTAGACACACTCTGAGGGCGCTTTTCACAAAAGTCACCTCAACACGGATCAGAGGCCTAAATGTAAACATAAAACTAGAGGAAAGCATGGGACCTATGTGACCTTGAGTCTGACGATGAGTTTTTGGTTGCAACCTCCAAGCCCAACCTATGAAAGAAAAAATTGTTAAGACGTGTTTTTCATTAAAAACTTCTGCCCTGCAAAAAAAAAAAAAACAAAAAAACAAAAAAAAAAAACATTAAAAGAGTGAAAACACAAGCCACAGGCTGGGAGAAAATCTTTGTAAAATGTAAGTCAGATTAAAGGACCTGTATCCAAATCACACAAAGAACTTCTTAAAACTTAACAACTAGAAAACGAACAACTCAGCTTTAAAATGGGGGAAAGGTCCGAACAAACACCTCACTCAAAAAAGACAAATGTCAAATAAGCATATAAAAAGATGTTTGATACCATTTTTCACGAAGGAAATGCAAACTAAAACAACTATGAGACACCACTCTCCCTATGAGAATGGCTAAATTCCAAAAAGTGACAATACCAATTGCTATGAGAATACACAGCAACAGAAACTCCCATTCACTGCTGGTGGGAAGACAAAATGGCACAGCCACTTTGGAAAACCGTCTGGCAGTTTCTTACAAAGCTAAACATAGTCTCACCATATGATCTAGCAGTTGCATTCCTAAGTATTTACCCAACTGGCCTGAAAAACTTAGGTCCACACAAAAGCCTGTATGCAAATATTTATAGCAGCTTTATTCATAATTACCAAAACCTAGAAGTAACCAAGATGTCCTGGGTGAATGGATATACAAATTCTGGTAGATATACAAATTCATTGATAAAAAGGAGTGAGTTATCGAGCCGCCAAAAGACATGCATGAACCTCAGATGAACATTGCTAAGTGAGAGAAGCCGATCGGAAAGGACTACAGTGCTGCCTGGTTCCAACTGCGTGACATTCTGGAAGAGGCAAAACTGCGGAGACAGTAAGAAGATCAGTGTCAGCCAGGGGTTCCAGGTGAGAGGAGATGGCTGGATAGGTAGAGCACAGGGGGTTTTTAGGGCTGGGAAACTAATGTGAACGACACTGTAATGGCAGAGACACGACACTACGCATCTGTCAAAACCCACAGAACTTTACAGCAAGAGCGAGCCTTAACGGATGCAAATTTTTAAGCTTGGTCAAGAGGCTGGGTGTCTGGAACGGAAGGCAGGCCGTGTGTGGCGACAGCCTCCGGCTGTATTACAGACCCAGGGAGCAGGTGCATTACAGACATAGGGAGGGGCTGGGGGAAGGCGCTGACCTGGGTACCCTCACAAATGATGAAGTCTGTGAAGCCAAAAGCAAATGGACCCGCACATGAGCCCTGTACCCGGGTAGACACATGCTTCTGCCACGGGGTGCACGTGAGTAATTCCTACACTGCTGCCCCAGTACGCTGGAGCTTAGCGATTAGGTCAACAGATGCTGGGTGGTGGGGCAGGTTCCTCACTGTGAGGTGGGAGCTACAGACAAGCAGGGGCAGCGACTAGAACGACCCACACGGCCAAGGGTCAGCGTTGAGACAGCAGCACCAGGCCCTTCCTGTGGGCTCCCTCTCCATGAGGGCGGTGTGACGGTTAACTTTATGTGTCAGCTCCGCTGGCCATGGGGTACCAGATTGAACGTTATTTCTGGGGATGTCCGAGGGGGTTCCAGATGAGATTATCATTTGAATCAGTGGGCGCTGTAAAGCAGGCCACCCTCCCCAGGGTTGCCTCTTCCGGCCACCCTGCTTGATCTGGGACACTCACCTCACCTTCTCTAGCCCTGACACTAAGATTAACGCCATCGGCCCTCCCCAGGGTGGGAGGCGTCACCCAATCTGCTGAGGACCTGAATAGCACAGAAAGCAGAGAAAGGTGAATTTGCCCCTCTCTTCCTGCCACCCTGCTTGATGAGCTGGGACACTCACCTCACCTTCTCTAGCCCTGACACTAAGATAAACGCCATCGGCCCTCCGGCTCTCAGGACTTCAGACTCAGACCACACTGCACTACCAACTTCCCTGGGTCTCCGCGGGCGTGGGACCTCTTGGTCTGCGTCGTCGCCTGGACCCAGGTTTCCCAGCAATCTCAAACCTGAGTGCGTGTGAATGTCCCACTGCATCCGTTTCTCTGATGACCCCTACTCACACGGAGGGTCACACACAGAAATGCATTAGACACAGGCTTATGCCCAGGTTAGTGCACGCATAGACAGTTCCCTGCTCTGTAGGCCAAGAGGGCCTGGAAGCAGCCACATCCAAGCAGCAAGCACGCCCAGTGCCCAGGTCTGGGTGTCTAACAGGACCTTCCAACAGAAGGCACCAGGCTCCTTGGAGAAATGGCTGATCTGGGGCTGAGGCAGGAAACATACAGGATGAGCCTGGAGCTTCTCATCCCAGAAAATAAGGCCGCACTCAAAACCAAAGGGACGGGGCACAGGCCAACTGGAAGAGCTGCCGCCACCAAAGACAGGACAGCTTGAGCAACAAAATGAAGGGGGACTGGGACGCCCGAAATCTGACAAGAGTGTCCGTGAGTCGGTGTTGATGGAAACCATCCACTGAGCAAATGAGCAAACGCGGGAGAAGGGACGAATCTCCAAGCAGAAGGATTCGGAAGGATTCATGCAGGTACTCTGCCCCCAAGGAGGCGACCATGACTCCCCACCCCCCGGTGTGGGCTGTGCACTGTGACTTTCCTCCAAAGAGTGCGGGAGGGCGTGGCAGGGTGGGGGGTGGGCGGTAACGTCACCTAGGAGAAAGCTGACAGCGCGACCTCGGTCAGCATCAATGGGGACAGACGTGTTGAGAGCGCGCCCCGGGAAAGGTGTGGCACCAGTGGCCCTCTGCTCTGCCCCTGCGGTCTTCCTTCAACAACCCATCACTCCAGTCTAATCACGAGAAGAACAGCAGACAAATCCCAATAAAGGGAGGTTCCACAAAATACCTGACCCGTTCTCCCCCAAACGGTCAAGGTCATCAAAACGAAGGAAAGTCTGAGAAACTGTGGCAGCTGATGGGGGCCTGAGGAGGAGCCACAACCACCAAAAGGTGTGGTGTGTCCTGGACAGGGCCCTGGGGCAGGGAAAGGCCTTGAGGTGAAAATTCAGGAAATCTGAGGAATGTGTGGGCTTTAGCTAGTACCAACTATCCCTGTTGATTCATTAATTGTATCAAACGTATCAGACTCTGGGAGGTGCTGATGATGGGGCTTGGAGTTTGTGGCATTTTTCTGTACAATCTTCACAATTTCTCTGTGAATCTAAAACCGTTCTAAAAAATAAAGCCTACTTTTTAAAAAAAGGCATGCATTTTATTGCATGGAAATTATACCTCGATAAAGTTGGTTGTAAATGGTTTTTGTTAATGTGGTAGCCTGTTCTTTGGAGCTTTCGTCTCCTGAAACAGAAAAATAATAAAGAAAAAACGTGCATCTGCAATCAGGAGTCGCGAATATCACTACGAAGGAAGGAGTCGGGATACGGAAGTGGAAGCGAAGTTTATTAAGCTGCCGAGGGGAGGCAGTGCAGGAATCTGGGAGCGGCCACTCTGAAGCCTGGGCTCTCTAACCCCTAAGGCCTCAGTGTTTGCACCAACAGGGAAAAGGTCCCCCTGTAATTACAAAAGGGGACTCAGCCCAGAGCTGGGACGGCAGCATTCCGGAGTCAGGCAGAACCTGCATGGGCAGCATCATAAAGGCATTTATTTTCTTGGAGGAAGCATTGGGATTAAGCTTCTCAGCACCTGGCCGCGGTCACAGACCATGAGCTGGGCAATCACCATTCCCATTTTTACCAGGTTTCTAGGAAAACGGGCCCCGTGGCCAAGCGGGGACTGAGGCCACGTTTTAAGAGGAGTGTGAAGCCCCCAGCCCAGCCTCTCCCGGCCTCCAAAACACACTGTACATTGAGCATAATGGGTTTTAGGGAATTTATTTTGCCAATTTTAGAACCCACCATAAAGAAGAAATATGAGAGAATTTTATGAGGTGTACTGTATATCTTTAATACTCGTATTTTTTCTCGAAATGCTGAGAATATCAATTACATTTATGGCTTTATGAGGAGATGCTCCAACCCCTCGGATGGCAAAGTGCATCTTAGCAGAAAATAAACAGTGGTGGGTACCACCCCCAGTGCCCCGGGGGCTGTGAGACCGAGTGGTGATTGAGGAATGGGCTCCAGATGAACCCATGGCTACCGTCTGGGGGAAGTGGGCGTGTAGGCATGTGTGTGCACGTGTGTGAGCGTGTTTGTGCACATGTGTGCATGTGAGTGTATGTGGGCATGAGCGTGTGTGGGCATGTGGGTGGGGTGTGCACATGTGTGCGTGTGGGTGTATGTGGGCGTGAGCGTGTGTGGGCATGTGGGTGGGTGTACACGTGTGTGCGTGTGGGTGCATGTGGGCATAGCGTGTGTGTGCACGTGTGTGTGCACGTGGGTATGTGTGCATGTGTGTGCATGTGTGTACACGTGTGTGAGAGCGTGTTTGTGCATGTGTGTGCGTGTGGGTGCATGTGTGCATGAGTGTGTGTGTGCACGTGTGTGCATGTGGGTGTATGTGGGCATGAGCGTGTGTGGGCATGTGGGTGTGTGTGCATGTGTGTGCGTGTGGGTGTATATGGGCATGAGCGTGTGTGCATGTGTGTGTGTGTGCACGTGTGTGCATGTGGGTGTATGTGGGCATGAGCGTGTGTGGGCATGTGGGTGTGTGTGCACATGTGTGCGTGTGGGTGTATATGGGCATGAGCGTGTGTGCATGAGTGTGTGTGTGCACGTGTGTGCGTGTGGGTGTATGTGGGCATGAGCGTGTGTGGGCATGTGGGTGTGTGTGCACGTGTGTGCATGTGGGTGTATATGGGCATGAGCGTGTGTGCACATGTGTGTGTGTGCACATGTGTGCGTGTGGGTGTATGTGGGCGTGAGCGTGTGTGGGCATGTGGGTGTGTATGCACATGTGCGCCTCCACTGTGGCTTTATCAGTTCCTCACAGAGGAGCTCCGGGGGAAGGGAAGGTGAGTTTGGGAGCGACCCTTGGAAATGGAGAGCAGCCACCAGCCCCCAGCAGGGGACAGAGGGTGGCTCTTCTCTGGGAGCCGGCTCCAGGCCAGAGCCTGACCCTCAGCCATTGAACAAGGCCCTGTAGCTGCTAAGAACTCTGACCTGGGCTCTGGTGCCGCCCCATCTTCCAGATGGGTGCACTACGACCTAAGGAGCAGTGGTCTTTCTGGGTTGTGCACCCTGGACAGGTGTGGAGCCTGCACACTCTGATATGTGTGTGCACACACACGTACACACACACGTACACACACGTGCAAATGTGCACACGCGTGCACACACACTGGTACACACACGTGCACACACATGTGCACACACGTGCAAATGTGCACACACGTGCACACACACTGGTGCACATGCACACACGTGTGCACATGCATGGATAGTCATACCCACACGCACACACTCAGGTACATATTTGCACACACTCTCAAACACACAAGTGCCCACTAACCTTGGTGGGTCTTGCTCCTTGTGGCTAAAATATCCCCGGGAACAAACTGCCCCTGGCCCCTGCCCACTTCTGGGAGGGAGGCCAGGCCCCTGGAGAGCGGGCCCTTCCCAGCAGGCCAGGGCTGCACTCCAGGGGTGACCTGTGAGGTGGCCCCTCACTGCTGCAATATTTCACATTATTTACAGCTCCGATGTGCACGTTTGTTTAAAATCTGCTGCAGAATTCATCCTCTCTGCCACTTACTCAGCCATTATCGGCCATCGCAAAAGTGCCAAAGAGAGAGTCATAAACAGCAGTGATTTATGAGGCAGCCAGAACACGGGGACGAATGAGAGAAAATTAAATCCTTCACCTGTGCGATCATTTATGAACTCGGCTCCCTCGCAAGGCCAGGAGGGTAGATGTCGGCCGGAGGTGCGTGTTAAGTTCTGTCTTGTGCTGGGCCTGGCCTCATCCCGCCGGCCCAGGGTCACCCTCCTCCCCTCACTGGCCTGGGGTGGGACCAGCCTAAACCCAGCATCAGGGTTGCCATGTCCTGGCATGCCTCCAGTGTGCTGTGTGATCTTCGTGACGTCCCTTCCCTCTCTGGGCCTCAGTTTGCCCCTCTGAACCAAAGAGGGACGTGCACAGATGGGCTCCAGGAACTGTGCTGGTCAAAGGCAAGGTAAAGGCACCCACTCCCCACCCTGCCCCTATGGCACCCTCTCTCGCTGCCCCACACCCGGCCTGGCCTGCCAGGTGCTCCTGGTGTGTCCTCACCCAGAACCCCCTGTGCTGGTCTGCATTCCTCCCTGCTGCTGGACGTCTGGACGTGACCCCACTCTGAGCCAGGGGAGAAGAGTTGTGGCTGTCCCAGCCCCCACCCCGCCCTTCCCTGTACAGGGGACCCTCCTTCATCCCCCACCGTCCTCCCCACCCTGTCCCAAGGAAGCTCAGGCTGCCCCCTCTGCTGTAGAATGGCTGCCTGTTCTGGGCAGGACACACTGACCTCACAGAGCCTCTTAGGGAGAGGCTAGAGCAGAGGCGTGGAGCTCTAGTTTCTTCCAGCCTGGGCTGGAGCACCCGAGAGGAGGGGGAGGCCAACAGGAAGGCTCGGCATGGCAGGCCCGCTCTGGAGGGCACCGGATCTGATCGGGACGGCAGGCCCAGGGGAGCCCTGATGAGCTGGCCGGCACAGCCCATCGGATGAGAAAGGCAGAGGCCTGCTGGGTCCCACGGGCTGTGCATGCTCTAGAGAGACAGTGCGGCCAGAGGAGGAGCCCGAGGAATGGTCCCCGTGTGACAGAGGATGGAGAGGAGAGGCTCCGGACCCTAGGGAAGGTGGAGGAGTGGAGAGGAGAGCCATCGGATCCTAGGGTGGCAGAGGAGGCGGGAGGAGTGGAGTGGAGAGGCGTTGGACCGCAGGGTGGGAGGGAAGGCAGGAGGAGTGGAGTGGAGAGCTGTCAGACCCCAGGGTGGGAGGGAAGGTGGGAGGAGTGGAGAGGAGAGGCCTCGGACCCCAGGGTGGGAGAGGAGGTGGGAGGAGAGGAGAGAAGAGGCGTCGGACCCTAGGGTGGGAGGGAAGGTGGGAGGAGTGGAGAGGCGTTGGATCCTGGGGTGGGTGGGAAGGCGGGTCTCCCGGAACAGGCCCTGCAAGTGCCCTCACTCCCCACCTCCCCAGCCACACCCGGAAGCCAGATGTCCCATACCCGAGTGGGTGCCCCAGCCCCCAGAAGCCCTGCTCCGCCTGCTGGCCCCTGCCCTCACCCGCACTCCCCTCTCCGTAGGCCCACATTTGGCTGTCAGAGCCCAGAGGGCTGAGCCCAGGAAAGTGGCTCCGTCATCTTAGGAGAAACCAGGAGCTTCCTTGGAACAGAAGCCAGCAGGCGGCCGCCTGTGTGTGTTCCCCCCCATGTGATTTTCACTTCTTTAAAACACACACACACACACCAGGAAATGCAATTGCCTGTAGAGATTCTATGAGCTTAGAAATGAGCAGGGCAGGTTCTGAGGGAAAAAAAAAAAAGAATTTGATTTTCTCTCTCTTTTTTTTTCCTTTTTTTTTTTTTTTTTTTTTTTTTGAGACAGAGCCTCACTTTTACCAGGCTAGAGTTTGTTTCCAAATCCCTATTCACCTATCTTGCCCTTTCATTCAAATCTCCTTCAATCCCTCTGGGGTGAATCCTATTTCTTTTTTCTTTTTTTTTTCAAGACAAAGTCTCACTCTGTCACCCAGGCTGGAGTGCAGTGGCGCGATCTTGGCTCACTGCAACCTCCGCCTCCCAGCTTCAAGCTCTGTTACCCAGGCTGGAGTGTAGTGGCGCGATCTTGGCTCACTGCAACCTCCGCCTCCCAGCTTCAAGCTCTGTTACCCAGGCTGGAGTGCAGTGGCGCGATCTTGGCTCACTGCAACCTCCGCCTCCCAGCTTCAAGCTCTGTTACCCAGGCTGGAGTGCAGTGGCGCGATCTTGGCTCACTGCAACCTCTGCCTCCCAGCTTCAAGCTCTGTTACCCAGGCTGGAGTGCAGTGGCACGATCTCCGCTCACTGCAAGCTCTGCCTCCCGGGTTTGAATTTGATTTTTAGATTAAAGCTTGTTACGAACTGCACCTGACCCTCGAAAAGGCACTGGCTTTGCCATGGGCTCAGTGGCACCATCATCCCCAGCTGCCGCCCACAGAGGTGCTGCGGAATTATGTCATTGGGCATGTGCCACAGAGGCCACAGGCAGCTGGGAGGGCTGGCCCAACCCCAGGCCCCGCTGGGAGCCTCCCCATAGGAAGCCCCCACACCCCGGGGCTGCACTGCCCTGGTGGGTTCAGTTCCCTGGGCTTGTTGCCCTGGCTTGCCCAGCCTCCCCCAAGCCAGGGGCTCTGGAACCCTTTCCCCCAAGCACCCAGGTCGGCTCACGCCAGCACCAGCGTCCTTACACAATGCTGGGGAGGCCCAGAACCCCATCCCAGGGACAGGAGCAGGTGACAGGGAAGGGCAGAAAGGGGGTGGCACACAGATACCTCCAGCCACCCTTCTTGCCTGGGATACCAGACTCCTGTGTCAGCACCGCCGCCTGGGCCCTGCGCTCCAAGATCCCCCTGTCCGGAGCTCATCCCCAAGCCCAGCACCCAGTACTGCCTGTGAGCAAGCTCTAGCCACTTCCTGCTCTGCAACTCCCGTGCTTTACCTGGCCCTTGCCCTTGGGGGTGGAGAAGGCAGACAGTAGGCTCTGCCTCGGGGGCTCACTCATCCTCCCAGCAACCCAGGCCGGCCAGACCCACAAGATGCCAATACTGGGGCAGGGGCAGCCAAGACAGAGAGGCCCTGAGAAGATCCAGAGGAAGGGACACTCCAGCCAAGACCAACATTTTAAAATGGAGATAGAGAGGCAAAGCCCAAAGGCAAGCCCCAGGGAGAGCGGTGGGCTGGGGAACAGATTTGCCAAGTTTGTATGCCAGCTGCACACTTCCCTGATCTCAGGCCGGGCAAACCCTCTCGGAAGGTTCCTGCTAGTCCCAACCTCAGTTATTCACACCAGGGCAACGTGAGGGCCTCAGGTACTAAAGTCAGGGGCAGGGACCAAGCTCTGATGCCACCCTCATCACCAGCCCTCGGGTGAGGCCTGTCCCCACCCTGGGCCTCAGTTTCCCCAGCTGGACAAAGAACCTATGTCTGAGATCACTTGTAGCTCTAAGGCCCTGGGGGTCGCTGGCCCAAGGCCCCCTGCTGAGGGTCACCTGCTGCAGTGCTGCAGACCCCAACTCAGAGCCCCTCGAGGAGCCGCCACTCCCATCTCATTCTCTATTTCTTCCCGGCGTAATTGAAAAATCAATACGTTGCAGCATTTCTGTGCAAACCACAATACAATTATTTCCAATCACAAAGGGAATGATCCTACAGTGACTGCAGCTGCTCCACCATGAGTCCCCAGCTGAGTCAGGGGCCGGGGTCGGGTGAGCCCCGCCATGCCTGTGCACAGACACCAGCTCTGGAGCTGCCACGCAGGGCGCCCCTCATGCCAGGGACACCCCAGCACGGTTTCACTCAAGTCTTCCCTTCCGTGACTTCCAACTGTACAGTGCCCGGCCTCATAAGTCATGGAGCTTAATGAACGACATGAAAAGTTAATTAATTGTAAGCATAGTTACACACGGCCACACCATACCTGTCATCAAATAGATCTTGCGTTGGAACTGATTACATTTTTATCAACTCAGCCTCGGGAGCCGCTGTGCAGACCTGGGCGGTGGACCGTCCTCTACAATGAGAGTCATTTGGCTTTTATGGGTTTGTTCAATTTTGCCCAAGGGACAGATGGGACAATGAAAGGAGAGAGCCCCTCCGTCCTTCAGGTGGGGAACGAGTCGAGACCCATCCCCCAGGACCAGCGGTGGATGTGGCCAGCCCAGCCTTCCCCAGCCCTGCCCAGCCACCCCATCTGCCCCAGTCCTGCCCGGACAGCAGGAGGCTCTGCCACCCCTGCAGTGGAACCAAGGCCCTCGGGAGACGCATACCTGCAGGTGGGACCCATCTGAGCTGCACTGTCCCCAACCTGGAATGAACCCAGACCCCATGTCACCCCAGCTGCAACCTGCCCCCGGCATGCAGCTGGTCCCCTCCCCAGGGGGCTGGGGTGTGCCTCCCCTGCCAGTTGATACTTCCCCTCACTCTTTCCACGTGGGGGCCATGCAGCTAAGCGGGGACCTCTGCCAACCTCACCCTAGCACTAGACCCCCGGAGCTGGTCCCTGTCCCCAGAGGAGACAGTGATGGGAGTGCAGGAAGCAGGAGCCCAGAGTCCCAGCCCAGGGCAGAGGGAGGGGGAAGGCAGGGTTCAGAACCAGGGGCTCCCCGAAGCCTTAGAGAGCCCTGCGTTTTCATCTGCTCCCCAGGTCAGCTCCTCCACTGCCCCAGGGTAGGGGGTCCTGACACCCGGGATGCCATTGCCTTCCAAAGTACACTGGCTGGGGTGGGTGCACCTTCCCCAGAGACCCCTTTCTGCGTCCTCTCTCTGCTCCCCAGGCAGAGCAGCAGGGGACGGGGAGAGCATCCCAGCAGGACGGAGAGCATCACTGACTCAACCCCTCTTGCCCGGGCTGCCCTGAGCCTGCCTTCTTTGAGCAGCATGTGAGCTCCCCACCTCAGGCCTCACACCCTCCCGCCTGGCCTTGGCCCACAGCAGTGTGGGCTGCTCACCACCATAGCCACCTGGCATCGCCACCACCCTGCTTGGGGCCAACACTTCTCCCCTCACCCCACTGGGGAGGAAGGACCTTTTCCCCACCAGGGTCCCCCAGGGCCTGGGTGCAGACCTGGGCAGCCCAACCAGCACTTGCCAAGGCCTTCAAGTCCCTTCCTTCTTGTTACTCTGCTGATTTCCTCCCACTGCAAAGACTAAGCCCACGCCATGGTCCGGGTCATGTGTGTCTTTCCCTCGAGACCAGCACTGCCCACAGTAATAAAAGCATCCTGTATCTGCACTGTCCAGTGTGGCAGCCACTAGCCACTGTGGCTACCGAGCACTCGAAATGTGGTTACTGTAACCACAGACCTGGGTTTTTTAAATTGTACGCAATAGCTTTATTGAAGTGTCACTAACAGAATAAGCTATACATAATTAAAGTATACGATTGGATAGGCTATAACACATATATACACCAGCAAAACCATTGAAAAAGTAAAGAACATTCCCATCACGCCAAAAACCTTCTTCGTGCCCCTTGGAGATCCTGCCCTCCATCTTCCCTGACCACTTCTCCAGTCCCCAAGCAACCACTGATCTATTTTCTGTCATTATAGATTAGTTTGCATTTTTAAGAATTACATACATATTCTTTATACAATTGTGAATTACATTTCCTTTTTGTTTATCCCACTTACTCAGTGTATTGCCTGCCATTTATCCATGTCATCATGCACATCAATAATTCATCACTTTCTATCGCCAAGTAGCCACCATTGTGTGGACACACCACCTTTTATTTATCCACTCAACTGTTGATGGATGTTTGGGTTGTGCCTACTTTTAGGGTGTTACAAATAAAGCTGCTGTGAATATTCACGTACAACTCTGTGTGGACTGTTTTCATTTCTCTTGAAGTGGGATGACTGGATCATATGGTAGGTATATGTTTAATGATTTTAGAAACTGACAAATTGCTTTCTAAAGCAATTGTACCATTTTACATACCCTGCCTCCCCCAACAGTGCACAAGAGTTCCAGTTGCTCCGTATCATCTCCAACACTCGGTATGTCAGTCTTTTCAATGCTAGCCATTCTACTAGGCGTGTGGGTTAAACACTATGGGTTTAATTTCCACTGGAATGACTAACTATATTGAGCAGTTTCCCAAGCTTATTTGTGCTCCACATTTTATTATTAAGTGGTATTTTCTTCCTCACATTTGGTAGAATTCATCAGTAAAGTAAAGTAATGGGGACCGAGTTGTTGGGGGAGAGGGTTGTTATTTAGTGGGGGTAGAGGTGTTGGGGAAGAGAGTTGTTATTTAATGATAATAGAGTTGTTAGGGGAGAGAGTTGTTGTTTAATGGAGATAGAGTTGTTGGGGGAGAGGGTTGTTACTTAATGGTGTAGAGGTGTTGGGGGAAAGAGTTGTTATTTAATGAGAAAAGAGTTGTTAGGGGAGAG
>NW_012102521.1:490805-509414 GCF_000951045.1 Mandrillus leucophaeus | reverse complement strand
AGGGGAGAGAGTTGTTATTTAAGGGGGAAGGAGTTGTTGGGGGAGAGGGTTGTTATTTAATGGGGGTAGAGGTGTTGGGGAAGAGAGTTGTTATTTAATGATAATAGAGTTGTTAGGGGAGAGAGTTGTTATTTAATGGAGATAGAGTTGTTGGGGGAGAGGGTTGTTGTTTAATGAGGATAGAGTTTTTAGGGGAGAGGGTTATTTAATGGGGACAGAGTTGTTGGGAGAAGGTGAGAAGCTTTGGGTATAGATAGAGGTGATGGTTGCACAACACTGAGAATGTATTCAGGGCCACTGAATTATAGACTTATAAATGGTTACAGTGATAAAGATTATGTATATTTTAATACAATAGGATAAAAAGGCTGGAGGTGTTCAGCCTACAGGCTGGGCATTCTCCAGCCATGTGTCACTTCTGGGCCACCCAGTCAGGGAGCTGTCAGGGTGAAGTCAATATTCCCAGCCTCCAAAATTGGACAGGAGGGAAGGGGGACTGTTCATACCTTTTACAAACGTCCCCCAGCCCTGGCTAAGGACATTTGTCTTCCCAACGGCATAAATTTCACAGATCAAGTGGAAACAGCAGCTGTCCAAGGCTAATAGTGTCCTGAGCATCCATATTTTAGGGGCATAAACAGAGGCGTGTTCTCGGCTGGGCAGGAACTGAGGGTGCGTACAGCCTCGTGTCAGTGTTCGGGATCGGGGAAGACAGGAGGGGCCCAGCACCCTTTCCTCCACAGTTAGCTTCGGCTGGATTTATGGCTTTTTATGAAACGAAGACGCTCCCTCTGCTCAGCCTCACTCCTGTCATTCCCACCTCTTCCTGTCTCCCAGCCTCTAGCTCTGCCTCAGTTTCCCACCTGCACCACTGAGGGTAACTTTTGCCCCTGGGGCTCCTCAGTTCTGACCCTCTCAGCCCTTCTCCCACCCACCCTCAGCAGCAGTGAACACAGCTTCCTTCTTCCTTAGGTCAGGCCAAATTTGCCCACATTTAGGACTGGCTTGCAGGCCCCCTGGCCACAGCTGACATCCCTGCTGAAGGAACCAACACATACACACACACAGATACAGACACACACTCACACATACCCATACTGACACATGTGGGTAGATACGCAGACATGGATACACACATTCATGTGTGTGCCCACACACACAGTTACAGAGATACACACACACATGCAAACACGCACGCAGACATACACAGAGATATACGCAGTATACACAGACACACACGTACCCACACGGAGATACAGAAACACACACACAAAGATACACACACACGCACACATCCGCATGCGCGCACACACAGCAGCAAACCTGGGCATCCAAGTGCCTCTTGTAGCCAGACACAGCATCTGTGCCCACGGTGTCCTTAGGAGGGGCTGCTCCAGAATCCCCCAGGGCTCCAGCCCCTCATAAGCCCGCCATGAGATGCGCCAGCACACCAGGGCCTGCCTCCTGCTCACCAACACGGGCGAGAAGGGCACTCGGCCAGCCCCAGGGGGCTGCCTGAATTAAGTCTGAAATTGGCTGCCTGGGAGCCTCCTCTGGGCTGGATGACTCCAACCGTGCTGAGGACCCTCTCCTCAGAGCTCCCTCACTCTGCTCCCGGGGGCCACCTGCCTGCTCCGGCCCAGTGGTGCGGTGGATGGGGTGGGCTTCCATGCCCCTCCACGAGCAGCTCTGAACAGAGGGACCCATGCGCATCATGACGGTCCTTTCCATCCAGCCCCTGCTCCCCTCCCTTCTCGCCCCCTCCTCCTGGACTCCCTCTCACCCCAGGCGGCCAGTTAACCCCTGCCGGTAGCCTTTCCATAGCCGCCTTCACTACATCTTGGTTTTTAAAATATTGAATTCATTGCCAGCATTTCTAAACGGACCTCAGATCGAAGCCCAGGTTTCTGGCTTCTCGTGGTGTGTTGGAAGTCCCAGCCCGGCTCCTAGAGATCAGCCATCAGCCGGCACCCAGGGAAGCTCACGGCGTGGCCCCCAGCCCTCCACTCCCTCAGCTCCAGCCTGATTTCTAAGGCAGCTGACTTCACCATGGGCCCCCAGGACCAGGGAGAAGAGGGTACAAGCAGCCTGGCTCCATCTCCATCAGAACTCGGCCGGCCAGCAAGGCTTTCTCTCCACCAGTGCTGGAGAACGTGGGAGCTTTGGGATGCCAGCCCCAGGACCCCAGCTGCAACCAGGGGCAGCCATGCCCACTGTCCAAGGAGGCACTAGGCTGAGGGGTGGCTGGGCCCAGTGAGAGGGGTGATGCCAGCGGGTGTGCCCACAACAGAGGGCCTGGCCTGGCTGCAGCTCCCGACCTGAGTCAGGAGAGAGCCTGCCTAGACAGCTGGAGCTGTGGGGCCGCTGGATGGAGGGGGTTTCAGTGCACACAGTGACCCCGGGGAAGGCTGTGGGTTAGGAAAGGAAACCGCCCACCGTGGGTGCTGCGGCCGCACCTATTTGCCAGAGGCAGGTTGACTCCTCCTGGTGATGTAATGGTGCCCGTCTGTAGAATGGAAGCACTGAGGCTGGCAGACATTGTAGTGTCTATTTCTCCAGGTTCCCTGGCTGGTAGACGGTACAGCTGGGTTTTAGAGCCCTTCTCTGCAACACGAGGACGAGGAGACGGTCAGGTCCCCGCAGAAGTCAGGGGGCCGGAGGAGGAGGCCTCGGTGGTAGGAATCTGCTCTATCCTTCAAGACCCCATCTGAACCCCTCCGAGCTCTGTTTCTCCCCTGCTGCAGAATAGCGGGTGGGACCGGTGGTATCTCCTCAAGGCACCGCGCTCTGGCCTCTCCTGACGGCCCGGCTCTGTGGCCACAGTGCACTTGCTGCTGGCCCCAGGCACGGCCAGGAGGTGGGAGCAGCAGCCTTTGTGAGGGCAGCGAGTGAGTGCCACCAGCCTTGGAGGCTGAGAGTGCCCAAGAGGGACAGTGGGCCCAGGGTGTGTTCTAAAGGGCATTTCATGCCCTGGGCACTTTTCCAAGAGCTGGAATTCTGAGGTCCCGGAACGCTCATGCCCCATCACCCTTAGGTTGCCAAACAGAGCCAGGATAGGTGGTGGGGGTGTTGCTGGGGCCCAGGTGTGGAGCCCAGGCACAGCCACACCAGTCCCTCTGGCTCCCCAGGAGGCAGCACACAATGGGGCAGTGAGACCCCTGAGACAGAGGCTGCTGCGTATAGAGGGCAGCACGACGCAGAGACCACCCGCCAAGGGACTTGGTAATGGGGCCAGGCTTGACGGTGTCTATGGGAGCAGGCGGGGTGGCTCTTAATTAGAAAAGGAGGTGAGAAAAGAAAAGAGTGGAGGCTGAGGGAGCCAGAGCAGCCGGGAACGCCATGGACAAAGGGTGGGCGGCAGGCGGGAGCCTGCATACCCTGCATGGGGGGCCTCAGTGGGCGTGGGAGACCCCGCCCACCCCCACCCTCCCCACACACCTATCTATAGGCCCCAGTCCAACAGGCCCCAGGGCAGCTGTTTGGGGGAAGCAAGATGAAGTCTGAGGAGGGGGCTCCTCCGCCACAGGCCCCCCCAACAGTCAGCTCGTCCTCCCAGAGGCCTCAGTGAGCACTGTGGATGAATGGATGATGCATGGAGGAATGAATGAATGAGCGAGTGAGTGGGTGTGTGAGCTCCCGAACACGCAATGAATGAATGAGCGAGTGTGTGGGTGTGTGAGCTCCTGACCACGCAATGAATGAATGAGCGGGTGAGTGGGCGTGTGAGCTCCTGACCATGCAATGAATGAATGAGCGGGTGCATGGGTGAGTGAGCTCCTGACCATGCAATGAATGAATGAGCGGGTGAGTGGGTGTGTGAGCTGCTGACCATGCAATGAATGAATGAGCGGGTGAGTGGGCGAGTGAGCTCCTGACCGTGCAGAGGCTGGAAGGCCCTCCGGATCTGCTGCCCAATCCCTCATGCAGGGCAGGGTCCCTAACCCTCATTGCACCCGGATGAGGATGTCTACTGGGCCTCCCCCTCCCTCCTCCCTCCCTCCTTCCCCCTTTTTACTCCCTGTTTCTCCCTCCCCTCCCTCTCCCTACACCTTTACCAGGCGTTGTCACCTCTTCACTCAGAACTCCTGCCAACATTGCCCTCTGACACCCCCTCTGCAGCACCATGACCTTGAGTGCCCTTGGCCATCCCCACAAGACAGACCCTCAGGGGTCAGCCCAGGCCTCCCAGTCTCCTGGGCCCACCAGACCACCGCAGGACCATGCAGGACCCAATGCTCAGGGCCGTGCACTCCAGCTGCCCAGGTGGGGGTACTGTCACTTCACACTCCCACCCTCGCCATCACCCCTGGCCTCGGCCCCACTCCCCATCACAGCCGCCCCCCTGCAGGCCCCACCCCCCACATCGCGAGATCCCCAATGCACCTCCTGCCTTGCCTTGCTCATCTGGTCCCTCCATGCAAATGGGGGGACGGTCTCTGCTGGGAGGTCCCTGCCCAGGTGAGGCCTGAATCCAGGAGGCCTGCGCATCAGCCCCACCCATCTCCCAGCAACCTCCCCGAGGAAAGCCTGATGGTCAGAGGATGAAAGGAGGAGATTTTAGGGCCAGCCACGCTGGGGTCCAATCCAGCCCCATCTCTGTCCTGCCAGTCACATAGGGTGGCAGGTCCCATCCCACCTCTGAGCCTCAGTTTCCTCACTGAAACCTGCAGCAACATCCCCAGCCGAGACTGGTGCAGGGTCCTGAGATTCTAGGTGCAGGGGAGGTGCTAGGCAGGTGCACCACCAGCATGAGGGCGCAGGTCCCCACTCCCTGCCTGGACACCGCAGCTCCCCAGCACTCCCCCAGAACAGCCCCGCTGTTGGGGGTCAGAGCCTCCCAAGAGCAGGACCTCTGCTGTCACCAGACACAGGGTGCCCATGGGGCCAGAGAGCTGGCCCAGGCCCACGCACCTTCCCGTGGATGTGGGGGACGAGGGAGACAGGCCTCCCCTGGCCTCCCGCTCCCAGCTCCTTCTGTCCCACCAGGGGGAGGGTCTCATGGGCACAAATTCCCCAGAACTACCCTTGAGTGAGTGGCTGGTTCAAAACTTTTAATTATCAAAATATACGTGCATGTCTATTTAATTTGCTTTTATGAAACTAAGATCTCAATGTAACCTGGCAGGTCACAGGAGGGAAGTTCCAGTCATTCATGACCTCTCCTCGTTCCTCTCTTCTGCTGGTGAGGGTTGGGGTGGGCAGCTGAGGCCACCCTTCCCGGCAGGCAGGTGGGCTGAGCTAGACCAGGCCAGCACCCACCCCTCAGCCTGCCTGCCTGCCTGCTGGCCAGCAAGGAAAATCCAGCCTCGGCCTGAGCTGTGGAGAGGATGGCCTGGGTCCCGGCGGCAGGCTCAGGCCCAAGCCTGAGGCTCTGGTGCTGGCCCTGCCTGGTTCTGGCCACCTCGCTCTGGCTGGGTCCTCATGGGCAGAACCCACTCCTGACAGATTGTTCTCTCACGGGGCAGTGGCACAGCCGCCCCACCTCCAGCGCTGCTGGCGCGTTGTATGAGACCACCTGTGAGAAGGAACCTGCCCAGCCCTGGCAGCTGGTAGGGGCTCAATCAATGGAGATGCCAATGATGCCAGTGACAATAATGGTGAGGACAGTGGAGGCGTCATGAGGAGAAAGAGTTGGTCATTGGAGGCTCTGGCGGTCAGATTTGTGGATCACGGCCTGAAGAGCACCTTGGGAGCACAGGGATCGTTTGCTTCACAGTAAACTTCCCGAGCCTGCAGGCAGAGGTTGAGGACAGCCCACCAGCGACGCGTGGGGCAAGGCCAGGTCCGGCCAGGCCTCCTGGACAGCCTGCCCCTGAGTGCCTGGCCCAGCTTCCCACCTCTCCTGGGCTGAACTGCGACTTCCCACATTCATAGGCTGAAGGCGGGCCCTCATTTGGAGAGTGGGTCTTTATCGAGGTGATGAAGGTGGAATGAGGTCACTGGGGAGGGTCCGATGCAGTGTGACCGGGGTCCTTTTTAGAAGAGGAGACTGGGACGTACACTGAGGGAAGGTGGCCGTCCGCAGGCCAGCGAGAGAGGCCTCAGGAGAAAGCAGCCCTGCCCACGCCTTGACCCCAGCCCTCCAGCCGTGACGTGAGAGAACCCACGTCTGCCGTGTGGGCGCCGGCTGTGGGCCGCCCGCAAACTCACGCACCACCTTCTGCAACCTGCCAGTACCATGCGGACACCCAGGCTCTGCAGGCCCTGCCACTGTCTGACCCCCAAGAGGGGCACAGACCAGCCCAGCCGGCAGCCCTAGCAGAGCCCGGGTGTCCCAACTCCTCCAGATACAGCCCCCCCGAGAGGGGACACCGTTTCCTCCGGAGGGAGGAGCTGCCATCCCCCAGGGCCTGGAGGCCTGGGCGGCCACCACTCAGATGCTTGTCTGTCTGTCCGCTCTGTGCCTGCCACAAGCTCACTCAGCAGAGCAGGCAGCTCCAAAAACAGCACCTCTTCACTGGTGGGGAGTCCTGGTCTCCCCACAGCCTTGGGTGGAGACAGGAGCCCCCATTCAGGTCTCTGCTGCTCCAGAGGTGCCCTGGGCCACCGGAGGGACCGGCTGCTCCCCGCACGCCCCCCAACCCTCTCCAGCCCCCAGCCTGCCCATGATGCCTTGCTCTGCCCTCCTCCTCAGCAGGCCCCGTGGACTGACCCTCAGCCGCCAGCGTCAATCCGAAGAGCGGATTTTGGTGACATCCAAATTGCCAGGCAGTTTGCAGAGGTTCCAGCAGTGTGAACCGGAGGAGGGACCCTGGGCTGATTTTCCCTGTCTCATGCTGTCATATTCCCGGAGGCTTTCAGCAAGGCTTTTAAGAGCCGCAACTCTGCCACAGAACAAATTACGCGCAAATCAGGCGGCTGCCGTTCATTCTCCCTCTGAGCCCTTGTTAGGAGTGGGGCTGGGGTGGGCACGGCAGCCCTCAAGCCTCCTGGGGCTGAATCTGGGAGCCCAGCACCCCCAACCTGACCTCCCGGCTCAGGCTGCCCAGGGAGGGTGAGTAGGGCCCAGCAGCCCCCAAAGGCCCTGTCCTCCCATCCTGACACTGCCGCAGGGTGACCACAGTGCAGGTGACCTCGTTCAGCAGCCAGCACCCCAAAGCCCTCTGCAGCCTGGAGGTGCAGCACTTCCCCAAGGCTTCGTGTGGCCCCCAGGACCATTCCCCACTGCACCACAGGCTGCAGGACCCACACAGGACTAGGAGCCACTGGAGGTGCCAGAGGCCTCTCACCACCCCAAGCACACAGCCCTGGACCACCGCTCCGGGAGGTCCCGACTCACAGACTTATTCTTTGAGGTCCAGAGCGGAGTCCTCCCACAGCCATCTGTCCCCTCTTCAGGGACACACACACTCTCACACACTCTTACACTCACACCAACGCCCAACACACACACTCTCACCCACTCACACATGCACACACTTCCACTCGCTCACAGTGGCACACACCCCACAGCCAGCAAGAGGACCCTGGCAGTGCAGGCCTCTTGACTCCCTGGCCAGGGCACCCTGTGGCCCCAGCTCCTCTGGAGGGGCGGCCTGTCTCACGCCCCAGGGCCAAGACGGCATCTCGTACACTGTAGAGTGCTGTGTAGGCCCTTCCCTGGACCTGTCTCTGAGCCCGACCAGGAGCAGGTCCAGGAAGGCAGCCATCACCATGAGACCTCTGAGCCTGGGCACCCCAACTGAGGGGACAGGGATGGTTCATTCTTCCCTGCTCTCTGCCTGTCTCCCTCCCGCCCAGCCCTGGGCCACCTCCAAGGCAATGCTGGCCTGTGCTCAGGGCTGTCTCTGCATTAGGAAACAGCCTCAATGCTGGCCAAAGTCTTCATCCAGGCCAGGCCAGCAGTCATCCTAGGAGTGGCCCATGAGGCAAGGCAAACGCCTGCCCTGCCTGCCCAGCCCCTGGCCTCCCAGGACAGACTGCATTGCAATTCTGCTGCACGTTGACACTGCCTGTCGATGCATTAAACGGGTTTCTCTTGCATTCTGCCAGGGTCTATGCATCTCCTCCACCCCTACAAGGATGCAGTGTGCTTGAGCTGTGTGTCAATCCCATCAGGGCGCAGTGCTCTGCTGAGGTCATTTCAGCGTCAATGAAAATCAGGTCCAGGAATCAACCTAGGGGTCTGCTCAGCAGCAGCCCCAGCAGCCTCCATCCAGCAGGATCAGGGCCCTGCCCAAAGAGAGGTAGGTGCCACCCTTGCCCCTTGATGGCAAGGGGACTTCAAGTGAGCCTCTCCCAGGTGCTTATTCTGTCCTTCTGTGGAAAATGTAACTGCTAAGGCTCTGAGTTAAGAGCTCAGCCAGGAGCCCAGACCCCACTTACTGGCTCCCTAGAACCTTAGTTTCCTCGTCATGGAATGGGATTTTTTTCCTTTTATCCAGTTATGCTTTTTGTTGTTGTTGCTTATAATCTTTTATGTATATTTTGTCCTTATTACTTTTTATATCATCATAACTGGCCAGATGTTTAACTTGTATCTTCTTTTTTAATTTTTAATTTTTGTGAGTACATAGTAGGTGTATATATTTATAAGGTACATGAGATGTTTTGATACAAGCAGGCAATGTGAAATAATCACATCATGGAGAATGGAGTATTCATCCCCTCAAGCATTCATCCTTATTCAGTTATTCTTTTAGCAATTAGTGCTGACTATGTGGCTGGCCTAATGTAGGAACTCAGCATACATATACCACTGTACACTAAACGTGAATGTCCCAGAGCCCTGAGGAAAGAGCTCTGGACCAGAAGTGAGCATGGTTCAGGCCACACACCTTCCATTCAGCAAATAAATGTTGTATAGCAGATGGCTCAGAGTTGAGGGTAAGAATATGGGGTCTCCACCCAGACACTATCATCTGACTTCCACTTCAGCCTTTGTGAAGGTACCTGACCTTCAACAATTATTTAAATCTCCTTGCCTTGTTTTCCTCCTTCAGAGAATGAGGATAATAGTTAGAGCCACTCTCAGGCCACTGAGAGACCAGATGGACTTCACTGTTCACAGAGCTCAGGCTGTGCCTGGCCAGGATGGTGGTCAGGTGGTTCAGCTGCTGTTATTACTGCCACCCACATTATTGCTGTGTTCCCACTGGCTCTGCCAGGCCATTGAGGCTGGAAAAGGGTGCCAAGTGTCAGTGATTATGATGCATTCTCCATCCTAGGCTGCGGCTAGCCAGGGGAAACGAGGAGGGCCACTGTAGATGGCAGGAAATCCAGGGATCCATCCTGGATCCACCCTGGGGTGGGTGTCACCCGCTCTTCAGAACACAGTGGAAAGTACCAGGTGAGGGAGAAGTCCTCACCTGTCTGTAGCTCGGGCAACGTTGGGGTGTTTCCTTGCTGCATCTCCCTTTCCCTCACACCAGCCTCAGCCTCCTGCTCTGTGTCTTGCTTTGGGTGGCTGGAAGAAGAGCAGGCCAGGCTGTGTCACTGTGAACTGGGAAGCACCCTCTATGGGCAGGGACAGGATTTCTGATGATCACCCACTGTCCTGGGCCTGAGCAGCCATCCTGTGTGGGAAAGCCAGGGGTCTGACCCTGATCTCCCCACTTCGTGGACCATTCACCTCCCATGCAGGGCAGGGGACAGGTGTCCACTCACACCTGCTCAGGGAGGGTAACAGGTTCTATCTTGGCACAGAGAGGACCCCAAGAGGCTGGGAGCCCAGCAGCATATGCCCCCTCCACAGCCATGCAGTCCCCAGAGCCCACAGTGTCCACTGCCTCGGGAGCCCTCCCCAGCCCATCCTTGTCATTCCAGGCCCCCTTCCCACCCCCAACAGCTCTTCCACCTGCTGCAGCTGCAGGAGAGCAGAAGGGGCACCGAACGTGAGGAGTCACAGGCCCTGGGGCCACAGTGTGCTTCTGGCCAGAGCAGGAATTCAGGGTCAGGGGAGAGGACTAATTATGGCTCAAGGATAAAAACGTGAGCCGGACAGCTGTGTGCATGGAAGGAATGCTCCCCTCAGAGACACATTTTCCGACTCCTGGACTGCCGAGAATGCATGCTTTGACATTTATGAGGCCCGGGTCCCCCAT
Organism: Mandrillus leucophaeus; assembly: GCF_000951045.1. Classification (NCBI taxonomy): domain Eukaryota; kingdom Metazoa; phylum Chordata; class Mammalia; order Primates; family Cercopithecidae; genus Mandrillus; species Mandrillus leucophaeus. The sequence goes on along the minus strand of NW_012102521.1, from coordinate 499,371 downwards.
AAACCCAGATTCCAAAGCGGCTGACAGCTGGTCTGATCCCGGGCATCCAAGGTTGCAGAGCCCTGGGCCCCGTGGCCATTTACAACGGGGACATTTGTATTCACTCTGCGGCTGAGGAGCCTTGCTTCTGGACCTGCTGACATTTGCTGAGCGACTAAGGAGCCCAAACCGCAGAACCTGGAGTCACCTCAGTTCCGGCAGCAACTTGAGAAGTGCAGGAGACGTGTTCCTTCAGCAGCTGAGGGGACAGAGGCTCCAAGAGGCTGAGAAGCTCTGTCAAGGCCAGGAGCCAGCCATAACCAGCTGTCTCCCTGTACACAACTGCGTGCTCCAGCAGCACGGGCCCTGGCTGGTTGTTAGCGTTCCAATAAGAATAAATCGGAGAACAGTTCCTCAAATGTCAGCAGTGTTCTTGTTACGCAGCAGCACTCTTGAGAGATGGTTGCTCTTTCCTTCCTTTTCTATATTTTCTGCTTTTTCCTGTCCTTACAACAGAAAATAGGAGATGCCTCCATCCAGTAATAGCAGATTAGTGACTAGGACCAACCCTTCCACCGAACACGACTAGAAAAGCTGGATTAAAATATTTCAATTGGTCGGGCACGGTGGCCCATGCCTATTATCCCAACACTTTGAGAGGTTGAGGTGGGTGGCTCACTTGAGGCCAGGAGCTCAGGACAATATAGCGAAACCCCATCTCTACTACCAAAAATACAAAAAAAAAAATAACGTAGCCTAATGTGGTGGCACATACCTGTGGTCTTAGCTACTTGGGAGGCTGAGGTAGGAGGTTCCCTTGAGCCTGAGAGGTGGAGGATGCAGTGAGCCATGATCAGCCTGGGTGACAGAGTGAGACCCTGTCTCAAAAAAAATTTTTTTTTCCCAATCTTCTTTAAAGCAGAAAAGAACAAATCAGGTAACAAAGAATGCATTACCAGGCCAAAACCGTGGAGGAGGCGAGAGCCCAGCAAGTACTGCAAAACGTAAGCAAGAGTCAGCTGCTTCTGCTTTAAAGAACTCGGCAGCCTCAGGAATGACTGTTGCACCCATCGGCCCCCTGAGTGGCAGGTGAGGGAGAACCAGCAAGGCTCAGAGAACTCTTAAGAGCCAGCCATGGGCATCTCTTTCCAATCCCGCACTCAGTGATGTTGCGCTGGTAACTTGAAGTCAGCCATGGCGGGAGTGTTTATACCATGGGAATTGGCAGGTGCTGCAGATTAAAACTGTTTCTTTTTTTCTGAAGAGTCAGTTATTAATTATTTATCAGCATGGCATTAGGAACAACAGAGTCAAAGCCCAGAGTTGGTAAGAGAGAGGAATCTGACAAGGCCCCAGCTCTAAGCCTGAAGGCCATGGGTGAGTCAGAAGTAAATCAGTCCTTGTGCGGGCCTGCCATTTGTGATGGTGACTTTAGTGGTCCTGGTCCAGGAAATCTCAAGGCTTAAACTTCACATAAAATACTTCTAGACGGGTAGTGCCCCACTAGGCATCTGAAAAAAAGCAAACCAACATCATCCTTAAAGAAAGGTACTATTGGCCAGGCATGGTGGCTCACGCCTATAATCCCAGCACTTTGGTATACTTGAGGTCAGGAGTTGGAGACCAGCCTGGCCAACATGGTGAAACCCTGCCTCTGCTAAAAATACAAAAATTAGCCAGGTGTGGTGGCACATGGCTGTAATCCCAGCTACTCAGGATGCTGAGGCAGGAGAATCGCTTGAACCTGGGAGGTGGAGGCTGCAGTGAGCTGAGCTCACACCACTACACTCCAGCCTAGGCGACAAAGTGAAATGCATCTTGAAAAGAAAAGAGAAAAGAAAAGAAAATGGGAGAAAAGAAAAGATACTTTCATCCTAAGGCTCAAATTATTCTTACAAGCACTTTTTCAAATACAATCTCTAGCACACAAAGATAACCACACACAAAATAAAATTAAATTCACAATCAAGAGCCAGCAAAAACAAAAGACAACAGAAACAGATGTACAAAGACTTCAAGTTTTGGAATTATAAGCAGATCAGATCACATCAAATAACGATGCTTGTAAGTCTAAAAGATTCAAAAATTCAAACATATCTATAGGAGACTGAAAACTATAAAACATGTCAGAGAAGATTTGGAAAAGAACCAAATAAAAATATTTAAAACTGAAAATTAACCAAAAATTAGAACTCCATGCATAAGTTTTAATAGCAGATTTTATACAGCTAAAGAAAGATGAATAAACTAGGAAACCAATCTAAAGATATTGTCCAAAATGCAACACAATGAGACAAAACCAACCAAACCAAAAAAAAAAAAAAAAAGGAAAAACAAATTCAAATTATACTTCTACATCAACAAACAAGTAAAAAATGTAATTTAAAAGCATCAAAGAATATTGGGCATCTAGGAATATATCTAACAAATTTATCTGAGACTAAGAATTGTATTGACAGAAATAAGGAACACCAAATAACAAGATAAAACATGCTCCTGTATTGGAAGACACAACCTTGTGAAGATGCCAATTCTTTCTGAATTGCTTTGGTTCAATAATATTCCTCCCAAAACCCCAACAGGACTTGGTTCTGTGTCTGTGGGGACTCCATATTGTGAATAGTAGCATAAAGAGCCCAGAGCTGCCCGGACACCCTCAAGAAGAATTTTTTTTTTTTCTTTTTTGTAAACCTACAACTGCTCAAAAATAGTCTTTTTTCTTGTCTTTTCTTTTTTTTGAGACAGAGTCTCACTCTGTCACCCAGGCTGGAGTGCAGTGGCGTGATCTTGGCTCACTGCAACCTCCACCTCCCAGGTTCAAGCTATTCTTCTGCCTCAGCCAGCCTCCCGAGTAGCTGGGATTACAAACGTGTGCCACTATGCCCAGCTAATTTTTGTTTTGTTTTGTTTTGTTTTGTTTTAGTAGAGATGGGGTTTGGCCATGTTGGCCAGGCTGGTCTTGAACTCCTGACCTCAGGTGATCTTCCCACCTTGGTGTCCCAAAGTGCTGAGATTACAGGCATGAGCCACCGCGCCTGGCCTAAAAAAAATACGCTATTAATTAAAAACAAAAACAGATTGGCGTTATCTAAAAGGGTTGAAGAGGTGCACACCTCACGACCCGGCAATTCTGCTCCTGGGGAGGGACCCTAGGACAGGTGGTCACGTGGCCGAGAGTGTTGGCAGTAGCGTGGGCCACTCAGCCAATTCAGAAACCACTGAGTGTTCATTAACAGCAGAATGGATGAGAAGCCTGTCGCATGTTTGCACGATGGAACATGGTGGAGCCATGGAAGCCAACGGACTATAGCTTGAGAAACCAAGAACTCAACACACCCTATGCAGCAAGGTGCAATGTTATTAAGGTTGGCTGCACATCAGACAAAACAGCAGGTGAAAGGAACAAGAAACAAAGCAATCACCTAGTTTTATTCTATTTACATAAACCCCCCTGACCCTGATGGGGAAAGCTACACCAGCTTGTTTAGGGTTGCTAGGATGGAAGTGTTGCCCATATAAGGAGGAGGTGAGAGTGACGGCAGGTGCAGGGGCTCTGCTGGAAGGGTGCAGGGGGAGGGAGAGGGGGCTGGGGGACTCTACCGGGTGATCTGGATGGCAGCCACACAGATGCGGGCTCCGAAGTTACACATCCTGTTGTACATTTACGATGCACATAAATGTACATCTGTATGGGTGTTGCATTTAAAAATAAAATAAGCATCAAAACAAGAATCCACTTTGTTCTCTTATTTGATTTATTCTGCTTAACTCAAGGTGCAAATCACCAGCCACTGTCACCACTCTGGGTCCCAGTACCCCCCAGGCTGCAAGGCATTGAACACCTCCGCCGTTTCGGGGCGAGTGGACTGGCCAGCCCCAGCCTCCTCGCCCACACAGAGGCTCTCACCCAGCGTCACCAGGGCCTGGGGTGGGCCTTGTCCCACAGCCATCAAGCCCCCTCCTGGGCCAGGCAGCCCCAGCTCCCCCTGCCCTGGAAGCTGCCTCCTCTGCCATTTCCTGCCTCCTCAGGGCAGAAATAACCCCACGTCAGACACCGGCATGTGTGTGTGGGCTTCTCCCCAGCATACGCAGAGAGGCGACTAACGGGGTGTCACTGTCACCCCAGGGGTCCCACCACTTTATCAGCACCTGCAGCAGGGACCCCCATGTGGGCCAACTGGAAGCCGCCATCAGGCTTGCGTTGTGCTGATCAGTCATTAATCTGGACATTCAAAAGCATTTTATTTGCTTGACAAGGAGCTGATTGCTGAAGTTGCCAGGAGCCCGAAGTCATTTTTCTCCTTCCTCCCCCTATGAAAAAGCGTTCTCCTCCCGGCTAGAGGGGCAGCAGGGCCTGCCAGCGTAGGTGGGGTCCTTACTGCCCCTCTGTCTCATGCTGAGAACCACAGCACCTGCCCCCAGTCCCACCGCCTGCAAGGCCTTGGTATCCAATCTCCTCACTTTCTCCTCACACCCCTTCTGCCTTCCTTTCTCATAGCTCTGCCCCCTGCCCTGCCCTGGCCCAGGACTCACCAGCGCCCTCCCCCACAGGGCGCAGGACAACTACACCCCCACTTCCACAGCCTTCAGGGCCAGCCCAGAGGCCACCTCCTCCCATGTTCGGGGCCCCTCTCCAGGCTCCCAGGGCAGCCCTGTTCTCCCACCCCTCCTGGCACCCTGATGCCTGTGCTGTGGCCTGCAGACCCATCCAAAATAACTTAGGCACGAGAAGTCATGTCATGACCACCAGCTCGAGCCAAAGGGATTAAGACAGTGGCCCAGACGCCCAGCCAGCCTGAAATAGACCCGCTCACCCCGGGCTTCCCCTCAGGCCCTGTCTTGCAGGAGTCACAGCCTCGAGCATGGCTTCAGTCTTCAAGAAACACCCCATGGCCTCCCCAGAGCCCAAATCCAGCCCTGAGCAGCCAGAAAATTCAGCGACAATCACCCCCATTGCACAGAGGATGAACTGAGGCCGAAGGAGAAACCTCCTGCAAAGACAACAGGGGACTGCTCTCCTAGCGCCCTCTGGTCAGGCCACGAAACTTGCCCCTTCCCAGAGGAGAAGCCAGTGTGTTCACCGGAGGGGGCCCTGGCAGCGCAGGTGGCTGCAGCGTGGGCACCACTCCTATGAGGCATCCGTCAGAGGCTCATCCGGTGTATGGCGGGGGCCACCACACTCTCAGGGGCCTGAAGGCAGGCGCAGCCTGGCTGCCCCTCAGCCGCGCATCTGGCAGTCTTTCTCTTCTCACTACAGCTGACATCTGGCTCTCCCCAGAACCCCTACTGTCCTTCAGGCCCCCCACAGCCCCAGCTCCAGCTCAGGATTGGACCCCCGCCATGGCTGCTGCTTGTCACTCACTCATCGATGGCTTCAGCTTTGGGCCACTCGCTGGGAGGGACAGGATGGTATCCACCTCCCAAAATTCAGATATCAGAGCGTAAACTCCAGGACCTCAGAATGGGACTGTATTTAGGGGCAGGCTCTTTAAAGAGCTGATCCCATTAAAGGGAGGTCATGAGCATGGCCCTGATTGCATCCCAATAGTGTCCTGATAGGAGCAGATTAGGACATAGGCACAGGGACCACCCTGAGGACGCAAGGAGGAGGTGGCATCTGCAAGCCAAGGACGGGGCCAGAGAGGAAACCAGTCTTGTGATTCTAGGGCCTCAGACTTCTGGCCTCCAACATCATGAGAAAGTTCATTTCTGCTTTTGCCCCACCAGTCTGTGGTATTGGCTACGGCGACCCCAGCCGGCCGACGTGCTCACAGCCTCTGAGCATCATGGGATGGCCAGTCCATCTGCCCCCTGACCCGCCTGACCCAATGACCATCGTCTCCTCCTGAGGCTGCAGCCTGGGCCCTGTCATCACCCACAAACCCGCCTCCAGCATCCACTCCACGGCCGCTGCCCTGCCATGCTCCGCACTCCCGCCCTCTGCAACTCCCAGCCCCCAGCCTTCCTCCCGACCAGGACTGCGTGTCCTCATTGAGCCAGTGACAGTTTACACTTCCTCTTCTGCCTGCCCTTCCTTCTGTGCCCACCTCAGCACCCATGGCTTATCAGAATGACCACGGCCTTGCCCTCTGTCTCCCATGCATTTCCTCCCACCACAAGCAACCCCAGTGCTGGGGGAATATACAAGGTGATGGTGTTCGGGTGTTGGTGCAGGCAGCATGGGACTGCGATCCGGAGAAAAGGAAAGCCTGTGAGATGAGTGCCACGTTGGCCCAGCCCTCCACCCAGGACAATTTCCCCACCACTCACGCAGGAATGGAGCCCAGGCAAGGTGTGGCAGCGAGCTGAGCCCAGGAGGCAGAGACCAGAGCTCAGGCACTGAGGGGACAGGAATGTAGGGGCAAGATTCCAGAGAGAGGGTCCAGAGGGGAGTGTGGAGCTCGTGGCCCCTGGTGGGGCTTTGCATTCAGAGAGCAGGACCAAGTGCCCTTCTCCAGGGCAAAGGCAGGATGGAGAGCTCAGCAGTTAACAACACTGGAAGGCGGTGGAGCTCAGGACCAACCCAAGTGGCGGGTGGTGAGCTTGGCAGGTGGAGCAGGCAGCTGACACAGAACCATGCTCAGAGCCCTGCTCCAGACGTATCCTCAAAACGCCAGCACTGAGCCCCCAGGTCCACAGGGGAGACAGAGTGTGGGACTTCCTGTCACCAAGGTAGAGGCTTGGGAAACACCACGGGCCTCCAGGACCTGTTTCAGTGAAGCATAAAACCGAGATCTAAACAGGCTGCTGGGACAAAAATTGGCACTTCTCAGAGGAAGATAACAGAATCCAGAGTTTCCACAAGGTACCATTTACAATATCTAATTTACAATAAAAAATGACTAACCAAACAAAGAAACAGAAAAGTTGCTTCATGTCAGTAATTATAAATACATCCCAGGTTTAAAGGGTAATTCCAGAGCTGAAAAATATAATAGCTGAATTTTTTTAAATCACTGGATAGGTTTAATAACAGATTGGAGATAGGAGAGTCAGCAAGCTTAAAGATAGACAATTTCTATGTCATCTGAAGAACAAAGAGATTGAAGATTTCTAGAACATGAAAAATAAGTGTGTTAAGCATATCTTTTTGACACCCAGGACCCTCCTGACCCTGGAGAAATTGCTCTCTGCCACCTCCCAGGCCTAGCCAGTTTCTAGAGAGCGTAAATACTGGTGCACACCTTCCATATGCAAACCAGCTAATCCAGAACCTGCACCCACACCACCTCCTCTATGGGCTCTCACACTCATCAGGGTGGCCACGAGTCCCACCCTGATTACCCTAGGACAGGTACCAGACCACTAGAGACAGTATGTGTACCCCAGAGCCCACCAAAATGACTGAAATGAGCCAATAGTCAGCCTGCTTGCCTGGCTGGGCCTTCCCATGCTTTTCCCTCACTCCTGCCTCCTGGCCACCCCTGGTGCTGCCCTGTGTGGCCCTTCATGGTGTGGCATGACCCCTCCTCTTGGGAGCTGTGAGTAACAAACCATTTCAATGGCAGTCATCCCCTGGTCTGTTGCCCTTGTTGTATCTGAATAATTACAAAACCTACACTTCAGAACAGTGCCTCAGTGGTCTCAAATGGCCTGGGATATGTGTTACTGGAATCAAAAAAGAAAAGAGAATGAAAAAGAGCAGAAAAAAATATCCAGAGATATGATGGCCAAATATTTTTCAAAGTATTGAAGAAAATGTCAATTACAGATCCTAGAATATCAGCAAACCCCAAAAAGAATGAATATATAAACACACACACCACTAAGCTCATTACAGTCAAAAGACTGAAAACCAAGAGTGTAAAGAACATTTTGAGAAGACACAAGACAAGGAAAAACCCACTTATTGCTCTAGCAATTAGCCTCCCTCTCCTGTCCTTCAGTTTCTCCCTATTTACTTATTCCTGCTATTGATGTTCAGTTTGTTTCTCTATATTATTCTTCCTCACCCACATCTCTCTTCAGCTACTACCCCCATTTCTTTGCTCTTCTTCTAGAAAGAATGGTCCATCATTGCAGTCCCAGCTAATCCTCCCATGTCCCTTAGCCACTGTCAACAGCCTGCTTCCTCCTTGCCCCACCCCACTGGTCACCAAGATCCCAGTGGCTCATATCAGTGAGGGTCACCAAGCCAGCCGACAGTCTCAGGCCCCACCCTCCTGATCTCTCACAGCCTGTGATGTGGGTAGCCTGTGACGTGGGTGGCCTCTTCTCCTTGCAGCACCACCTCCTGCAGGTGTCCTCCACACTCATCTGGCTCACCCCCACCTCGGCAGCCACTCTTTCTGAGGCCTTTTGTTGCCCTCTCATCTCCTTGCAGCTCCTAGACTTGGCTTCCTCTCCTTTCTGTCTACATCCTCCCTCGAGGTCTCACCAAGACCATGGCTCAAACTTCAGCTCCATGCTGAGGACTCTAGAAGTTCACACCTCTAGCAAGGGCCTCTCCCTGAGCTTCAGACTTGAGAAATCCAACTTCCACTCAATGTCTCCACTTAAGAACTAACAGGAGCTGCAAACCTAACACAGAAAGAGGAGGGAAGGAAGGAAGGAAGGAAGGAAGGAAGGAAGGAAGGAAGGAAGGAAG
>NW_012102521.1:472052-490725 GCF_000951045.1 Mandrillus leucophaeus | reverse complement strand
AGGGAGGAAGGAAGGAGGGAGGGAGGGAGGCAGGGAGGGAGGACCCTGCAACAGAGAAGGCACAGTGCTGTATCGACATCTTAGGGACTTGCTGAATGGCAAGATGTGGAGTGAGGCAAGTGTATTAGTCCACTCTAACACTGCCATAAAGAAATACCTGAGACTGGGTAATTTATAAAGAGGCTTAACTGACTCACAGTTCCACAGGGCTGGGGAGGCCTCGGGAAACTTATAATCATGGTGGGAGGCGCCTCTTCACAGAGTGGCAGGAGAGAGAATGAGTGCTGAGCAAATGGGGGAAATCCCCTTATAAAACCATCACCCCCATGATTCAATTACCTCCCACCAGGTCCTTCTCACAACATGTGGGGATTATGGGAAATACAATTCAAGGTGAGATTTGGGTGGGGACACAGCCAAACCATATCATTCTGCCATGGCCGCTTCCAAATCTCATGTCCTCACATTTAAAAATCAATCATGCCTTCTCAACAGTCCCCCAAAGTCTCAGCTCATTCCAGCATTAACCCAAAAGTCCAAGTCCAAAGTCTCATCTGAGACAAGGTGCACATGCGCGCGTGCGTGCGCACACACACACACACACACAAACTAAGCTCATTACAGTCAAAAGACTGAAAACCAAGAGTGAAAGTCCCTTCTACCTATTAGCCTATAAAATGAAAAGCAAATTAGTTACTTCCTAGGTACAACGGGGGTACAGCCATTGGGTAAATACACCCATTCCAAATGGGAGAAATTGGCCAAAAGGAAGGAAATACAGGCCCCATGCAAGTCTTAAATCCAATAGGGCAGTCATCACATCTTAAAGTTCCAAAACAACCTCCTTTGACTCTATGTCTCACATCCAGGTCACACTGATGCAAGAAGTGGGCTCCCACAGCCTTGAGCAGCTCCACTCCTGCTGTTTTGCAGGGTACAGCCCCCATCCTGGCTGCTTTCATGGGCTGTGCAGCTTTTCCAGGCACACAGTGCAAGCTGAGCTATTGGTGGATCTACCATTATGGGGTCTGGAGAACAGTGGCCCTCTTCTCACAGCTCCACTAGGCAGTGCCCCAGTGGGGACTCTATGTGAGGGCTCCAGCCCCAAATTTCCCTTCCACACTGCCCTAGTAGAGGTTCTCCACAAGGGCTCTACCCCTGCAATAGACTTATGCCTGGACATTCAGGCATTTCCATACATCCTCTGAAATCTAGGTGGAGGTTCCCAAACTTCAGTTCTTGACTTTTGTGCCTCTGCAGGCTCAACACCACATGGAAGCTGCAAAGGCTTGGAACTTGCACCTCTGAAGCAACAGCCTGAGCTGTATGTTGGCTCCTTTTAGCCATGGCTGGACTGCAGGGCATCAAGTCCCAAAACTACACAAAGCTGCAAGGCCCTGCACCCGGTCAACAAGACCATTTTTTCCTCCAAAGCCTCCACATCTGTGATGGGAGGGGCTGCTGTGAAGACCTCTGACATGCCCTGGAGACATTTTCCCCATTGTCTTCATGATTAACATTTGGCTCCTCATTACTTATGTAAATTTCTGCAGCTTGAATTTCTCCCCCAGAAAAATGGGTTTTTCTTTTCTGCTGCATCATCAGGCTGCAAATTTTCCAAACTTTTATGCTCTGTCACCTCTCGAATGTTTTGTTGCTTAGGAATTTGTTCTGTCAGATACCCTAAATCATCTCTCTCAAGTTCAAAGTTCCACAGATCTCTAGGGCAGGAGCAAAAAGCTTCCAGTTTCTTTGCTAAAACATAGCAAGAGTGACCTTTACTCCAGTTCCCAATTTCTCATCTCCATCTGAGACCGTCATCTGGACTTTATTGTCCACATCACTATCAGCATCTTGGTCAAAGCCATTCAACAAGTCTCTAGGAAGTTCCAAACTTTCCCACATCTTCCTGTCTTCTTCTGAGCCCTCCAAACTGTTCCAACCTCTGCCTGTTACCCAGTTCTGAAGTTGCTTCCACATTTTTGGATATCTTTACAGCAGCACCCCACTCTCAGTACCAATTTATTGTATTAGTCCATTCTCACACTGCTATAAAGAACTGCCCAAGACTGAGTAATTTATAAAAGAAAGAGGTTTAATTGACTCACAGTTCTGCAGGGCTGGGGAGCCCTCAGGAAACTTATAATTATGGCAAAAGGCACCTCTTCATAGGGCAGCAGGAGAGATAATGTGAGCCAAGAAAAGGGGGGAAGCCCCTTATAAAATCATAACCCCTATGATTCAATTACCTCCCATGTGGGGATTATGGGAACTACAATTCAAGATGAGATTTGGGTGGGGACACAGCCAAACCATACCAGCAAGTCAGGGTCAGGATGGAACTAAAACCCAGCCCTGCCCAAGCCAAAACCTCTCATGGTTCATCAGATGATGCCCCAGAAGAGTTGTTCTCTAGCTGTGACCAGGTCAGGATGATGCTCTCTCCAGCCCCAACCTGAGCTTGAACAAAGGCATCTTCTTTGTGTAGAAAGCAGCCAAATATGCCATCCTAAGCTACAGTCCCTCCTCCTGCTCCTGGGGAGCAGCAGCAGAGTAAGCTGCATACCACCTGCACAGGCACCCCCTCCCCGTCAGCAGACCCCACATCAGTCACCACAGCTTTACAGCCTTGACCCTCAAGCTGTCCCCATGCTGCCTGCCTACTCAGCCTGGTGTCCTGGTAGTGGGAAGACGTACTGCTGGACTTCACAGACAAATGCCAGTACATGGATCCCAGGGGGTTGAGCCACTTGATCCATGGATCCCACGAATCTGTCATACTCAGCAGCCAGATTAGCAGCCTCCCTTGCATGCCAGACTTGGGGGATAAAAAGACACAAGGATGGAATTAGCATCTTCAGACTCTCTGGGATGGGAACGAAACCACAATCTCTGCCAAGTTGATGATAATGAAGACGATGATGACAATGACAGGGATGATAACAACAATGATGACAATGACCATGATGATGATGATGGTGATGATCATGATGTGATGGTAATGATGTGATGGTGATAATGATGATGATGACAGTGACAGTGATTATAATGATGATAGTGATATGATAGCAATGGTGATGATGGTGATGATAATGATGGTGATGATGATGGTGGTGATGGTGATGATGATGTGATAGTAATGCTGATGACAGTGATGGTGATGGTGATGGCTATAATGATGGTGATGATAATGGTGACAAAGATGATGGTAATGATAGTGGTGATGATGCTGATGATGGTGTGTAATGGTAATGATGGTGGTGGTGACGATGATGATGCAATAGTGATGATGGTGATGGTGCTGATGGTGGTGATGTGATGGCGATAATATTGATGATGATGATGATGATGGTGGTGGTGATGATGGTGATGGTGATGATGGTGTTGTGATCGTGATGATGATGATAGTGGTGGTGATGATGATGATGGTAGTGATGGTGATGATGATGGTGATGGTGATGATGGTGATGGTGATGATGATGGTGGTGGTGATGATGGTGATGATGGTGATGGTGATGATGATGGTGGTGGTGATAATGGTGATGGTGATGATGGTGATGGTGATGATGATGGTGATGGTGATGATGATGATGGTGATGGTGATGATGATGGTGGTGGTGATGATGGTGATGGTGATGGTGATGATGATGCTGATGATCATGATGGTGGTGATGGTGATGATGATGTTGATGATGGAGTGTGATGGTGATGATGATGACGGTGATGATGATGGTGACGGTGATGATGATGGTGGTGATGATGATGATGTTGATGATGGAGCTGATGATGGTGATGGTGATGATGGTGGTGGTGATGATGATGGTGGTGGTGATGATGGTGATGGTGATGATGATGGTGATGGTGATGATGATGATGGTGGTGGTGATGTTGATGATGGTGATGATAGTGATGATGATGATGATGGTGGTGGTGATGGTGGTGATGATGGTGATGTTGATGATGGTGATGATGGTGATGGTGATGATGATGATGGTGGTGATGATGATGGTGGTGGTGATGATGGTGGTGGTGATGATGGTGCTGATGATGATGATGGTGGTGATGGTGATGATGATGTTGATGATGGAGTGTGATGGTGATGATGATGATGATGGTGGTGATGGTGATGATGTTGACGATGGAGTGTAATGGTGATGGTGATGATGATGATGATAGTGATGGTGATGATGATAGAGGGGATGATGTTGATGATGGAGTGTAACAGTGATGATGGTGATGATGATGGTAGTGATGGTGATGATGTGATAGTGATGATGATGTTGGTAATGATGACGGTGGTGAGGGTGTTGTGACGGTGATAATGATGACTAGGGTGATGGTGATAATGACAATGATGATAGCCATCTTCTGTTAACCACCAACTACATGTTAGGTATTGCCCATGCATAGACTCATTTGATTCTCACAACCATTTAGAAAGGTGAATGGCATGTCCTCCCTCCATGGAGGAGCAAACCCAGACTCCTCAACTTTAAATGTTCACTAAAGTGGACACAGAGCTAGAGTCAAGTGTTAGGTTCAGGCCAGGCCCTACCACCAAGTGCTGGCGTGGGGCTGAACTGTATGAGCCCTTGTCATTGTTCTCTGAACTCTCTCAGCAAGTCTGTTATGGTTGTCATTTTACAGATGAGGAAAGTGGGTCCCAGAGGGGTAAGTGACTCAACAAAAGTCAAAGCTCCATCAGAGTGGCAGGTCTGAGGGGCAGCATCATGTTCCAGAATGCTGGAACAGGCAGGCAGAGGCCTGGCCTCTTGGTAACTATCAGCCTCCATGCCTTCACCTCATCTGTCATTATAGCAGTGACAGTCATCCTGACCATCTTAGAGGTGCCTGAGGAGATGCATGGAATGTCAGGCACCCACCAGGTGCTCAGTAAACCCCAGAGAGTCTAGCCAACCCCAGAACCAGGCTCCAGCTCCCAGTCCTGTGCTCCTGCCCTTTGCTGCCCTTGCCCCTCTGGTCAGACCTCCAGGACCATCAGTGGACTCAGGTCGTGGCCTGGGAAGCTGCAGACCTGAGTGGGAAGAAACATGATGAGGGGCAGCTATAGGCTGAGCCTCCTCCAACATCCCCATCAGGACAGTCCTGTAAGCAGTGAAATGGTTAAGGCCTCCCAGCCCGGCAGAATTGGCTCATTATCATTTCTAATATGGATCAATACTCTTCAGGCATCTGACAAAGCCAGCGGCTCTCTGTTCTCTTCCTGCCCTCCAAATATAAGATCCCCTAAGCCACACTGGCCCAGGGCTCCGGCCCTAGCCCCCTCCTCAGGCCTCATCTCCATATTGGTCTTAATCAAGTCGTGGGGAAAGATGCAAGTCAATAAGTCGTCATTGATCATCCCCTCTTCCCTCCACCCCACTGACATTCTGTCAGCCCCTCCCCCACAGCCAGCCGGGCTAATGGGGGTCCTTGCCTCCCATGTAGGTGGCGGGAGGAGGGCAGTGCTCATGAAAGCTCTGATTGCTCTGAGGCCCAGGGCCTCCATCACAGCGAGGGGCTCCAGCACAACATATGCCTCCTGCCCGCCGGCTTTGTCTTCAACAATAAAACAGGGTTTCTCTCCCGCCTCAGCCCTGGGTCCAATTTATCAGGCCTGGCACTGATCATCTGCTTCCCTGTCACCAGCCGGACTTGGAGGATAAATAGAGGCAAGCAGATATAGAATTACCGTGATCAGATCTCTCTGGGTCAGGAACAAAAAACACTTCACACTCCTTATGAAGCATTTCCACCATCACAGACATACAAAGGGGCTGGGAAGGCAAAAGGGCGGGACTCCAGCAACCAATGGGAGCTCGTCCTTCCCCTTGTAAGAGCCAGAGGAAGCTGCCACATGGAGCTCCCATGCCACGTTCCTTTGGGAAGTCACCTGCAGTGACTGAGCCTCAGTTTCCCATCAGGGACACCTACCTTGCAGGGCTGCAACAAGCACTCACGGAGAGAATAAAACCAAGGATCTGCCACTGAACCTAGCAGATAGTGGGTGCTCTGTGAACGGCAGTTAGCACAGCTGCCTTTAACGGTGCAACTGTCCACAGCCAGGTACGGCATTCGGCATGTGTCACGTCTACGCCCCATGGAAATGTCAGTGACAGTTCGCACCTTTGTTCTTCCTCAGCCAGCACACCCAGAGCTGCCATCTGCAGACGGTGTCCAGCTCAGGGTGGCACTGCAGGCCCGCCCTGCCCTTTTGAGGGTCTGCAGGGCTGCCATGGGAGTTCCAGGTAGATTGATGCCCGCCTGTGGCAGAGGTCCCCAGCGGCTCTGCACAACATCTCAACAAATGATCCTGGACAGGTGGCCTGGGCTGGAAGCCGATCAAACACCATAAATACTGCGCACCCAAGGCCGTGACTACATTACCGCGCGGTGAGTAAATAACAGGCCTGGGGTGGAAACACCCGGGAACAACCTCTAGACGAGTAATTTATGCCCCTGTAAAACCCGATTAGATCCCAGCTAAGTGACTTCGCAGATGGGCAGGCCGCTTTGGAGAGAGAGAGACTGAGCGAGCAGCCACCACAAGCACCTGGGGGGACCTTCGTGGGGCCACTATCTCCCCTGTGAGGGGGTGGGCCTGGGGCCCAGGCGTCCCATCAGGCTCGGTGGGGTAGCATCTTGGGGACCCAGGCCACCCAGGGGTGGTGACCCCACTTTAGCATATGGTGGGAGGGACC
The DNA here is from genome assembly GCF_000951045.1 of Mandrillus leucophaeus. Taxonomy (NCBI): domain Eukaryota; kingdom Metazoa; phylum Chordata; class Mammalia; order Primates; family Cercopithecidae; genus Mandrillus; species Mandrillus leucophaeus. The sequence goes on along the minus strand of NW_012102521.1, from coordinate 484,024 downwards.
CTGCAGATGCATCCTACCCAGGCAGGATGGACGCCCCATCCGCAGCCCCTGGGGCACAGCAGGCCCAGCCTCTTGGTGCATTTCAGTCTAAATGTAGATGCAAGTCCAGTCAAGGCCTCAGCCAGGAGCCACCATGCACACGAAGGCTGGCATCACATGTGCCCCTCCTGGGTAGGGTCCTCGGCAGTTGGAGAGCGTGGGCCTGGGGCAGGGATGGCTCCTGACCCAGGATAAAGACCACAGTAGCCAGGTCAGGGTGGCGCCACAGGACTGCCCTGCCATGCCAGCCCTGCCAGGCTGACTGTAGTTAGCAGGGTCTGTCAGAGGTGGCCGGGGCAGCAGGAGGGTAGGACACAACCCAGGCCCTGAGGCAGGCACCATTCAAAAGCAACCAGCTACCAAGTCCTCCCTCAGAAGGGGCTTGTGTCACATCCCCTCGTGCTCCTGCTCCCTGCTGCTCCCCCTCCACAGCCCCCAACAGGGGCTCTACCCCTGGTGCCCATTTCCCCATGGCCCACACACCCCGAGTGCTGCCCCACGGCCACTGCTCCTGCCTTCTCACTGAGCCTCGCCTTGGGCCCACCCTGCTCCCTGCCTCTCTCTGGTCTGGCCACTTGCCAGGCAGTTGGGGCACCCTGGTGTGCAGATCTGGGGGCTGGGCACTGAAGTCAGCTCAGGCTCAGGAGCCAGGCAGAGCTGCGTTCAAATCCCAGCACTGCCCATCTTAGCTGAGTGACTTGAGCAAGTAATGTTAACCCAGCCTCAGTTTACTCCTCTGTAAAGGAGACAATAGTGCCTCCCCTGACTCCCCTGATAGGGGTGGGGATCCCCAGTGAGAGAGAGAAGGTCAGTGCCTGGCACAGCCCAGGGGATGGTGAGAAAGTGCTCAGGGAGCCACCTGTGGCTGCTGGCCTGGTGGCAGTGGTGAGGGAGGGGTGGATGAGGCTCAGGGATCTGGACCCATGGGAACAGGGGCTGAAATGGGACCCAGGATGCAGGCACCCCCTCCCACCACCTTGGGCAAGGCACTCCACCTCTCTGAGCTCCTGGGGGGCCCTGTCTACCCATCCTCACAGGGATAAAGGAAGGATCTGGTCACGTCACCCCTGCTCAAGTCCTCTGGTGGCTTCCTAGTATTTCTAGAGTCAAGTCCAGGGCCTTTCCACCTGGCACCCAGCTTCCTGCCCATTCACTCCACCCTCCTGCCACCACCAAAGTCTATGGTCCAATCACCTTGAACAAGTTATTCTTCCCAAGCAATTCTACTTCTCCATGCCTCCCGCTAGAGACACCTCAGTCTCCAGCTCTGCCTAGTGAATTCCTATTGATACCGCAAGACTCCGCCCAAATGGCCTAACCTCTACGAAACTGTCCATTGTTCTCAAAGCAGAGCTAAGTCACACCTTCCTCTGAGCCCGCACAGTAGCCTTGGCTTAGTCAGAAAGGAGATCAGTATGACTTATCCCTTTCCAGGAACTACTTCCTGTTCTCCACCCCACAGCTATTGCAAATCTGCTAGGTTAGTGCACTGTGACCCCACTGCCCTGGCCCCAGCTGAGTGATCCTAAGGAAGCCACTTGATTCAGGCTGGAACAATCGAAGCACTTTTCCAGGGTTATTGGAACTCAAACTAGGAAAAAAAAGTCAATTTCTCTCTGGTGGTCAGAGGTGTAAGGTGCAAAATTTGGGAGCCTCCAGCCACACATTTGCCACACGTGGAACAAACCAGTGAGAGAGCTGAGGCCTGACCTGGGAAGGAGACCTCTGGGCCTTGGCCCTGGTGGTCCCTGAATCCCAGCTGCCTCCCATCCTGGGGATCCAACCATCCTTAGATTCCACAGGATTCCCAGGTCTCATCCAGCAAATCCCTCAGCCCCAGCTACTGTGAGAGTTTCTGTCACTGTTAACCTGTGAGTCCCCATCCCTGGAGACAGTGATGGTCTCATCAGGCTGATGGCTCTACATGGGGCAATTCATTCAGCCCCTAATGAAAGCTCAGTTGCAGAGCCCCCACTGACATGGGTTCTTGCAAGGCCTAGAACCAATGAGATATTTCAATTTTTTAATTTTCTTTCTTAAAGAAGACCCCCCAAAGTTGGAAGACCCCTGGGATCCTTCTCTGGCCACTGCATCCTGCTAGTCTCCAGGGCAGGCCTCAGTCTATGAGTCTCTCTGGGCCGTGCCCAGAACACAGGAAATGCACAGGAAGTGAGGACACACCCCATTGAATCCCTGGAGCCCTGCATCTCATAACTAATTTAGTGCTTCCTGGCCTGGCCTCCTTAATAACACAGGCACAGGAGAGCGTGCAGAGGAGGGAGGACAAGGAGGCTTAGCTGCTGGCACCTGCAGGTCAGTTCTGTCTTTCTTCTAGCACAAGCCCGTTGCTAGCAAGGGGCCAGGCTAGCTCACTGTGGCACCTCTGTAACCTCAGGCCCCACAGGGGCCATCTCATCTGATCACTGTCCCAGTGGCCAGGGAGACCTTCTGGGTCTGCCCTGAGAGCCTGGGCCCATGCAAATGACCCCTCCTGGTTCAGGAGCCACCACCACAAGGGCTATGAGGAACCAGGGACCCTCATCCCATCCCCAGCACCACTAGAACTAAACGTCAGGCTCATCAGAGTTCCTACCACTAAATCAAACACTAATCTGCTCCCCCTAATTTCTCTAAGACAATATTAGCCACTCAAAATGAAACATAAATGTGAGTAAGAGCCCGGCTATCTTGGAAGTGGGAACAGGCAGCCTGAGGAAGGGGATTTATTGTATGTTTGCTGAAGCAGGCCAGGCATGCATACCCACAAAAGGCTGGTAGCTTCAGCTTGGCCCGGGCTAGCCTCACACAGGCGTCCACCTAAAGGTACAGCAGCTTCCTCCCCAGGAAACAGTGTTGGGCACCGTTGGAGCTTGAGAAATAGGAAAGTGAACAGGGGTGCCCTGCCGCTGGTGAGAGTAATTCATACCAAAAGATTTCTCCAAGTGTCAGCAGACCTAATATATCAGTGAGAGTGTTGGAAGCAAGCTGTGTACCCGGAAGCACCCTGGTGGACATGCTACTTTGGTAAACAACTAGCAGGATCCTAGAGTCAGAGACAGAGGAGTAGCCCCACATGACCCACCAGTGACCATCAGTGACACATCTATGAGGTGTGTGGCATGTGGCTGTCATGTCTAACTTCCACCGTGGCCCAAGGCCACTGGGATTTAACCCAATTCCCAGGTAAGAAAACGGGTTCCAGATAATGAAAACCACTTGCCCAAGGTCCATGTCAATGAGATCTGAAGCAAGTCACACCTGCCTTCACTCCGAGCAGCCCCCGGGAGCCACATCCACCTTGACTCTGAGCAGTCCCTGGATCCCAGGAGGAAATGCAGCCAGGGTGATGGTGGGCATCCACCCACCATGGGTTGGCAACTCCCTGCTGGGAGGCATCTTCCCTCCATCCCACCAAGGAAGCACCACTCTTAGCCCCACTCTTGACAGCAAGGAGACGTGCCGGAGGTCACACAGCAAGGTCAGGCCCTCCCTGACCCAAGCCTCGTGGCCTCTCCTCCACCCAGGCTGAGCCCAGCCCTGGGGGTGCCGGTGCACGTTCCTGCAGCCCCCAACTGCCTGAGAGCCACACATGCTCTGCACCCAGGTGTCCTCGAATGCTCCATGACCTCAGGCTGGGTCTGGGGAAGGTGGTTCTCATTCAGGGGCCCTAGAAGCCATGTGCAGTTCTCCATCGGCCAAAGCCCCATCCAAGCCCCCCTACCCAACTCAGCCATCCCCACCGCCCCTCCCTGCCATCCTGCACAGGCGCCCACCAGGAAGGGGTGGCAGGACTCCTGGCCAGATGAGCCCGCTGGGACCTGCCCCCCAGCCCGCCTGACCAGCACCCTCAGTCTCTAGGTACAGCCCACACCTGGCAGTACAGGGCTGGGTCAGTCCATGAGTAGGGCGGCTACAGCTTCTGCTGCCCACAGCCGGGCTCCCCACCCACTAGAGCAGCCCCTGGGCCCAGGCAGACTTGACCTCACCGTAGCTTAATGATGCCCGGCCTTGACCCAGAGCAAAGCCCCCACCTCCCTGAGCCCCCTCCCTTACCTGGGAGAAGGAAGGAGCCTACTCACCAGGGGCCATTGTGAGGGGAATGAGGGTCTGGCCCACGTGCTGTCTGCAAATGTTCACCAGGGCCTCCAAGAGGCCATTTGGCCCATCCCCAGAGGACTCATGACCTTCAGGGGCCAGGCCTTCCATAGCCACTTGGGCTACAAGCCCGGGAGCCCAGCCCCCAGGAAGGAAGCTGTGGCCAATGGCTGCAGTGCCACTTGTCCTGACCACTGTCCCCCTCTGACCCCACCTGATCCCAGACCAGCCCTGGAACTGTGCAGTGGCCGATGCCTCCCAGCCCCTCCCTCCTCAGTCACCACCTCGTTTATCGGCCAGGGACAGGCTTGGGGCCTGGAAACCTCTGGACCAGGCAGGGGCCCACAGCTCCTTCTGCTCCAGGGGTCTGTACAGCCCTGTGGTCACTGCTGCTCTGTCCCCTGCCTGGAAAATGGGCTGAAGCCACATGGATGAGACCACCTGAAGCAGCAGATGGAGCCCAAGGTCCCTGCCCCTGGAGAGCCCTGGGGCCTGGCCAGATCCAGCCCCTGAGCAGAGGCTGAGTGCTGCAGCATGGATGGGGGGTCTGAGCCGGGGGCCCCCACTGTGAAGTGGGACTGGGAAGCCCACCTTGCCAGCAGGGAGGGCTCAGCTCAGACCACTGGCGCTGGCGGAGTCACCGAGTCTGTAGACTGGCTCTGAGGCGGCCAGCAGTCTAGGGGACCCCCATCCACACCCCTCTCTGGTTATCCTAGGGCCACCACAGACTACACGCCACCAGCCTGGCTCCTCCACAGCAGACATCCAGCTTCTGGCCGCAGACCCCACCCAGATCTGCCTTCCAGCACATTCTGCCCCCTCCCCAGGGCCCTGGACCAGATTACATCAAACCCCTTGAGCTTCCTGCCAAGGACAAGTGAGGGGCCAGGAGAGGGAAGCCCCATAAATCTCTTTGGAGACGTTTGCCAAGATACCAGACACCAAAATCTCATTAGCAGGCTAAACTCTTGGGAAGGAAATGGAAAATAAGTACCCGCAGATACAGGCCTGGAAACCGCAGGACCGCCGAGCAGGAGACGTGGATTAATCGAGATGATATGCACGGGACAAGCTGTTGCCACAGTTTTGCATGGTTTTTTTGTTTGTTTGTTTGTTTTGTTGGGGTTTTTTTGCTTTAACTACAGTTTAAGTATAGTGGGACCCTCAGCGAACCAGGTGGGTGAGGTTGAGGCCCTTTATTCACAAGAGAGGAGAGGAGGGAGGGCGAGGCCTGGCAGCGGAGGCACAGTGGGCGGGCAGGCAGCTGGACTGTCCCAGGAGGGCGTTCAGGAGCGCGGCTGCGCTGGGGCCCCGTCCATGCTGCTCAAAGCCCCGGCGCATAGCAGCTCCTTCCACTCAGGGAAAATCCATCCGTTTAATGGAAACGTTAACCTCAATTCACCTGATTTCCTCCCTGCACTGAGGTCTGAGAACTGAGAACGGGAAGAGGCTCCGAGGCTGGAGGACTCCCTGAGGCCTGGCATAGACGCGGGCCCACGGGTCTGGGGACCCTCAGCGAGGGCCGGGACAGTGACAGTGGGTGCCTTCATCAGAGAGAAGCAGCCCCGCGACGCCCCCACCCCTCTCGCCAGCTCAGCCAGCTCTGCACAGGCTGGACATGACAGACAGGAAGAGGAAAGCCCCTCCCCCAGCACTCAGTGGCTCAGGCTCCCTCCGGAGTCTCCGCAAACTACCAAGGAAAGGGGGTGGCCCAGGCAGCTACGCTGTGTCCAAGGTCACCTGGTGCCCCCGGCTGCAGTTCCAGGACACCCCAGCCAGGAGGCTGTCAGAGAAAGGCGGAGGCAGCTGCGGTGGGGGTGGGGTCGGCAGGCTGTCTGCAGAGGCGGGAGGGCAGGGTCGGGGCAGGGCTTTGGGGAGAGTAGGGGTCTGGGAGTGGACCATGCCCTCATACCCTGCCCCCTCAGCCATCAGCAGAGTGACCCGGAGCAGGAACTCAGCCAACGGTGAAGGCCACAGCAGGGGCCCAGAGGGGCTTTTACCGGGCACGTGCGGTAGGGTGCACAGCCACCACCTGGCGTGGCAGAGGCCTTAGCAAGGAAGCTGAGGGAGTCTGCTGGGGGCCTCCAACGGCAGGGAGTTGGGGAGAAGACGCTGGCCTCCAAGTCCCTGACAGTTCCATCTATACCTCGGCAGGGAGGGGCAGAGTTGGTCCGAGACCAGGGTCAGGGCCCAACCCATTTTGGAGGGTCCAAGAGAAGCCAGCTGCCCCCAAGAGACCCGGCTTGTGGCTTTGGTCTCCTCTGCACCCTTCAGGGCAGCCCTGTGCCATGACCCCGCACTGACCCTGACACAGGAGGCTATACCCCAGGAGCTGGCACTTGGGGATGGGCCACAAAGCCACAAGAGCCTCCCAGGCAAAGATGCAGAAGGCCGGGAGTAGAGTCCCCATCTCTTGGGTTGCAGGCCAGCACTCGCTGACCCATGCTGGGTTGAGGACCCCAGGCAGGCCTGAGGGACAGGCTGTCCGCACGCTCCCACCCTCAGGTGCCCCTGCGTGCCGGCCTTGGTCACACCACCTACCATCTCCCACCACATTGAATGACCCGCCCATGGGATCTGTGGTCTAGCAGTTTGAGACTAACTTCAATTTCTTCCTCTCCTTTTGTCCTGCCAGCCCCACCCAGAGGCCTGTGCACAGAGCCCAGGGGAGCCCAAAACTCCCTGACACCATGGAGACCCCCTAACTCGCACGAGGCTCCACACAGGCAGAGCCAGGCCACGGCCACAGCACCATCAGAAGATGGGAGGCGGCTGTGCCTGGCCCAGGGAGCAGCAGGTGTGCAGACAGGACAGCAGCTCTTTCACCTGTACTCCAAGGTGAGCGGGAAGATCTTTCTCCAGTTACCCTAAATGTGAGAGGCTGGTTTTCCAAGTCAGAGAACAAACATTCCATCATTTTTATCTTTTCTGTCAGGTCCCAGAGCAGCTGCTTTGCCAACGTCTCAGTTGGCAGGTGGCTCCGTGTGAAGTCATCAGAGCTGGGCTCAGGCCACCCAGATGACCCACAGAGACACCCCCCCAGCAGGTCAGAGGGTGGCGGCCCAAGGTGACTGCAGAGGACAAAGTGCGGAGGAGGGGCCTGGCCCCTCTCTGCAGGGTGCAGGCTCCCAGCACATCCGGGTGCCAAGGGTCCTGGTACCATGAGGGACAGAGCAGCTCAAGGGCACCAGGCCGGCCACTGACTGGAGGCTTCCCCAGCCCACACCCACCAGGGTTGCCCCTCAGCCTGGGGCCTTCCAGACCACCCTCTACCTGCAGGGCGGCATCCCCCTTCTTCGTGGCGTCTGAACACCTCTCATCTCTTTATAGCATCCGAGACCCTCTGGAACACCCCTCCACGTCCATCTGCCCAGGCCCCGGCCCGCTGTGCTGTTCCATGCTGCGGGTTTGCCCAGGGGGTGCCCCCACCGCACCCCCTCCTGGGGTCCAAAGGCTCAGGCTGCACACCCAGGGAGCACTGGTGGCCTCTGCCTGGGTCCCCGGTCCCCACGTTCCCCCACCCCAGCTCCTCGCCGTGGGCCGACCCCCACTCTGATTTGTTTCTGCTGCGTAGGAGCAGGGACTTCCAGGAAGGACTCCACAGCTCTTGAGACCACCTCTTTCCCCAGCTGCCAGTACCACCGGGGGTGCCCAAGAGCCCAGGGAGCCTGCATGCCGCCCGCCACCTGGCCTGGTGGGCAGGCTGTGACCAGCGTTTCATTTGCAGACCTCGTTCCTGGCTGTGCTCCCTTCCCCAGGGCAGCCCGGCCTGAGGGGCAGGAATTATGGGGACCTGGAGAGGACACCTGTGCAGATGCAGGGAACACAGATGGCCTGTGGAGATGGTGGGTCCCGAGTGTGGAGAGCCACCAGCAGGTCCGAGCCTGAGAGAGTTGGGTGGGGCGCAAGCAGGGCCAGCTCCAAGAGCTCTGGTGGGGAGGGTCGGGATGGGCCGAGAGCCAGCAGGGCAGAGGGGAACTCAAGGGGCCCCCAGTGTGCCCCATGTTCCTGACTTCCTAGGAGGCAGCTTCTGTGGTCCCCAGATACAGATGGGAACAGAGGCACGGAGTGGCTGAGTTCCCAGCCTGGGCAGGTGGCTGGCAAAGGAGCCCTGGCCGAGCCCTGTGAGCCCAGATTCCAATCCTCTCAGCCCAACGCCCTCTCCCTCTGGAGGACCCCCCACTACACAGCAGGGTCCCGGCCCCGAGACGCCACTTCACCCTGCTTTTCGCAGGGAAGCACGTGCAGCCGCAGGCGGATAGAGGGGCCCCAGCTGCACCCCCATGCCGCTCGCCACAGAGGGCACACGGCTTTGGGCCACACGCAGAGCTCCCGCCAAGCTGACGAGTGTAAAATGGGCTTTTGTCGCAGCCTGGGACAGCTCCCTCTCGGGCTCTTCCCATGTCCTCAAAGACAAAAGGAGCTTGTCCCAGAGGAGGACCTGGGGAGGCCTCGGGGCTGTCCTGCTTCTGAGGGAATAAGCCTGGCCCCCAAAGGAGCGAACCCACCCGTCCAAGCCCTCTCACCCTAAAGCCAAACATTCCTTGAGGCTAAACCCACAGGCCCATTGGGCTGCCTTCCGGAAGGGCAATAAATCCACAGTCAGAATAATCCCCGAGCCCGGAGCCTCCATATATCAGAGGGACCAGCTGTCACCAGTTCAGCAGCCACCTCCTTCCTGGCCAGTGCTGGCCCCACACGCACTCCTGCTCGAGTCTCAGGGAAGCAGCCGCAGCCGCAGGCTGGGCCTCCTGGGGGCGGGGGCGAAGTATTTATGGACGTGGAATCCAGAGACTCGCAGCAGCATTGAGAGAGCCCCCCACACACGGCTAGCCTGGTCACCCCTCCTGGTGATGGGGACAGGCGGGAAGCTGATGTTACGTGCTTCCAGAACTGTCACCGAGCCGCCTTATTTACTGACCCTGTCACCAGCCAACGTGGACTTCAGCCCAAAGCCACCGCCTAATGGATGCGGATCAGGGTCAACTTCTCTCAGAGAGGCTTGAACTCCGAAAGGGGGTGATCAGCTTCTGCGTTATTGGGGGAGGGGCTGGCTGGACCCCGCTTCACGTAGGGTGTGCAGCCCGGGAGGGGTCAGCGTTTCTGGGCAGCTGCTGAACCAAATTAAATACCACCTCCCTCTGAGTCTGTAAGAGAGGACACACGGCCGGGAGGAGCCCCCCCGCCATGTCTATGACTCCAGCCTACCCCACATGCGCCCTCCCAGCCGAGCCGGCAGAGAGGAGGCCCCCCCACCTCCCATCTGGAACCCACCCTGACATCGCAGGCCGTTAATTGCACAACAGCCGGAGCCAGAGTCTTCCCAGGTTGTTAAAATTCATCACCGTGTTCCCCCGACTCCAGGCCTGCCACCCGCCCAGCCAATCGTGGCCGCCCGGGCCTCGTCCAGGAGGCGATCTGTGAGCCTGGGCACCTGCAGAGACCTCTGTCGCTATCCCATTAGGAGGGGCCACAGAAGGATGCACACCAAAAGCATCCCGCAGCCTGTCATTAAATATTGATAAAAGGCGGGAGGGGAGAACACTATGCAAATTATTTATTGATTTCCCATGTGCGGAACTGAGATAATGAGGGGCCGGAGGAGAGTGAGGGGCTGGGGGGCTGGAGGGTTGGGGGGCTGGGAAGGGACTCTTGGCGCCAGCTCAGCAGGGACTCATGGAGGGACTGGAGCAGCCAGAGAGGCAGTGTCCCCCACACGTGGGCCCAAATTCCGGCTTTGCTGCTTACAGGTTTTTGGTACTTTTTTTTTTAACAGAATCATTTGATTTTGTTTGTTTGTTTGTTTGTTTTTCACTTTAAAACAGTTTGCATAGTAAGTGTTTAAGATTTGGTGGTCACATGTATATTATGAAAATCTCTCTGTAAAAAATCTCGAAGACCTGAATTTTACATCTACTTTGAAGAACAGTGATGTTTGTATTTTCAAGAAAGAACAAAAATGCCTCCCTTTTCAGTGAAAAGGCACAGCCAGCCCCTGCTTCCAGCTGTGAAAGACCAGGTTATAGACCCATGAGGCAGGTCGGAGGATTCCAGGAGGTGTCCTCCCTGCCTGGTGGAGGGTAATGGCTCCAGAACATTCTGGTCTCCCAACAGCAATGCCTCAGAGGTGACGCTGGGCACCCTACACGTCTCGTCTCATTTAATCCTAAATTAGCCTTGCAGCCTGTACCAGGCCCTGCTAGCCCCGACTCACCAGCAGGGCTGAGATTGGGCCACTCTGCAAACCCACATCTGCAGTGGCTTAAGAAACCAGCGGGTCCACCTTCACTCTAGAGAGATTCTGATGCAAAGCAGTCCCTTGCAAAAGTAGAGTTTTTCAGAAGCAGCTGCTTGGTCATCCAGAAACCTCCATTTTCCAGACCCAGCCTCCTTGCGGGTGTCTCCTGGCCTCACATGTCTACACGGAGGATGCTTGCTCCTCAGTCCCCCAAGTCCTGGGAGATGACGGGCCCGGGCAGGCACCTGTCACGTTCCCTCAGCCAGGACTTCACCACCTAGCCCTGCATCGAGCAAGATGTGAAAACTGAGGCCCAGGGAGGAGCCGGGACCTGCCCCAGTTCCCCCAGCCAGCAGGACAATGCTGGACCTCTGACCCTCAGCCGAAGGCACGGTCCCTGCCCTCCTTCCCACAGACACGGGCCAGGCCTCTGCACCACCCTTCAAGGCACGGGCTCCAGGGGACCTGCCACTGGCCCAGACAGGCCTCCTCGGGGCTGAGCGGAAACCAGGAAGGACAGGGAAGGGCCCTGAGCCCTGAGACGGCGAGAACTACTTGTTTACGAGGCGAATCCCCCAAGACAACCCAAGGTGAGGAGGAACGGCTGAGCAAAGAAATCATCACCACTGCCACCATGTGGGCTCTGGGCTGTCCATCCACAGCCCCCAGGACCCGGGGGCCCCTTCATGACCACCCCTTGCTTGGGAAGAGCCCCCGGCATGGGAGCATACCAGCCCGCACTTCACTTCAGGGGGCCCAGGGCTGGGAGTTCACGCTGTCCTCCTCAGTGGGCCCCCGAGAGCCCTCTCCACTCCCTCGCCCAGTCTGGAGGATGAGAGTTCAGGCCAGCAGACACCTCTGCCAGCTGCTCACCGCGGCCCCACAGAGGGGACTGTCTCTGCCTCATCTGTACCTGGTCTGGCTTCTGCTCCTGCCTCCTGACTCCCTCCGCAGGGACCACTCAGTGCCACCCACATCCTGGCAGATCACAGAGAACCTGGAGCCAAAGGCCTGGGTTCCAGACTCAACCTCTCATGAGGTGCAGGCAGGCACCAGACCAGCAACAGACTTGGTTTCCCCAAGAAGCCAACGCAGATAATATGCAACCCCTGCCTGGATGACACCCCAGACCAGTGAGGTCACCGTATACACAGCCTGGGGCACTGGGAGCCCTGGGCAGCCCCCACCTCAATATGACCTCGTCCACCTCGGGGCGGGCAGCCGGCAACCACCTGGACGAGGCCCACCTCACTGTGCCAGCGCAGTGCCACCCAGACCAGGGCCACCTCACCACACCACTACTGTACAACTGGACCAGGGCCACCTTACCACAGAGCTGCAGTACTACCCGGACCAAGGCCACCTCACCAACTGCTACAGTGCCACCCAGACCAGGACCACCTCACCACACTACGACTGTACAACTGGACCAGGGCCACCTCACCATACCGCTGCAGTGCCACCCAGACGAGGGCCACCTCACCTCATGGCTGCAGTGCCACCCAGACCAGGGCCACCTCACCTCATGGCTGCAGTGCCACCCAGACCAAGGCCACCTCACCACACTATGACTGTACAACTGGACCAGGGCCACCTCACC
>NW_012102521.1:468482-469920 GCF_000951045.1 Mandrillus leucophaeus | reverse complement strand
ACACACTCACCTCCCTACACACACACCTCCCCACACACTCACCTCCCCACACACTCACCTCCCTACACACTATCCTCCCTACACACCAACCTCCCTTCACACTCACCTCCCTACACACCTCCCCACACACTGACCTCCCCACTCACCTCCCCACCCACCTCCCTACACACTCACCTCCCCACACACTCACCTCCCCACACACTCACCTCTCTACACACACCTCCCTACACACTCATCTCCCTACACACTCACCTCCCCACACACTCACCTCCCCACACACTCACCTCCCCACACACTCACCTCCCGACACACTCATTTCCCTACACATTATCCTCCCTACACACCCACCTCCCTTCACACTCACTTCCCCACACACTCACTTCCCCACACATTCACCTCCCCACACACCTCCCCACATACTCACCTCCCGACACACTCACCTCCCCACACACTCACCTCCCAACACACTCACCTCCCCACACACTCACCTCCCCACATACTCATCTCCCTACACACTATCCTCCCTACACACCAACCTCCCTTCACACTCACCTCCCTACGCACTCACTTCCCCACACATTCACCTCCCCACACACCTCCCTACACACTCACCTCCCCACACACTTACCTCCCCACACACCTCCCCACACACTCACCTCCCCACACACTCACCTCCCTACACACTCACCTCCCTACACACAGACCCCCTCTGCACACTCACCTCCCCTACTCACCCAACTGACCCAGGCAGCATCTGTGTCTCTGTGCCAGAACCAAGAACCACCCGTCCAGCCTTCATCCCAATCACAGTGACTCTTATGGTGGAAATAATAAACATGAAATAAAACTGACAGCAGGGCTGGGCTCGGTGGCTCAAGCCTGTAATCCCAGCACTTTCGGAGGCCGAGGCAGGCAGATCACGAGGTCAGGAGATCGAGACCATCCTGGCTAACACAGTGAAACCCTGTCTCTACCAAAAATATAAAAAATTGGCTGGCGTGATGGCGGCGCCTGTAGTCCCAGCTACTCGGGAGGCTGAGGCAGGAGAATGGCATGAATCCAGGAGGTGGAGGTTGCAGTGAGCCCAGATTGCACCACTGCACTCCAGCCTGGGCGACAGAGCGAGACTCTGTCTTTAAAAACAAAAACAAAAAACTGACAGCAATCGAAACTTTCCTGGAAAAAGCTGTGCCTGAATACAACCTGATGTGTCTTCTTGAGCAGTTCAGGTTCACAGGTGAGAGCCCAGCTCCTGCAGGATGGGTGGGCGTGTCCACCAATCACTCACTGCAGAGCATGCTGGGAAAATCACACTGATGAAGGCTGTGGTGAGAAGTGAATGTTTAAAAAGAAAACTAGAAGAGATTTAACTATTCTGCAAAGAAAATCAATGAAGGAATCCTTTTTTTTTTTTTTTTTTTTTTTTGAGATGAAGTCT
>NW_012102521.1:466333-467477 GCF_000951045.1 Mandrillus leucophaeus | reverse complement strand
CCTCCCGGGGTCCTCCAGAGCCACAGAGTAGTTAAGCGGGGAGAGGGCAGCCGGGGAATTGGCTCGTGGGCCGCGACTGCCCCCCTCCCGGGGTCCTCCAGAGCCACAGAGTAGTTAAGCAGGGAGAGGGCAGCCAGGGGAATTGGCTCGTGAGACGCGACCGCCCCACACGAGGGAGGCTCTGAAGCAAGAAGCTGCCTCCAGCCAGGGCGAGGTGACCTGGGAAAGGCCCGCTCCCCCGTGTCCTCTCCGCCCCTGCCAACTCCCCAGGGCTACTAGTGTTTTCCTCTCCTCCACATCCATCGAGGAGGGGAGTTTTGTGGCTGAAAGGACTAAAGCTCCACCTTTCTTCTGCGTCCTTGAACGCCCGCCCCTCCCTGATGGCCCCTGACAAAAAGGGTGGCTGCAGATGGTTGCTGAGTGCCTCCGCCCGATGCCTGATGTCTTTTGCAATCAGAAATTCACTGGGGCATAGTGTACGTGCTCACGGCAGGTCTCCGAGCCCCGTGCACCCCAAGGGGCAGCGGCTTGAGTCCACGGAAGCCCTTCGTGTCCGCCCCTACCTGAGGCTCCAGTGCCTGTGTGACAGCCTGCAGCATCTGTGGAGGACCCATGCCCCCCTCTCACTCCTCCTGGCCTGTGGACCTGGGTACCCCCAGCTGACATCAGTGTCTCCCCCAAGTCATTACAGACCCAGCAGGTCCCCAGCCCAGCACGGCCCCTTCCTATTATACCTGCAGTCCGAGGGGTTGGGGGACTTGCTGGGGAGGAGCTCGGGCCACATGAGGGGGTAGGAGAGCAGGGGCTCCCAAGGGGACAGCCCACCATCTACCATACCTGCCATCCACTGTGCACCAGAGCACGCGGCTGGTAGGGTCAGTGTCCTGCAGGCCTTGCCAGCCACTTCCTCCAGTTCATTTGAAGGTGTTAAGAGGCAGACAGCAGGCAGGCAGGAGGTGTGAGAGGTATAAAACACAGCAGTTCCCACTAACTTCCCCTCCACACTCACCTCCCTACACACTCACCTCCCCACACACTCACCTCCCCACACTCACCTCTCTACACACACACCTCCCTACACACTCATCTCCCCACACACTCACCTCCCTACACACTCACCTCCCCACACACTCACCTCCCCACA
>NW_012102521.1:460368-460954 GCF_000951045.1 Mandrillus leucophaeus | reverse complement strand
ATGGCTGCAGTGCCACCCGGTCCAGGGCCACCTCACCACACCACTGCAGTGCCACCCGGACCAGGGCCACCTCACCTCATGGCTGCAGTGCCACCTAGACCAGGGCCACCTCACCACGCCAGTATAGTGCCACCCGGACCAGGGCCACCTCACCACGCCGGTGCTACACATGCCAGGCGGGGAGCGGCTCTGCAGCCTCACGTCTTTGTTCAAATCCCAGCTTCCAGAAGCTTCAGATATTTAGTTAAGATACTGAACTATTCAGTCTCCTGTGCCTGTTTCTCTAATATAAAATGAGGATAATATTAGTAACTATTTCTGAACACGTTTCTGAGGCTCAAAAGTGTTGATACGTGTAAAAGGCTTAGGAAGAGGCCGGGATGCAGACACTGTCCGGCTGGGGCTGCTGTTGTGATGGGGAAGGTCTAGACCGGGAGAGGCCTTGGGGTGGAATCTGTCACCTTCCATGTACAGTTGTCCCCAGCAGGCATCCCGCACCTCCCGGGGTCCTCCAGAGCCACAGAGTAGTTAAGCGGGGAGAGGGCAGCCGGGGAATTGGCTCGTGGGCCGCGACTGCCCCCCTCCC
>NW_012102521.1:405095-455352 GCF_000951045.1 Mandrillus leucophaeus | reverse complement strand
GTCTTACTCTGTTGCCCAGGCTGGAGTGCAGTGGCACAATCTCAGTTCACTGCAACTTCTGCCTCCCAGGTTCAAGTGATTCTCCTGCCTCAGCCTCCCTAGTAGCTGGGACTACAGGAACCCACTATCACACTCAGCTAATTTTTGTGGTTTTAGTAGAGACAGGATTTCACCATGTTGGCCAGGCTGGTCTTGAACTTCTAACCTTAGGTGATCCACCCGCATCGGCCCCCCAAAGTGATGGGATTACAGGCATGAGCCACTGCGCCCAGCAGGAATTCCATCATTTTTGAGGCTGAATGGTGATCCCAGAGGTGCCAAGTCTCGTCCTTAGGACCTGTGAGTGTGACCTTATTTGGTAAAGAGGGTTTGCAAGTGTTAAGAACCCTGGGATGGGACGGTGATCCTGGATTAGCCTGGGTGATCCTGGTGAACCCTAAATGCAGCTGTGTGTATCTTATGTAAAGGAGGCAGAGGGAGGTTTCATGCACATAGAAGAGGAGGCTGTGAGAAGACAGAGGCAGAGATGGAGGGATAGGGCCACACGCCAAGGACGCCTGGAGCCACCAGGGGCCGGGAGAGGCAGGGAAGGATCCCCGGCGGCAGCATCCAGAGGGGGCGAGGCCTGCAGGCACCTTGGCTGTGGCCCAGGGACACAGATTTCAGACCTCTCGACCCTGGGGTGTTGAGAGGATGGCCCCTGCTCATTGTTTGTGATCATTGGTTGCAGTGGCCACAGGATGCCAAATGCAAGGTGTGTTTTCCAGAAAAACACCACATCGGGGGCACGTGTTCATCTCCTGTGCGGTGTGACAACTGCCATAGGCTTAGCATCTTAAACCAGGGCACGGACGAGCTCCCCGCCTGCGGGCCGGACACCCCGCACAGCGGGTTCTCTGCTCAGCCTGGAGTCAGTGCCAGCTGGGGTGAGTTCTCACTGGAGGCTCCGTGGGGACGCCACTTGGTCCAGGATCCTCCAGGTGATTGGCAGAGCTTCATTTGTTGAGCTGTGGGAGGATCGGGGAGGTCCTGCTTTCTCACTGGCTATTAGGGGCCCAGCGGCTGGGGGCTGCTTGTCACATCCCCCCACACACAACTGCAGCCAGCAATGGTACCTGGAATCCTTCTGCTTCGAGTCCCTGACTTCTGCTCTCCCACCAGCCAGAGAAAACACTGACTTCCACAGGCTGGTGTGATGAGGTCGGGCCGCCCAGACCATCTCCCTTTACCACATCTGCAAATGTCCGTGTCCCACAGAGCAGAGCATCCCCTCAGGAGTTCATGATGGAGAACGTGGGGCCATCGGGGGACTCCGTCTACCCTTGACAGTGTGGTGCTGATGACAATATTCATAAAGACAGAGTCAAATATCTCAGGTCAGAACACCGGGGCTTCCCATTCTGTGCCCAACCCTAGCTGGCCCAGAGCAGAGCCAGGCGGGCTGGATGGGGTGGCCCCAGGAGCCCAGGTGCTGGCATGGGGTGCCATCTCCTCACCTGCCTGGGGCTCTGGAGGGGGCTTGCCTGGGAGGGGTTCCAGCCTCATGCCTGTTGCCCACCTTGGAGCTTCATGGGAAGCATCCCCTTGGCTGCCTGCAGATGGGGCCGCATCCCGGCAGCCGCCTTGCTGCCCTGAGCACGCAGCTGCACCATCCCCACTCCTGGGTCCTCTCTCGGTCTCCAACCCCACCTCTCACGACACACAGCTGCGCCGTCCCCACCCCTGGGTCCTCCCTGGGCCTCCAGCCCTACCCTCTCACGATTCCCTTCTCAGCCCAGTCACAGGGCCACCCTGAGCCTGAGCTAAACGTCTGACCACAGGTGAGGCCTGGAAACCTGAGGGCTTAGCTGTGTCCCAGCTGGGCCTGGCTGGTTGGGGGAGTGCCCGCTGTGCCAGGGGCTGTGTGCGCCAGGCTTGCACTCAGGTGCCCCAGGGTGCACGGACCTGCGCTCTCCAGCTGCCACAGTGTGAGCAGCTGCGATGGCCGACACAGGTGGCCCCGACGCTAAGCCCTCAGCCCCCGCCTTTCCCGTGTGCGATGATGACCTCGCCCTGCCTCAGGCACTCACCCTCCAGAGGCAGCCCCAGCCCGTGAGGGCAAGGCTAAAGGCACGTCACTCACTCCCTCAGGTGAGATGACGCCGGCGTGTTTCTCAGTCTCTCCCAGAGGCCCCAAGAGGGGCTGCACTGTTGCCTGCCCAGGGACCTGCTGGCTAAGCCCCTGTCATTGCTGACCCCTTCCACATTCTGCACCCCTCTATCTGACGGTGACCCCAAATCACCCTCCAAATTCACTGCTTGCCCTTGAATCCTGGTCCCACGGGGCACTTTTTGGAGAACGGTACTTAACATTGAATTTGGACAGAGAAAGATGCAGCCCCTTTACAGATGAAGAAAGTGGGGCAAAGAGAAGCAAAATATCCCACCCACAATCACAGAACTAGTTATCTGCAAGAGCAGCGTGGGCTCCGGCTCAGGCTCTAGGGCCACCCTGGCCAGCCGGCTCTTCCTCCCACCTTGGGTTTTTATGTTTTGTTTTGTTTGTTTTGTTTTGTTTGTTTGATTGATTTTTGAGATGGAGTCTTGCTCTTATGGCCCAAGCTGGAGTGCAATGGCAGGATCTTGGCTCACCGCAACCTCTGCTCTGCCTCCGGGTTCAAGCAATTCTCCTGCCTCAGCCTCCAGAGTAGCTGGGATTACAGGCATCTGCCACCACACCCGGCTAATTTTTCTAATTTTTAGTAGAGATGGGGTTTCTCCATGTTGGCCAGGCTGCTCTCGAACTCCTGACCTCAAGTGATCCACCCACCTCGGCCTCCCACAGTGCTGGGATTACCGGCATGAGCCACCACTTCCGGCCTCTTCCTCCTGCTTGGCATCCTTCGCCCTCCCTGGGCTCTGCCTCCTCCCTGGTGAGGCCTGGGCTGACCCCAGATGTCCATTTTCTTAGAAGCAGCAGAGCACTGGATGGGCTCAGGTGCTGCTGGGCAGCGAGTGGAAGACCCAGCTGGCTCGAGACTGTAGTCGGGGCTGTGGGCTCTCGGCCTGTCCTGAGCTCCCGCCTAAGGCGCAAACGCGCAGCAGCCACCACCCTCCATTTGTCACCTGTGACTTCTTCCAGACAGATGGGCCGGGCTTATCTGTGAGGCTGGAGCTGTGGGATTTATGTACTGAAAAGTCTATGTTTAAAGCCTACAATAGTTGCAGAGCAATTTCTCTACAATAAATTCTGCCTTCAACACCCCAGGATCTTCTTTCTGCTCATTTGTCACATTCCGAGCTTCTGGCGGGGATCAGAATCCCATCATGGGCGTCTGAGAGGCAGGAGTGATGGGCGGATTGAGCCCGGCTCTCGGCCACCCGCCCAGCCCGCGCCGAAGGGACCCTGGGTGTGAATTCGGGTGGCCAGTCATGCCCTGGCCCCAGGTCTCTTGTAAGGGAGGAAGGAAATCCCCTCAGGAGACTGCCTCAGCTCCTCCCTGCTGAAGGCCCACCCAGCAATGTGGCCCAGGCCTCGCCCCCAAGACCCACGCTGCAAGGACTCCCCATGCTACTTGGCACCTGGTCTGTCTGGGTGGGCCCCTCCCAGGGGCCCCCTTCTGCAAGGACTAGCTGACTCTTCCCAGCCCCTCCTCATGTGTGGATACCCTGCTGGTGCCAGCAGCAATGCTGGGCACTTCCTCAATCCCTCCCCAGCCCTGTCCCCCGGAAACCCAGGTTCTTCCCTCTGCATCCCACCACTGCCCCTGAGCCCCAGTGCTGCTTCCCCTCTGGGCTGGGATGGGGACACTCCCTGGGAACTCTGAGGCTCTGACATCCCATCCTGCTGGGTCCTGACACAAAATAGCACAAAAGGCATACTGATAGCTGGAAAAGGAGACGGCGCCAACTCGGTTCACGCATGCAGCAATTGAAACCTCAGTTTGACGTTTATTTCAGCAGATCTGTAATTAAAATGCATTTGGGAAGCACTTACTTGTGTCTAATTAGACCGTGTTGGGTTTCTATGGAGATCCCCCGGTTGTAACAGGAACATCACCATCCACAGTAGCCAGCCATGGGTGGAGGGGGGCGCGAGCAGATAAAGCGGGCCACGGCTCGGGGCCTCCATCAGGTGACAAACTCCCCGGAGGCCCCTCGGTGCCCGGAGGCCCAGTTGAGGCCAGGTTGGCCAAATCAGCTCCTGGGGCTGGTTGACTTTCCAAGAGGGGGTCCCAGACTCACTGCCCCCAGGATCCTGACTCCATCCACTGCAGAGGGGGCCACCCAGGCTGGGGAGCACTGCACCAAGCCCCAGCACCCACAGCCGCTGGCCCAGCCTCTCTCCAGGAGAGTCCAGTTCCCTGCAGCCTCCCCACCTTTCCCCATGCAGAGCAACCTGCGGACGCCCGGAGATGGCCGCCACCTAGACTCGTGCCCAGGACCCAAACAGACGGATGAACAGAGGGCAAAGGCTGCAGGACTCTCCAAAGGGAGCACAAGCGTGTCTTTGGGGCAGATGTCCTGCATCAATTTAGCACCTCTGTGTGTGACCCTGCTACCCCTGCCGTACGCAGCGTGACCCCCCCAGATGCTGTACGAGGGCCTTGAGGTCCGCCCAAAGAGAGTGGGGAGCAGAGAGGCTGGCAGTACCGAGAGGGGCCACCTCAAGATGGTCACCCCATTTTGTTGGTGAGGAAACTGAGGTAGAACAGCTCAGCCCAGAGGAGCGGCAGGGTTCCTGTAGGATCTCACGGCAGTTTGGTCTCAAGAGACCCAGCTCTCCAGGCCTGATGGTTGTGCTGCAGGCAGGCGAGCCTGAAAGTGGAGCTTAGCCCTCTGGGTTCTTGGCTTCACCCAGGAAAGAATGCAAGGGCAAGCCAGTGGTGGAAGAAACAGCTTTCCTGAAGCCGCAGTGTCACAGCTCTGGTGGTGTCAGCTCCGCAACTGCTCCTGCAGGGCAGGGCTACCCCGTAGGCAGACAGCAGCAGCTCAGGACAGTTCCGCCGTCATGTTTATACCCATTTTTAATGGCATGCCGATTAAGGGGTGGTTTGTGCAGGAATTTCTAGGGATGGGGTAGTAGTCATTGGGTCGTTGCCACAGAAAGGGGTGGTAACTCCAGGGTGTTGCCATGGCAATGGTAAACTGACATGGCCCACTGGTGGGCGGGTCTGATTGAAAGCTGCTTTCACCTCGGCCCTGTTTTAGCTAGCCCTCAATCTGGTCCAGTGTCCAAGCCCCACCTCCTACCTGCAGAGGTAGGGGGAGGGGAGAGGGTGTCAGAGGTGCAGGGGAGCCTGGGGACGTGAGGACCGAGGAGCAGGAGAGGTAACTGCTGGGAGGACGTCGCATGTTGGGAGAAGGTCTGACCAGGTGAAGGGTGGGCAGGCGGGAAAGGAGGGGGAGGTCCACCCTCACAGCGTCCCCCCGAATGACTGGAGCCCTGTGCTGAGGGCTGGGCTGTCCTGCAGACTCCCCAGGTGCCAGAGTGGCCAGCAGGACTCCTGAGAACTTAGGAGCTTCTCTAACCGAACCCCACAGACACCCAAGCTGCTCACCCTGGCTTCCTGGGTGCCGAGGCAGCAGGGAGGCAGGCCAGCCGCACCACATGGATGGCACAGGACACTGCGCCCTCGTTACCTGCCCTCACTACCATTGTGATGCGGCCAGTCGGGCAGACACAGAGGCCCACATGGGGTTGTCTCAGGGCTGGGAGAAGATGGATCTCAGGGGTGGGATTGGACAGGACTGAGACCAGCATCCAGAAAGGATGGGGTACAGGCTGGGATGTACCCGTGAAAGAGCCTCTGCCAGGCCCAGCCGTCCCCATCCATGCCCAGAGCCATCTTCCCTCCATGATCCAGGCTGACACTGCACCCAAGGCCAACACCCAGGGGCCCCTCTTCTGAGGTCCACCAGGAAGCCCCAAGGGCCTGAGCCAGCAGCTCAGCCATAAGAGCTAGGGGGAGGCGGTTTCTCTGTTCCTGAGCTGCAGTCTCCTCCTCTGCAAAGGACCTCGTGCTCCACCCAGTTCAGCAGGCAGCAGCCCTGCTGGCTCACTGTCTCCCAAGCATGTGGGCCCCTTCTCCTGGCCTGACTGGGGCCTGGCCTCCTGTGGCCTCTCCTCCTAAATGAGCAGTCCCATCACCCTGCTTCCCTTCACACACATGCACACACACTACACTGTGTGTGTCCATCCACGGGCGTGTGCATGCACACTTGCGCGCAGGCACAGGGGCACACACATGCACACACAGCAGGCCCATCAGGAGCTGCTGGAGGCGGGTCTAATTGCTGAATTTCCATGAGGCCCACACCAGCCCTGGTTAGACTTGTAATTGGACTTGGCACTGCCAGGCGTGTGGCCGAGGAAGGCAGTGTTTGATCCTGTGGCTGAGGCTGCCTGGGGAGCCCGGTGCTGGGCATAATTAGCGTCTCCTCCCTCCCTCTCAGGCTGCAGGCCTCACTTTCATCTGGAGGACAGGCAGGGCTGCCCACTCTCATGGCTCCTCCCAGGCCCCACGTGGTGCTCTGTGCTGAGCCCCTGTCACCTCTGGCTCTCTGCTCACTGGCCAGCCCCGCCCCCGGATGGTCCACTCCCCAGAGCCAGGATGGATCTGCTTGGGGTCTGGCAGTGACTGACTGGTCACCACTGGATGGATGGTGAAACTGAGGCCCAGAGAAGAGAGAGTGGGGCTCGAAGGCTGCAGTGAGCCAGGGCTGGCGCCAGCCTGTGCTCCAGGACTTTCTCCAGGAGATCCTTCTGTGAAGAGGACAGAGATCATGTGGGGGTCACTCTGACCAGGACAGCGCCTGGTGACCAGCAGTGGCCCAGTCCTGCAGGGCCCGAGATGGCGTCCCAGGCTCAGGCTGTGCAGTCGCAATTGGGGCCTGGAGGTGCCAGGGCTTGCAGGCCACTGCAGCCTAGGGCACAGAGCTCGAGTTTCTACCCCCAGCTTCCAGCCCTGCACACACTATGCTGGGCAGGCAAGCTCATGGTCAGGAAGGGAGAATGAAGACACCCAGCTCAGGGACTCCACTCACCGGGGGCTTGAGCAGGTGAGGGGCCTGGGCCAGCTGAGAGGCCAGACCCACCCACCCACTGATCTCACCTCTCTAGTCCCAGCAGCTCCCCGGAAAGCCCTCGACACTCACAAGTCAGGGCAGTAGAGTCAGCTGGAGGAAGCAGCAATGTAGGGCCGTCAGCGTCATGTCTCCCTCCTGCTAGATGCCAGCCCTCAGCCCTCACCCAGCCCCAGCCCTCCCAGACAGTGGCAGAGAGCCCTTATCCACTCTCTGTAGAACAAAAATGATTAAATGTCAGAACTAACAAAGAATGATGGAGGGTCACGCCAGGGAAGGGAGCCGAGAGACCTGCCCCAATCATGCTGCCCCGCCATGAAAGGGTCATAATCACCCACAAACATAGGGCAGGTGTGACATGACACCTGGGGAGGGTGCCAGCAAGCACCAAGGTGAGTCCACGACCAGATGCATCCAGGACCCTCCAGGATCCAAGGTATATGCTTGGATCAAGGTGCTGCACCCATGGCTTGGCCTTCCCCACAAGCAGAGGACATCTCAGCACAGGACAATGTCCCTCAGGTCACCTCTCCCTCACCCCCTACACTGCCACTCTCCTCCCCAGACACCCTCACCGCAGGATGCCCTGCCCCGGCTGGCTCACTGCCCGTCAACCCTCAAAACACCAGACCCAGTCCTTCCTGTGTCCTCCCAGGGCAGACACCCAGGCTCCGAGCTGCACTGGGGCCCCCTCCAGACCTTCCCAGCTCCTGTTCTCCCCATCTAAGGGCCCACAGCACTCTGGACCATAATGGCCTACATGGGCTAGTGACCCCATGGGCTAGGACCTAAACTGGGCATGGTTTTGTTGAAAGAGGTAACGGGTGAAAAGAAGGATGACTAAGTGGATGGATATGAAAGGAAGGAAAGATGGATGGATGGATGGATGGATGGATGGATGGATGGATGGATGGATGCATGGATGGATGCATGGATGGATGGATGGATGGATGCATGGATGGATGGATGGATGGATGGGTGCGTGGAAGGATGGATGAACAGATAGGTCAATGGATGCATGGATGGATGCATGGATGGATGGATGGATGCATGGATGGATGGGTGCGTGGAAGGATGGATGAACAGATAGGTCAATGGATGCATGGATGGATGGATGGATGGATGGATGGATGCGTGGATGCATGGATGGATGGATGAACAGATAAGTGGATGGATGCATGGATGGATGGATGCATGGATGGATGGTTGCATGGAAGGATGGATGAACAGATAGGTGGATGGATGCATGGATGGATGGATACATGGATGGATGGATGCATGGATGGATGCATGGATGGATGGATGGATGGATGGATGGATGCATGGATGGATGGATGGATGGATGGATGCATGCATGGATATGTGGGTGGATAGATGGATGGATAGAAGGATGGATGGATGGATGGATGGATAGGTGGATGCACGGGTGGATGGATGGAGGATGCATGGATGGATGGATGCATGGATAGGTGGGTGGATGGATGGATGCATGGATGAATGAATGCATGGATGGATAGATGCATGGATGGATGGTTGCATGGAAGGATGGATGAACAGATAGGTGGATAGATGCATGGATGGATGGATGAAGAGACAGGTGGATGGATGCATGGATGGATGGATGCATGAATGGATGGATGAACAGATAGGTGGGTGGACGCATAGATGGATGGATGGATAGATGGGCGGATGGATGCATGGATGAATGGATGGATGGATGGAAGGATGGATGGATGGATGGATGGATGGATGGATGGATGGATGGATGGATGGATAGGTGGATGCATGGGTGGACGGATGGAGGACGCATGGATGGATGGCTGCAGGGATAGGTGGGTGGACGGATGGATGCATGGATGAATGAATGCATGGATGAATGGATGCATGGGTGGATGAATAATGTAAGATAGGATGGCTCAATGGAATAAAGGAAGGCAGCAAGGAAGGGAGGGAGAGAGGATTGGCATGAGGAGGAAAGAGACTAACCAGAGAACTCCCCACTATGACAGGAAGCTTCTCCCTCAAGACCTCCCTGCTGTGGCCCCGTAAGGCCAGCCTGCAAGGCATCCCCAGCACTTTCCATCAGGAGCTCTCCTCTGATAGCAGCTTCAATGCACCAAACTGCATCGTCCTGGCTACTCTCCTGCCCACAGCCCTGTGGAATAGAACAAAGGGGCCCATGGAAAGGCCCCGGCACCCACTGCCACCACTAGGTGTGGCATGATCAGGAATCACAACCCAAGCAGGTGCTGGCAATGTTTGCTAATCCCTAAACATAGCTGTGCTTCCTGTAGCCCCAAACTCCTGCTGCTGGCTTTAGACATGGGAGCTCTCTGGTGGCCTGTGACCCAGGCATGGACAGGAAAGGGGCTGCACCCCATGGATGAACCTGCAGGAGTCGGGAGGGCTGGAGAGCCAGGACCGTGGAGGCCAGGGAGGGAGCTGAGGAGGCGGAGACAGGAACACACCCTTGTCCTCCTCTGGCCTCTGACCCTGCCGGCGCCTCTGCCTCCTACAGCCTCCTGGGCACAAAGGGGCCAAGGGTGGATTTGCAAAGCCATAGCACATCTCTTCCAGGCCTTCTCTGGTTCTCCTAGCTGAAAGTAACCTCTGCTTTCTCTTTCTAGAACTTTCTCTGCCCTCTCTCATGCCATGTGTTACTCTTGCCTTTTTGCCAGCATCATCTGTGCAGCATCTTGTAACCCCATCCCCACCCCATGTGCTCCCCAAAGCCCGGGCACCCTCAGTTTCCTGTTCTGCTAACCCCCACCCAGGGACCAGCCCACAGGCACCTTGCCCATCTCTGTCTTCAGGTGTGTCCTACAGACAGGAGTATCCTAAGCTGCAAGGTGACCCGTCTGCCCCATCTAACCACGAGCTGTTGGTCAGTCCTCATTCAGCTCAAAGGCACGATCCCACGCACGCTCCCACACACGATCCCACGCACACTCCCACACACACTCCCACACACGCTCCCACGCATGCTCCCATACACGCTCCCACACACGCTCCCACGCACACCCGGCACACATGTGTCCCTGTGAGTAATTAGCAGGACGTGATGCCAGTCGTAAAAGCCCCCCGGAGCTGGGGAGCAGCCGAGCGTGACAATCTGCCTCCATGCAGGTGATGCCAAGCACCCCCAGGATGGCCATCGGGAGGGCTGGACAAGCCGGTGCTGGGCCGCCTGATGCAGACGCCTTAACAGTCGGGCTGGGCGCCAAGCTGCTTGGCATTCACCAGGCTCTCGCCAGCACGGCTCCATGCTGGCGGAGGAACTGCCCGCCTTAGCCCAGAGACTCATGAAGGGCCAGCAACAGCTCCCCACGGCTCAAGCACAGCAGGAAGAGGACACGGAAGTGCTCCCCATAAAACCCACACCTGCCACGCTTCTGTCTGAAACCACACACGTGCCGCCCGCTGGGTGAGGGCCAGCTGTGCCACCAGCCTGGCAGAAGGCGGGCGGGCGTCTCTGCCTCAGGGACCCCAGGAGCCTGCTGAACCCACCCAGGAAGCCTCAAAGCCAGCTCAGAGGAAGCTGCATCCGTGTCCCCTCTACCGGCTGCACACATCCCAGAGTCTGTCCAAACTAAATATGTAACAGCCAGGGAGAGGGCCTGGGCTCTGGGAGGAAACAGTGAAGGAATCAGTTCAGAGAAGAAATCTGAACGGCAGCTAGTTTCCACTCTTCACTGGGGAGAAAAATCACTCAGAGATCCCTAGTGCAGAGGTGGTGGGCCAGGTGGGGCTGGGGGCTGCGGGGCCAGTGTCAGCGTGGTGCCTGGAACTCTCTGTCCAGGGCAGGAGACGGACAAGCCACAATCCCCACCACCTCAGCACCCTTTCTCCACCTTCACCTCCTGTGGCTCCGCTCCTGTTTCTCTGAGGACAGATGCACCCCTGAAGCTCAGTGACACCCAAGGCCAGACAGGAACCACAGAGCAGCTGGGGCCTCACAGTCGGGGCCTGTCCTGCAGAGTCCTGTATCTGGGGCATGTGGACTGAGGCAGAAAAGGGGGGTGGCGGGGGCTCCACCTCTTATCCCTGGCAGCACCTGTAGGGGGTGGCAGGGCCATGGCTGGAGAAGGTCCCCTCTCTGCACTTGCTGGGCCCCTTGGCCTCAGTTTCTCCTCCCTGGAGTGCTCATCTCTGCAGCCCAAGGTGAGGGCTGAGATGAACCCGCTGCTGGGTCTTCCACGGAGGGCCCGGCCAGCGCACAGACAGGCCCCAGCTGCCTGCAGTGCCAACAGCCTTGGCTGCAGCAGTCCCCCAGGGTGCCACTCATGTCCCGGAACCCCATCAGGGACACCCTGCCTAGCGTGTCCAGCTGGAGGTAACCACCCATGAAGCACCCAGAGTGGCTCCTCGGCGGCACCAGCCAGGAGGGGCCAGCTCTAGCCCAGGCACACGCGGGGCCGCACAGAGCCACAGCCACGCCTCCCACCCGCTGGGTGCACTGTGGGACTCAGGCTCAGACTCAACTGGGGCACAGCCAGGGAGCTGGGGCGCTTTTCTGAGGCAAAGGCCTGGGGTGCCCCACACTATCTCTGCCCTCCTTCCCAAGGGGTCTGTAATTGGAGGCCCCAGGCACAGGCGGGCCCTGCTGCCAGGATACAGAACGCCCACCGGCTGATGCCCCTACCAAAATCAGGCTGGACACAGGCCCTAATCCACATCCCTGTCCCCAGAGGGTGCCCAGGTGCCCGAGCCTGGCCAGGCCTCTACTAAGAGGCTCTAATTGGCATGGCCAGAACAGGGCAGGGCCGGGGTCTCTCCCAAGGGTGCGGAGGGCCCAGAGCAGGTGGGGGAAGGGTGCATTAGGGGTGGGGCCCATCACCCCGCTCTGGAGCCTGCACCTGTGACCTTCAGACCCTCAGAGCCTTCCTGTGGTCCCAGAAGTGGGGGCACTGGCGTCTGTGGAACCCCCACACATGGGACCTAGGCGCTGCCAGATGTGGGCTTTGCCTGCTCTCCCTGGAGGTGGCAGTGCAGGGTATGGGGCCTCTTGCCCGGACAGCCTTTGTCCCAGACTCCACTTTAGGGGAACCAAGTGAGAATGGGGGTGGGGAGCACTCCCGAAGAGAGGCCCTTGCCCAGGCTTTGAGGAGCTCCTACCCCTCACTACCCCTGTTCCAGGCCCGAAAAGGACAACCCAGCCCCCTATTCCCACTTGGAAGCCCAGGACTCCCAGTCCCCTCTCACAGGCCCATTCATCCCTCTGTAAGGGCCCCCACCAGACCCTCCTACCTGACCCACAGCTACTGTCTTGGGGCTCAGCCACACACCCTTCTATCCTCTGCACCCCATGCTGCCCCCCACCCCCTCCTCCTGGAGGCCATCATTAACTCTCTAAAAATCACTCGAGCAAGCCGTGGAAGACTGTCCCCAAAGCCTCCATTCTCCTGCTGGAGGAGTTGACATCTGCCATGGTCCCAGAGGACGAACCCAGGGACCACACTGCAGGCCCCAAGACAGCCACCCCGAACCAGATCAACCAAGAGCAGAGCCCTTCCTGGGAACAACAGCCCTCTCCAGTCCACACACACATGTGCATGTGGTCAGCAGGTAGAGCCAGATGCCCCGCTTGCCAGGACACAGGACGGAAAAAGCCAGGTGAGGTGCTCACGTCCCACCCTGGACCCCACCTGCATGACCTGCAGGAGTCCCCTCCCTTGTGGGTCTCCATGGGGGCCGATGGCTAGGCACCCCTGGAGCCCTCGCTGCCTTGCCCAGTGGTTTTGTGAGCAGCACCCCCAACACACCCACAAAGGAGGTGCCACACAGGCAACTGATGATCCTGTGGTGGCCGCAGAGCGTCCAGGCAGAGTGAGGGTACTGAACTATCCATGGCACCATGGCCAGCTCCGCACAGCCCTGCACAGCCCCACACAACCCTGCACCGCCCGGTACAGCTCCGCACGGCCCCACACAGCCCCGCACGCACACAAAGGCCACCCGTTCCCCTTCACGAGCATAATTTATCCTCCATTCATGCTCACGACATCCTGACAAATTACATGTCTTTTAAATTTAATCTGTCTCTAATTGTTGGCAGAAGAAGAGGGGAAAGCCCTATGCTGGCTTTGAATGTTTAACCTGCATAGAAAAATGGTAAGCCCTGGGCACACGGTACACTCAGGAGCCTCGTATTATCTTTAGGAAGAAGAGCTGCTCGGTGCCATTTACTTCTCCCGATGCAAATGTCCCGTTTCCATCTGTGGCTTACAGGAGTGTCAGAAATGAAAATGAACAAGATTTAATGGAAAAACCAAAAGATGGTCCAAGATCCATTTTTCTTTCATGGTATCTCTGGCCAGGAGGTTCTCCTGAGTCACCTCCCAGATTGTGCCCCCTGGGACACCTGCCCCCCTAAGGAAGACAGCAGCCAGACCTCCTGGCAAGGAGGCAGGGTCCAAGGTTTGAGGAAAGGGGGCTGGCTGTTGACAGGCTGGGCATGGCTCCATTGGTCCACCCGTGAAATTCACTTAAGGGCTGGATTGCCAGGAATGACTTCCTTTGCCCTGGAAGTCCCCCCTGGGTCCTCTGGGACTGCCCCCAGAGCCCTGGGCCCACAAATGAGCCAGCTGTGCCCACTGAGCTGCTGGCCAGCCCCACATCCAGGAGGAGGGGCTGTGATATGGGCCAGCCCCCGGCCACGCCCACTTCCACCAACCTGTTGCCCTGCAGGCTGATGTCCCTCCCGACTGGATGGCACCAGAACCAGTGACTCCTCCAGCCTTCCTCCTAATGCCAAGGGCCAGGCAGGGGAGACCTCCAGATCTGCATCATGGCTTTCAGGAACCCCGGACCCTCGCTCCACCCAACGGGCCAGGCTGCCCCCGTCACGACCTCCTCGCACACCCTCAGGCCCCTGTTCCCCGCTCACCTCTCCACACCCCCATGCAGGCCATCTGTTCCTGCCAGGCTGTCCCCGGCCACGCCCAGCCCCACACGCTCTTCCAGAGCCCTGCCTCACCCTTCTGCCAGCAGCATCCCTCTGGGTCTCCCACCTGGGCCCCCAACCTGGCCCAGAACCGAGAGTGGCACTCTCCCATTCCCCTACCCCATCGGCTTCACCGGCCAGGTCAGAGAACCCTTCAAAGATTCCCAGCCAGCCCTTTCTCTCCTCTCTAATTGGTGCCCCGAGGTCCACAGCAGGCTCTCCTGCCTGTCCCTGACCCAGGCCAGGCCGCCCTGCTCACTGTCAGGCCAGATCAGCCCCTGCTCAGGCAGCCCATATGCCCATGGTCCACCAGTCGGCTCTACGGGCCCCCAGCCCACAGCCAGGCCTCGCAGTCCCCAGCACACCAGGGTCCCTCATCTCCCGCCCCTGGCCTGCTGGCCTCTCCAGCTACAGAGCCTGCCCTTTCTGTCCTGGCAAGGACTCCTGGCTAGACTCAGCCCAGGAGCCACCTCCTCTGAGCAGCCTGCAGGTATGACCCACAGTCTCTCACTTGCTTCTCCAGCATTGCAGGGCCATCTGGCCAGGGCCCCAAAGATCGCAGGTGGATCTCTCTAGTCCCAAACACCAGTGGGTATGAGGTGACCCAGACCTGTTCCAGGCCTGCTCCAGAGTGCCCTGGTTTCCCTCCTCCAGCCTCCGTTTCCCCATACAAGCAGCAAGAGCTCCAATCAGAACCATCTCCTGCTGCCCCCGTTCCCGTCCCACGTCCCTAGCCAGCCCAAGTGTCATGGGCTGAGTTGTAACACCCGCACCACCAAAATTTACATGTTGAAACCCCTAGAAGCTGTGAATGGAACTGTATTTGGAGATGGGGGTCTTTAAAGAGGAAATGGGTTAAAATGAGGTCATTAGGATGGGCCCTTATGCAACCTGACAGGTGTCCTTATAAAAACGGGACATTAGGGCCAGGCGTGGTGGCTCACACCTGGAATCCCAGCACTTTGGGAGGTTGAGGCAGGTGGATCACGAGGTCAAGAGTTCGAGACCAGCCTGGCAAACATGGTGAAACCCGTCTCTACTAAAAATACAAAAATTAGCCAGGCACAGTGGCACATCACGGTGGCACATGCCTGTAATCCCAGCTACTTGGGAGGCTGAGGCAGGAGAGTCACATGAACCTGGGAGGCGGAGGTTGCAGTGAGCCAAGATCATGCCACCACACTCCAGCCTGGGCAACAGAGTGAGACTCTGTCTCAAAAAAGAATGGGAAATTAGGACATGGGCACAGAGAGAAGCCCATATGAGGACACACAGAGAAGGCGGCGCTCTAGGAACCAGGGAGAGAGACCCGGGAAACCAAAGCTGCCGAAGGGTCGATCTCAGACTTTCAGCTTCCAAGACTGTCAGGAAATGTATTTCTGTTGTTTAAACCACCCAGCCTGTAGTAAACCTTGTCACAGCAGCTCGACAAGGGCAAACCAACACAGCAAGGTTTGGGAATGAAGGGGAAAGACGGGAATTCAGGCTGGGAAAGCCTAAGGAGTAGGGAGCCATGGAAGGTCTATGAGCAAGGGAGGGCTGCAGTCAGAGCTGGGCCTTTGAGAAGTCATTGTGACAGTGCAGATCAGACAGGGGGCTGGGGGTAGGGTCCCTGGGCGGCCACCCCCAGTGTACCCACAGCACCGCTCTGGCAGCCCATGGCCCTCTGAGGATGCTGACTCTGCTCAGATATACAGCCCGAGGCCATTCTCTCCCGGTGAGTGGCCATTCCCAGAGCACCCTCCATGTACCCACTGCAGACAGGACAGGGCTGGTGATAGCCCCTGGGGGAATCAGGAGGTCTCCCACTTAGGTGACCATTTTACGCCCAAAAGGAGCACTTTGAAGTATTTGTCTCACCAACACATACCCAGAGGGAGGAAGGAGGGCACAGCGGTTAAAGCATTACCAGGGGAAGGCCCCTGGGATATGAACCTGCCTGCATCCCCCAGCCGTGCCCAGGGAACAGGTGCACCTGCTCTCGTAAAGCCCTTAGAACAAGCCTACCTCACCTGGACCTGGGGAGCTGCTGCTTGCTGAGTGCTTGAGGTAATGGCGGCAGGAGCAGGCATTTCAAGCATGCTTGCCTCCCCCCACCTCCCACATCCTTGCCTAAGATGCTCTCCAAATGCAAATTTTCCAGGAACATGCCAGAGCTTAGCTCGAGGGATTCTTAAGCATTTTGGTTGGAAACAAGAACTTTTTGTAACAATATCCCACCGTTCTGCTCATGCTGAGACCAGTGGACACACCTTTTCTTGGTGACATCTTGGGGCTGGCCTTGAGTATGGCGGGCTGGGGCGGGAGGCATCCAGGATCAGTCTGCACCACGCTCCTGAACAACATGCTGGCCTTCCCTGCTGTCTTCAAAGCCGTCCCTTCCAGCCACAGCCACTGCTGTGTACCCTCCGCACCTGCCGCTTCAGGTCAGAAACCAAAGAGTGGCACTTGCTGGAACTGGGTTTAAATTAAGGCTCGGCGGGTCTGCGTGCCTCACGCATGGGCGAAGCTGGGTCAGGCTGCCAGCTGCATCACCAAACCCTGGAAAATCGAGGAGCCCAGGATCGTGAGGGCTGCCCTGCCCCTTGTTCACCTGCTCCCAGCAGAGCAGCAAGAGGACCCAGGCTGGGTGAGCAGGGCGGGAGGGGCGAGGGAGGCAGGCCCCAGGGCAGAGGAGCACCACTGCAGTCTCCAGTGCAGAGGCGCTGCAGAGGCGGAAGTTAGAAGACCAGCTGGGCCTGGACACTGGGCCAGTCAGAGGCCGAGCCACAAGGATGCTGTCCCCTGAGATCCATATGTGGAAGCCCTAATTCCCAGTACCTCCAGCGGAGCTGTATTTGGAGACAGGTCCTTTAAAAGTGTGACTAAATTAAAGTGAGGCTGTTCATGGACCCCAATCCAATCCAGCTGGTGTCCTTAGAAGAAGACATGTGGACACCAGGGTCACATGAGTGCACAGAGGGAAGGTCCTGTGAGGACATGGCACGGAGGTGCCGTCTGCACACCCAGAAGACAGGCCTCAGCAGACACCAACCCGCCAGGACTTTGAGCTCAGACTTCCAGTTTCCAGAACTGTGAGCCACAAAGGTCCGCTGTTTCAGCCGCCCCGTCTTCGCATTCGTTACGAAGGCCCAAGCAGACGAAGGCAGATTTTGGTATCAGGCATGAGGCTGAGGCCAAGGCTGGACGGTGAGCAGATGGGCAGGGGGATGACACCCAGCCCCAGACACCCCCACGGCCTGCACCCCACCCTCACCCCTACCCCCACCCCCACTGCAGCCCCTGCCCAGCCCCACCAGCCCTGGGAACATGGGGGACCAAACCCCCTCCCTTCCCCAGCCCACCCCAAACCAGCCTTTTGCCAAACATAGTCAATAAATTATTCAGTTTGCAGAATGCCATTATGTGTGAGTTTACTTAATTGAATAGAATAATTTATGGTAAAACCTGGGGAAAGAAAGATCGATGAGGAATGGCACGGAAGAATGATTGAGTTTCAGTGAAGGCAATTTGATTTTTATCCCTCATTATAATAATGTTAAGGGGAAAACATCAACTTGGGTCAGAATCAATATTTGCAGAGTGGCTGGACCATGAATTTTAACTGGAGGTGGCCGAGCACATCAATAATTAATGCCGAGTCTGCCGCCACAAATAACGGCTGGGTTTGGGTACAAATGCCCCCTACCCGCAGATTTGCTGGCGATCATAAAAGATAATTTAGGAACAAGGCTGTTGGCGGGCGTGTGCAACACCCCCAGTGTGATTCAGGACACAGCCGCACATCAGCTTCCCCACAAATCACCTGGAGACGGCTGGGGCGAAGCTCCCCACCTCTTTCCTGAGGGCTCTGCGTTGGCTGGTCACCAGCCCAGCAGCTGGTGCCAGGCCAGCTCCCAGTGCCCTGACCTGCTCAGCCTGTGTCCAGGCCACGCCCAACTCACCACCCTGCATCTCAGGTACCCAGAAAACGATGACGGGCAGCTCAGGGACAGCAAATCCCAAACCAAGAAGCACAGGGACCACCCACTGGCCGCGGGACCCTGAGCACGATGCTTCTACCCTGAAACCTCGCCAGAAAGAGAAGGACGCCTCTGCCACTCCGTGTCTGGGGAGAAGCGGGGACAGCCAGGTCTACATAACAGACAGCGTTCTCTCCTGCTGCTGCTGTTCTCTCACTGAAAAGCGTTTCCTCATCGGATGTGTTCAGTCCGGAGGACTATGCCATCCCTGTACGTAGGTGCAGGTGTAGACACCACAGATCAATCCTATAGGTCTAGGAGAGCAACAGAGTTGCCCAAGGCACCCCCAAGAGTGACTTGCTAAGCCCAAGTCCCCAGGCTTCCTGCAGCCCAGCACCAGAGCCTCCCCGAGACCCCCAGGCAGCCCTTCTCATGCGCACATGCGCCATGTGCTCCAGGCTGCCTAGGGCTGCTTAAACACAGACTCCAGCACAGCCATTCCCACTTTATGGATGAGATAAATGAGGCTAAGGAAGGCTGAGGGCCTTGCCAGCAAGGGTGCCAGAGCCAGACTCGGGTCTGCCAGACGCCAATATCCCACCCTCTCAACAGACATGGCCCTCCTGATGCCACTTCTCGGGTCCAGTTCTACACAGAGCTCTGCAGCAGGCAGGGAGGCAGATGCCCCCATCGCTCTGGCGACCTGGCAAAGGGCCCTTTGGTGACAGGGTCCATCTGCACCAAATGGAAAACAGCAGGCAGCTATCAGCCTCCTGGGGCAGAGGATAGGACCAGTGGCTGGACTCCCTGGGCAACCTTGGGTACAGCTCTCTCCACACTCACCTGACCCATGGAGTCATTTCTCAGGGCCTCTCCAAGCCCTCGGGGTCACCTAGGCCTAACCTAAGCTGGGCTCCCGGGAGATGGGTCACGTTCCGGGACACATTGTCTCAAATGCAGCCCCAACAGACAACACAGCAAACCAGAGAGTCACTGCCCACTGAGGGGAGCACTGTCCATCACGGTATCCTCCCCTGCAGAGCAGCTTGGCCAAGCCCAGCCCAGCCCAGGCTCCACTGAGGGCCAAGTGGCCTGAATGCCTCCAAACCTGTGCAGACACCACAAGCATATCTCCCATGCTGTAAGCAGTAAGGAAGTCCACAGACGCCTCTCCCACAGGCTAAAGGGTCTACAAGGGCAGGAACCAGGTCTACTTCATTTCTATCGCCCCCATTCCAGCCCTGAGTCCAGCATGAAGCAAGTCTTGATTGTCATTGAATAAGTAGGTGGGTAGTTGGGTGAGTAGATGGATGGATGGAGAGAGGAAGGGAGGGAGAAACGGAAGGACAAATGGAAAGAGGGATGGATGGATGGATGGCTGCCTGGATGGATGGATGGATGGATGGATGGATGGATGGATGGATGAGCAGGTAAGTGGATAAGTGGGTGCATAGATGGATGGGTAGAAGGAGAGAGAAAGAAAGGAACAAATGGGTAACTGGGTGGGTGAATGGAGGGAGGGAGGAAGGGTAAGTGAGTGGATCAGTGGGTGAGTGAATGAATGAATAGAGGATGGTTGGTTAATGGATGGGTAGATGGATGGACAGATGACGGATAGATGGATGAATGGATGAATAGGTGGATGGATAGATGGATGGTGGATAGATGGATGATGTATGGATAGAAGGATGGATAGATGATGGGATGAATCAATGAACAGAGGATGGATGATGGAGAGAAAGTAATAGCTAGATGATGAATAGATGGATGGATAGATGAAGGATGGATGATGATGGATGGATGATTGATGGATGATAGATAGATGGATGATGAATGGATGAATGATGGATGGATGTTAGATGGATGATAGATGGATGAATGATGGATGAATGGATAATAGATGGATGAATGAATGGATGATGAATGAATGGATGATGGATGATGCCTAGATGATGGATGATGGATGGATGGATGGATGATGGATGGATGATGAGTGGATATATGGATAGATGATGGATGGATGGGTAGATGAGAGAAGGGCTGGGGAGATAGATGGGAGTATGGAAAATAGATTGGCGAATGATTGACAGACTGAGAGGAAGGATGAATACAGAGACAGGTACATATGGGAGAGGGGGTTGGCCCCAAGACAGCAAGGACTATACTCGTACTACTTCTTGTCACCAAGTGGGCACTGAATAGATATTTATCAAATGAATAATAAAACAGTGGACAGGGAATGGTGGGTTGGTGGAGTCGTGGGGACAGTGATTCCACCCCATCTCACCACTGGGACCAATCTCAAGGCCAGCACCGTAGTCCCCACTTCATCCAGTGGGGACGGTGAGGCCCAGAGAGGGGAAGGGACTCTCCCAAGGCCTAACAGCATGTCTGAGCAGGGCTGGGGCAGCCAGGGCCCTGCCTCTCCACCAGGCCCTGGCCCTTGACTCAGCCCTGCCTCTCAGGTCTCCATGGGTGCAACAAGTTCCTGCAGTGAGGCCGGGGCTGAGACCCTCCCTTGCCTTTCTCAGCCTCTGGTCCCAGTTCCAGGCAGGCAAGATCTGCCCAGTCTTGGAAGGAGACCAGGGAGCCTCTGCCCTGCAGAGAACATCACCAGCTTCGCTCGCAGACCCACAGTGCATTCGTGTTTCGTCCTGGCTACAAGCTTACTGCAGACACCCCACCCACACCAGGTTCTTGTTGGGGGCACCTGCGGGCACAGGACAAGCAAAGACGGGCTTGAGGGTGAGTGGGCACTAATAGAGAGACTGGGTGATGACAAAAGATGAGGGGCACAGGCAGAAATAGGGGGTGGGTGGACTGCCTGGAACATGCTTCGAGAAAGAAAAGGAAATGAAAGCCATTAGGCCAGAACCCCATGGCTGCCTCCTCCTAGCTCAGCACCACAGCCCCGCCTCCTGCGCCCTCCTTCCCACCCAGCCATGACCACAGCCACCTTCCCTCCTCCTTGCCTCGGCCCCTCCTTGGTAGGCCCTGCCCTTGCCTTCTCTTTCTCTACCTGGGCACATCCCAGACACCCTCTCCCCACCCTAAGGTGTCCCACCCACCCCCCTCCAAAGCACCTTCCCCTAGTCCCCACGGCTGTGCTGGTGAATGTTTTAACAACCGGCTCTGAGAGAAAAGAACAGATGCTTGTGTATGCGAATGCACGTTGATTATACATGTTACTGCTATAAAAGACCTGTACACACAGTTTATAAATAACACGAACAGATACACAGCTCTTCCTGGTGACGTCTGAGCCCTGCTTCCCTGAAGGCTCCTTGGCTCTGCTCTCCTTTCCATAGCCAGCCCCGCAGCTGCCACTCCCGCAAGTCAACAAAGGAAGCCAGGTCTCTTTTCCCAAGAAGCTCATTGTCGTGAGGTCTCATGTGTGCTCTGTTCAACCACTGCCTATCTCGTCCTGACACCAATTTTATTCATTCAACGGGAACTGCCGGCACTGCAGATTGCAGCCGAGCTGACTCTTGTTAGCTTTCCGCACCGTGGCGGGAACGAGGACATGATCTGATTCTACACTATTTAATGTGGAACAACTGGCTCCTGTCAGCCAGGAGGAGCCGGCCCCCCGCATGGCCTCCCCCAACAGCTCCCGGCAAGAATGAAGGATGAATTAACGAGCTGGTGAGTGCATAGGCAACCTCTGCCTCAGCCCAAAGCTTCCACCTGGAGCTGCCTGTGGGCCGCGTCTCCCGGACCACCCAAAGCGTCTCAGACCTAACCAGGCCCCCAAACCGCAGTGGCCTCCTGTGGCCCCAGGCTCCGCGCCTCACCCTTCCGCCAAACTCGAGCTGCCTCCACCACGCCGGACGCCCCAGCCTCCTTCACCCCATATGCCTGCCCTGCCGCTGCCCACCACGCAGCCCCATCTCCAGCTTCCTCTCGTCGCCCAGCCTCACCTGTGTCTCCTGGGGCTGTTTGACTCCTTTTCATTCTTTTACTCCTCAACTGCCCATCTGCAGGAGAGGGCTGTGAGGTCAGCCGGCCAGGGCAGGGCTCCCTCCACAGCCTCTCACCCACCCCAGAGCGATCCAGGGTCTGCTGAGTTCCCCAGGCAAGAAGCAGCCCGGCCTGCCCTGGGCCCAGCAAGCTCAGGCCCAGGGACACCCGATGGCTGTGGGTCCTTTCTGTGTCCCAGACTCAGATTCCCTGGCATGGGTGACGCACCAGAGTCCTGTCCAGCATGCAGGGCCTCGTCCCACTCTCTCCCTCCCACTCAGCCCCCCGCAGCACCCTTCCCTGCCCCACTCCATGCCCCCAGAAGTCTCTGATGCCCCCCAGAATTGGAAAGGGGGTGGTTTGGGAAGCAGAGACCCTGCTGGTGGTCCGGGCACAGGTGGGACTTCCAAACCGCAGGCAGCCCCTGCTGCTGTCCCTGGGATGCCTCTGGCTCCCGCCACTGCTATGGGGCACCTGTCTCAGGTGGGCTGCTGCCCTTGGCTGCATGAGAACTCTGTACAGGGTCCACACTCCTCGCTGGGGCCCCGTCCGCGAGCAGGAGGGTCTGCGGGTGAAGAGTGGTCTATGGAGAGACCCCAGGGCAGGGACTGAGAGGGGCTTGTTGAAAGACACCACTGTCCAGCCCCCAGCAGTGAACACCCAGCAGGGGCGCCAGCACGCCATGCCCCCCTCGGCCCCATCCTCAGCCTGGCATGCTGGGCCCTGCCTGGCCGCCCTCACAGCTCAGCCAGCAGTGGAGCTCACCCCTGGCCTCGCTGGGCACAGACATCCCCTGCAACACATACCTGCCAGGAGGACCCTCACCCCTGCATCTCTGGTTCTCTCCGCCCTAAGCGCCTCCTCTTCCAGGAAGTCTTCCCTAACCACCCCGGCCCAGGTGGAAGCACTTCCCTTCCTCTGAGTCCCCGACACTTCCTCTGCCTCTCTCCGGGCCTAATCGTCTGCTAGACCGTCGGTCTCCTGACGGACCGTAGGTGACGCCCTGGACCGTAGAAGCTCTTAAGAGCACAGTCTGCACCTGACTTCCCTCCCTCAACACAGCCCTGACACAGCAGGAGCTGAGCACTGGGGTCTAGGGAACTAGAGAAGAACTGGAAAATTCTGGCTTCACTGAACCCACCGTGTGCCGGGCACCAGGGACAATCACACACACCACCCACTTCACCCTCCAGGGCGAGGGAAAGCTCTCCCCATTTTACAGAAGAGGAAATCACTGCCCAGCAAGGACAGAGCTGAGGGCCCAAACTAGCCCCACTGCTCCGGAGCCCTGGGTGGGCAGGTGCCGTCCAGAACCCGTGGTACCGAGCCACAGCCACGGACAGACAGGCACCTGCTCCAGGACGGCACATCCACACTCCCGAGCTGCGGGGATTGCGGTGCCGAGACTGTCTCTGCAGACGCCATTCCTCCACCCCTCCCCTCTCCCCAGCCCGGACCCCTCACGGCTTCGGGTGCACAGGCCACCTCGGCCAGAGGCCTTCCCCGCGCTGAACTGTGCAAATATTGGTTTCTTTAAGAGAAAAGACCCTCTGGTGCCTCCAGGGGGACCATAAATGAGGCCCCAGGAAACCCCACCAGGATATGGGGCTGGCCGGTGCCTGGAAGCACCTCAGAGCAAACCAGAGAATTACCAAAAACCCAGGTAAAAACCAAAAACAGACTCACCGGAGCAGGACCTGACTTCACAGTGAACAAATGTTCTTTGTGTTTTCAAGTGAATGCTGCATTTTAAGCCAATCCCTTCCCGCCTGCCCCTGCCACTGCGATGCTCCCCCTGTGCCCAGGTCACCTGGACAGAGGCTCTTCCTGGACCAGCCCTGAGAGCTTGAGAGTCCCGACGCTGCCATGGCAGTGGGGCTGGGCTGGAGGCACTGAGGGCGAGGAGGGAGTCCAAGTTCATGTCTTGGTTCTAGATGAGGATGAAACAGGGCCCCCGGGAGGGGTGCATAGGGGAGAACAAGTCCGAGAGATCTGGGAGCCAGAGGGACGTGGGGCAGATACCAGAGAAACGATGGGATTGTAGATCTGGGGCATAGGGATGGGGTCTGGGGGCCAAGGTGGCCCAGGGGGACGTGAAGCCCCAGGGCAGGGGCAGGTGGCCCAGGGAGAGTGCAGGGAGGAGGACAGGGCTGAGGGCCACAAAGGGACAGATCAACGACACATCCACCGGGTGGGGGAGTGGCCAGGGTGGGGGCCGAGAAGTAGGCGCAGATGCCAAGAAAAGGGCACTGGGGCTCTGCCCTTGAAGGCTGTGAGATCTCGCCCCAGCAGAGGCCTCGGTGGTGAGGGAGGAGAGGGCTGAGCAGCCTTGCAAGAGGAGACCGCCCCCCGGCCTCCATTTCCCCAGGGGTGCACTGTGGTAGGTCCCTGGGAGAGGGGCTGGAGTCTCCCCCAAGGCCTCCCTGGGGGCTGCGGGCTCATTTCCGAGTTTGCTCAACCTGCCCCGGCTCTGTGTTCACACCCCATATATTGGCACCCGAAGCCATGATGCCTGTGCCTGGTGCACTGCCGCTAGAAGCTCTCAAGTGTGGCGAGGCCCTCCTCACCCACCTTACAGCAAAGAGACCAGGAGAGAGAGTGGGCCAGCCAGCCACGGGCAGGGGGGCATCCCAGCCCCTGCCTCAGCTCTGGATGAGGCCCTTGGGAGACAGAAGCAGGACAGCCCCCAAGAGCTGGGCAGAAAGACAAGGGCAGAGGGCTCTGGGTAGCTGAGCCTAAGACTGAGGAGCTGCCTGGAGGAGGGAGCCAGGTACACACTGGGGCAGGGCTATCCCCAGACCAGTACCCACCCACAGGCCTCAGCAGGCACATCCCATGTGCCAGCCCACCCAACGCCCAGCCCCTTCCTTCTCCCCCGCCTCCAGCTTATTCCTTGCCCCCAGAAGCCAGAGCCTGTCCCACTGACCCCACCATCCCATCTCAACCGCCACCCAGCTCCACCAGCTGGCCGGGCTCTGGGTGCTGAGCTGCTCTGAAGAGTGAGGGCACCAGGCTCCCAGATGAGCCCTCAGGGCCAGCCAGTCTCTGGAGAGTCCATGCCTAGTGGGAGGAGGCCCCTCTGCCCCCTTGCAGTGCCCCTCTGGCCCCACCAGGCTCACTCCAGGGGCAGATGCAACCCAGTGTGGCCCCAGGGTGGGGCTGGCCCTCCTTGTGGCTGCCCATCCTCCTGCCCGGACCCAGGGCTCTGCTTCGAGGTGAGGTGGGGAGAGGCCTGGCTCTCCTTCCTTCCCTGTCGGCCTTGCGAAGGCTGGCCTGCCCTGGACCTGGCCTTCCTGGTCTGTAACAGGAGGTGACTCAGATACTTGCCCACACCTGGAAACGGAAGGCCCCCGATAAATCCCTGTGGCAACAGCAGCAGATAGTCACTGCCCTAGGGAGGGCCAGGCAGCGGCTCCTGGTGTCCCTGCCCTGCGTTGCTGGCTCCGGGCACTTGACAGGCCTTTTTCTATTTCCCAGGCTCCATGTGGAGTCCACACCGCTGGTGGGAGTAGAGCCTGGCCGTGGACCCAACGGAGGCTGCAGTGTCCCCATGGCATCCTACCCCTGTCTGCGCCATCCCTATCAGAACCAAATCCATTGGCGTTCCTTATGTGCCAGGCATCACTAAGCCGCATACCCCGGGTCAAATCATATAACTGAGCCCCAGCGACGTAGGGGCGAATACGGATCTCCAGTTTCAGAGGAGCACAGAGAGGTTCAGTAGCACACCTGGGGTCACACAGCAGGCAGAATTTGCACTCAGATAGCCCAGCTGGTCTGGACACTGAGGCCAGTCACTGCCCGACACTCTGTCTCTGTGACACTAGGTGAGCCCCACCCAGGAACAGCAGGCAGGAACTGGCAGGCCCTGGGCCGTGTGGTCCATGCAGGTGGGTTCCCAGGCAGAGCCGCCTCTCCTGCGCTGCTTCTCTGATGAACCCGTCAGACCCAGGAGGTCAGCCTCGATGGCCACCCCAATCCACAATTGCCATTCAGCTGATGGCAGCGTGGATGTACGAGCAGTTCTCCGCCTCCCCACGTGGCCGAGCCACCATGCCCACCCCAACCTGGGCCCAGTCCTCAGACCTCCGAGGGTCTTGGCCTGCACGTCCTCTGTTCCCCTGGATGCAGGTGCAAGGGGAGGCCCCTGCTTGCATTCTCCATCTCTGCCTCTCACCCACCAAAACTTCTTGCCCCAAAGCCTCTGCTCTCCCCATTCAGGGACCCACCCACCTCCACTGTTCAGGGAGCCCTAGGCCTCCAAGTTCCCATTTCCATAATGGGGAAACTGAGGCCCAGGGGCTGTGGTCACAGGTCGGAGCTGGCTCCTGCAAGGCCAGGCTGTGGCTCTCGCCAGACCTTTCCAACCTCCATCCTTTGAGGTGCAAAGGTCAAAGGGCAGTGTCATTTCCCCAGTGCGAGGCCGAAGGGCTTTCCTAGGTCACAGGGCGGCTTTTGATGCTGAGTCTGGGAACACAGCCCACCCCTGCAGCCTGGCTCATGGCGGGGAGCGGGCAGGAGGCACGGGATGGAGGCAACTGGGGTTCAGGACAGTGAGCTGCAGGCCGGGCCAGCCCCACCCACTGCCCCCAGGGTAGGAATCAGGAATGAAGACAGCTAGCCAGACCCCCAGCCTCCCCAGCACTCCCACCTCAGCCTCTGCGCCTGCCTTTCCCGCTCCTAGAGTCCCCTCTTCAGAACCAGCCACATAATTTTGAGTGGGGCCCACCGCGTAATAGAAACCCTGGGCACCTTGTCCAAGAGTCGTCATGAATTTCAAGGTGGTGGTGACTGGGCATAACACAGTGTGGGTCCTTCTGAGTGTGGCCCCATTACCGCCCAGGTCTCAGCCCTGCCCTTTCCTTCCATCCTGCCTCCTCCACCCACATCCCACCCTCAGCAGCTCCCTTGCCCTCCCGCACGCCCCCTTCCCTGGGCTCCACAGATGCAGCCTACACCGGGAAGCCCATCTGCCCTGGGGGGATCCTCTGGGGGTCCGGGCCAACCTACCTAGGCTCTGGCCTGGAAGTCACCAAGCACAGCTGGCCACAGGCCACCAGAGGCCGCCTTCCCATGCATGGCCTGGCCGGGTACCAGTCTGAGATAATAGTGGCCCAATAGAAGCTTCTGGAAGAAAATGCTGGTGCTCTACTCCAGGTTCCTTCAGGGGAGAATCCAGAGCAGCACTGGGCTCTGAGCTGAAGCTTCAATCCTCAAACTCACAGATTCCCAGGTCCTCCCACCTCAGATCCTCAGACCCAGGACCCCCAGATCTCCAAACCCACAGCCCTGAACCCCCGACCCTGGAGCCCAGCCTCTTCCTCCTGGCAGCCCTCGGTCTAGCACCTGAGCCCAGTGTCCAGCAGACTGGGCTTGGGTCCCCAGGCCACCCAACCTTTGCTGGGCAGATTTGCTCTTCATGCCTGTCTGTAGGAACTAAGGCCAAGCTCCTCCCCTCCCCACGGGCTTGCCAGGAAGAGCTGGAGGTGGGGACCGGTGGGGGAGCCCCCAGGCCAGGGCTCCAAGAAGATGGACATAAG
This sequence comes from Mandrillus leucophaeus, assembly GCF_000951045.1. Taxonomy (NCBI): domain Eukaryota; kingdom Metazoa; phylum Chordata; class Mammalia; order Primates; family Cercopithecidae; genus Mandrillus; species Mandrillus leucophaeus. The sequence goes on along the minus strand of NW_012102521.1, from coordinate 427,882 downwards.
CACGGGGCATTGGGTCCCATCACTCCTGAGTGCACGTGTGTGCGTGCATGCGCCCATGTGTGCATATGTGTACATGTGTGTGCCCACGTGCATGTGCGCAAGTGTGTGTGCATGTCCCTAGGTGCATGTGCGCCCGTATGTGTGTGCACGTGTGTCCCTACATGCATGTGCCCGTGTATGTGTGCACCTGCACAAATCTGCACACACCAAGTGATAACTCTGGCCGCCCGGCAGAGGTGTTTTATTCTCTTCTGCGTCCTACTAACAAATCGCATGGCCTGACTCACGCAGCAGGGACCGAATCTCTCAGGCAGATCAGCATAACAGGAAGTAAGTAAACGGTGGCCTGCACCAGCCACCTGCTCGGCCTGACCTGTGTCCTGCACCCGCCTCCAGGTCCCGCCTCGGACTGACTGAGCCAGGGCGCTCCTCCTGCAGCAATGGCTCAGAGCCCTGGCCATGCCGCCAGCCCCGTGGCACTGTGAGGCTGTAGGGGGCCTGCTACCTGCTTCTTCACCCCCTGTACTGTCCCAGGGACCCTGGCTCCCCTCACACAGCAGCCAGCCCTGAGGAACTGCCCTCCCAGGCACTCAGCCAGCCCACTGGGTAAAGCTAACGGGAGCCTTCTGGGCTGCTGAGGAGACAACGAACGCAGGTGCATGGGGGCCTCACTGGGGTCCCCCTGAGACAGAGTGCCTCGCCCCCTTGCTCTCCAGGCCCCCGCCAGGCCGGTTGGGCCCCATCCCTGCCCATCCCAGGGAGCTTCTCCGGCAGCCAAGGTGGTAAAAGTGGCAGAGCTGGGGTTGGAACCCAGGCAGTTTCCAGTGCCGATGCTTTGCAGGCTGTCTCAGAAGCAGATGCCCTCCTGGCTCACCCACCCTCCAGGCCAGAACGGACTGATCCCTCCTGCCTTGGCAGAGAGGTGTCACCTGCCCATGCCCCAGGAAGCCTGAGTTCCCTACGGGCAGGACCTGGGTCTCCCTCATCAGTCCCCTCTCAGCTCAGCTTGGCCCAGAGCCCAGCCCACGCTGCTCGGGAAGTGCCCCCTGGACAGCTGTGTGCTGTGAAACCTTCCCGAAGGTGAATTCCAAGGCTCCCGGAGCAGGAGCAACAGGAGGCAGACACCTGGCTGCCCTCAGCCTGGGCCAGAGCACCCCGCCCAGTGGGTGTGTACGGCCGCTGGCAGGCAGGGGCCGCCCAGGCTGTAGATCACACCCAGCCTGCTCTGGTTCTCAGTGAGGCTCATCCTGCCTCATAAAGATGCCAGCGAGCCCTGCGCCAGCACAGGCAGGCCCACAAATCAGCCTGGGCGCAGGATTTAGAGTGTCACCCCTCTGCCAGGCAGATTAGCTTTGTGGGACAGCCGCTGAGGCTGCAAGAAATACAGCCCACCGCCCCTGGGGCTAGAGAAATGGCAGAGATTCATTCCAAATCAACCAGCTCAGACGCAGCGGATGGCTACAGGAGGGGAAATCAAGGCACAGAAAGGGGGCACCTGCCCAGGACCCGCAGCGCAGTGGCCGGCCAGGCCCCATCCCTGCGCCCAAGTCCCTGGTCCCTTCCTGCCCAGCTATGCAAGGTCCCTTCAGGGTTCCAGTGTCACCAATGGCCCTGCCTGGGACTTTCCCCTGTGAGGCACATGGGCTTTCCCTTGAGGGCAGCAGAGCCATTTCCCGAACCTGGACCAAGTGTTTCCCCAAAGGGCTGAAACAATCAGGACCCCACCAAGGAGAGAGGCTGCCTTCCTCCAGGTCAGCAGTGGGAGCAAATGATGACCCTGCAGCCCCCAGGAATGGCAAGAAAGTGGCAGCAGTCTCAGCCCTCTCCACCCTCAGGCCATCCCCGCCAGGTCCAGGGGATGCTTCAGAAAGCCGGCTGAAGACCTGGATGGCAGGCGGGGCAGACTGGCAGGCGGGGCAGACTGGCTGGCACTGACAGGGGGCCTGACACCCGGGGCAGCATGTCCATCTGACCTCACACTCCCGTGATGGTGACGACAGTGTGAAGGCAGCTATGCAGTGATGTCACCCTGTGGGTTCTCAGGAATGTGACTACCCCAGGGCCAGGCCGTGTCACAATGGCAGCTAGCCCAGCATCGCCCGCCCCGGCAGCCAGCAGGCGCCTCCCGCATGCCATTCATCCACTCCAGCCCACCGAGTTCACCAGGGAGGCCCCAGCCTGGCACGGGGCTGCGACCCTGGACAGCACCCTCCTGGGGCATGTCCAGGGGCCTCATTTCACCTCAGACCTCCTGGGTGGAGGGTCCTGGGCTGCTCAGGGGCCTGGGCTGGGGAGGGGTCCCTCTTCCTAGGTACAGTTCCTCCCAGCAGGAGCTCCCGTCTGCTCAGGGGCCCAGAAACACTCCCTTCGACCTGGGTGCTTGGAGACCTCGACCTCCCACCACGCCGGGGCCTCAGTCATTTCAACTCCCCACTTCTGCGGCTTCAGACGGGTGGAGACTCCCAGGCCTGTGGGCTCGGGGTCTGTCAAGCAGAGAGCTAAGGACCGTGCAAGGCAACTGGTGTGAAGTGTTATCCAAGGGCCAGGGCAATGACTCATGCCTGTACTCTCAGCACTTTGGGAGGCCAAGGCAGGAGGATCACTTGAGCCCAGGAGTTCCAGACCAGCCTGGGAAACAAAATGAGACCCCTCCTCTGCAAAAAAATACAAAACTAGCCAAGCATGGTGGCACACCTGTGGTCCCAGCTACATAGGAGGCTGAGGCTGGAGGATCACTTGAACCTGGGAGCTTGAGACTGCAGTGAGCTGTGATCACGCCACTGCACTCCAGCCTGGAAGATAGCGAGACCCTTTCTAAAAATAAATAAATAAATATATAATCACACGTCACGGCAGGGACGCATCAGCCACGTGTGTGGCGGGTGGGAGAAGGGAACGCACGTGCCCGCAGGCCTAGGAACCAGACAGCACCAGCTCACCTCTGGGGGCCACGGGGCCCTGGGGGCAATGGTTGAGGAATCAAAACCAATGCCAGCCAGCTGAAAGGCCCCCAGTGGCCAGAGCTGGAACAGCTTTAGTCATGAAACTAGTAGTATTGAATGTAACCCATTCTGCTGTTAAGTATTTGAATAAATTAATAAATGAGAGAGAAGAGACAAATCTCTCGTGCAGAATTCCAAGCGCTTTACGTCTCTGCCCCAGGAGGTGGATCCTGGAAGGGGTAGTAGACAGGAACTTGGGCAACCTGAGTTGGGGCCGCCGCCACCGCCTCGCTGCATTGCTCATGGGAGGGGGCACTGGAGCCTGCGGTCGGGCGTGGGAGCTCTGTGTGAGCCTCAGAGTTTTTCTGCAAGCCCAAAAGAAGGCTTAGTTTTAAAAGATGACTCTGAAACAAACAGCACCCCCGAAGGCCAAGGTCTGGTGCAGCTGGGTGCAGGTAGACAGGGGAGGGCGGGGGGGACCCACATTTGGGACATGACACCTCCTCCTGACAAGGCTGCCAGGAGGGCGTTTAGGTGGGACCCTCTGGCTGCCCCAGGCCCAGGTGTGGAGTGAGCACCTTAGGGACCCCACTCTGTTCCCAGCCCTCCTGGAAGCCCCTGCCCTGAAATTACAAACGTTTGTGCTCACGTGTCCCCTGTGCCGGCCACAAGGACTCTGCAGAGGGAGACACTGTGCCTCTCTGCCTTGGCCTGTCTGAAGGGAGACAGACCTGGGCCTGGGCCTCCAGGTCCCAGTGACAACATGGGGACACAGGGACGTTCAAGGCTGCCACCAAATCCAGAGCTCTGAAGCGGGTTCCACCACAGCCACCCGGAGCCCCAGGAGCCTCTCTGGCCTCCTAGCTGCCTACCACCTCTACCCTCAACACTCACCCGACCCCCACCACATCCTCCACCCTCACTCCACCCCATCCCTCTACCCCCACCCCATCCCTACCCACACCCCATTCCTATCCACATCCCCACTACCACACCATCCTTTTACTCCACCCCCATCCCATCCTTCTACCACCACCCCATCCCTCTACTCATACCTCCCACACCCACCCCACACCTCTACCCCCACTCCCACCTCTACCCCATCCCTCAACCCCAAACCCACTCACCCCACAGCTCTACCCCCATCCCACCCCACCCCCACCCCACACTGCCTGCCTGTCCTACAGGAAGCCGGAGCGTCTTGGCCGGCCCAGGGAATTCCTTCCCGGCCTCTTCCAGCCTCCCGGGTTTCCTGTGTGGAAACGGGCCTGGATCCCGCCTTGGTAAACACAATGTCAGGAGGGAGAAGTCACCCTGGGCTTCCTGTTTGCTGGGAGCACATCCCAGGCCCCCAACCCCGTGGGGCGGGGCTCATTCCCAGGAGAGGAGCAGGCAGAGGGCCTCCACCCCAGGAATCACCCTCCTGCCAGGGCTGCAGACAGGCCCTGGGGCGTGGGGTGCAATCACAGGGCAGGGGCCTCCTCCGATTCCCAGGGAACCATGGCATGGGTGCCCGAGACTGGTCCCCTTCCGGAAAGCCCAGAGCACCGTCCATTCCATGGCAGCTGGGGGTGGCCCCGGGGAGGGGAAGCAGATGAGGACAGGGGCTGAGCCATGTTCATACACACGTCCGCACATGTGAACACGAACCTTGGCAGAGGGGGAGACTGAGGCTCCAGACACAGGGGGACTAGCAGAGCCTCCCCCCAGCCCAGGACCCGGGGAAAACGTAGGCATCATTGGGCAATGACCCCGCTGCTGTTTATTTAGGGCTCCCATCTCGGGCACTCCAGGCCGCCCCCATTCCCCCAGTTCAGCTGCTGGGGCTCAGGACCCAGTGAGAACCCCGTGGAGGCTGCTGATGTGACCTCACTCCCAGTTCCCAGGGAAAAAGGGGTCAGGAAAGGGCCAGGCCCGGGCCACGTCCTGCTGGTCTCATGAGGAACCCAGGCCCGAGGGCAGCAAAGGGACTAGCAGGCCAGGAGGGGCTAGTCGCTCCACTCTGGTCCAGGATGCTGCCCCATTGGCCAGGCTGGTGCGATCTCTGCTGCCACTATCCCCAGTATTGCTGCTGCTGTGCCAATGGCCCCACCCCAGCCACCGCCACCAGCCTCCCTGCCACCAACGCTCCTCCGCCAGGATTCCCACTGCCATTGCTGCCACTGTCCCCTTACCACCCTACTGTCACCGTCCCACAACCATCACCATGGGTTGCACTTGCGGTCCCTGGGATGGTGACCACAGAAGGACCACAGCGCCTGCTACTGAAGCTGCAGGCCACTTCCCAGACGCCTGCCACGCCCAGCCAGGTAGGAGGATCCTGAGTCCAGGGATGAGGGGCCTCTGCTCTTCCGCCTCCTGCGGATCCCAGTCCTTGGAATAGGGAAACCCCCTGCCGCCCTCCAGTAGGAGGGGGGCAGACAGCCTGGCAGGACCCTGGGGAACCGCCACTCTGGGAGCAGGGCAGGCTGTGGAGTAGTTCTGTGGGCCCCCCAGGCCATGTAGCTCAGTTCCTGTCCCACCGGCCTGCCCAGCCTACCCAGCTCTGGCCTCCTCTCAGCCGCCTGATGGCCCCTGCCCTGGCTGCCTCATCCCACAACGTGGTCTCCCGTGCTAGGGCTGGGTTGGGCAGGGCTGTCAGGGCAGGCCTGGACTTACTGGGTGAGTCAGGTGGGCACCTCACCCCACGGCAGGGGCAGGTTGGCCAGATGCCAGGCCAGCCTCGGAGGCTACAAGAGACGCCAGCTGGGAGGACCTTGCCAGTGCCCAGCAGAGCCCAGCAAGGTCCTTTCCTGCGCCCACTCCCCTAACCCCAAACCCGCCTCAGCCCTGGCCATCCACCGTCAGCAGCTGCCTGGCTCCCCCTGGGCCGCCACTTCTCCCGGCCTGAGCTGACCCTGACCCTCCCCCGTAAGCCCCTCCCATCCTGCCCCTGTACGCTCCAAATCTGCCCCCCTACTCCTCAAGGAACACCTGTTGGAGGCTCAAGCAGCCCTTGCCCTCTCAGGGCCTCAATTTCCCCAAAGGTTCCAGAAGCAGGAGGTGGAGGCTCCCTGCAGGCTGCGTCGGTGCCACTGCCTTAGCTTCGGCTTTAGTCAAAGAGCTGGGTCCTGGGCGGCTGCCGCTTTCCCATCCATAAAATGGGTGACTCCTACTTGGGCCGCTCCCCAGCCAGCTTTCCAGCCCCTAATGACAGGGCTGAGGGCTTTGAAGTCCCAGATGAAAGGCCGCCCCAGCTCCTGGGGTGGCCCCAGGACAGTGGATTCCACGTCCAGTGAAACAGGCACCGCCCTCTGAGAGCCAGGCCTGAACTGTGGGAAATGGGCCCAGCCTGACCTGCCCAAAGGCCACCATCCTCGAGGCCCCAGCCAGGCCAGCCCAGCAGGCAGGGAGGACCAGGGTCCAGGCAGGGAGGCTCCCCAGCAAGAGGCAGGCTCTGGACCCCTCCAATGACAGAGAGACTGGGACGGGGCAGTGGTGCTCTATGAAAGAAAGGAACCCCCGCAGACACACCTCAGCACCCATCCATCCCCTGCAGGTGTGCAGGTGCAGGGCAAGGAGGGAGCAAAAGCCTAGCACCCCGCAGTGGTCTGGGCTCCAGGGCAGCTCCCCAGCCTCCCTCCTGGGTCCAGCATCACCCTGGTCCCTGAGGATGAGGTACCCTGACCCACCCAGTCCCACTCAGACCCCAGCACTGTCCTGGATCCCATGGACGAAGTGCCTGGCCAGCGCCTCTGTGCAGGTCAGTGGTCACAGCCAGCTGTTCCGGGTTTGCAGGACATGGGGTGGGTAAGCTTCGCAGGCTCTCCTGAGAGCAGGGTCCTGAGAGGATCACCCCTCCCCACTCCATGCTCCATGACACCCTGCCCCGACCCGACCCCTTTGCCGAGGTCTCCAAACCCAGCACAGAGCCGGCAAGCGTGGCCCTTGGCTTGTTGGGAACAACCCAGCCCTCCACATTAGTCTGAGTTTCTGCTGGGATGCAGCACTGGCCTCAAACAAAAGCAGAGCTGGGGCTGGAGAATCAGGGGCCCCAGTGGCCTCCTGGGCCGGCCTGCAACCCCAATCCCAGAAAGGGCCACTTGTGATGGACACTAGGGGCCTGGGTGTGGATGACCCTGTGGCCTGACCTGGGGGGCCCTGTGGTCACACGAAGGACTGGGTCTGTGTGGGACCACAGTGCAAGGCCAGCAGGAGACTCTCTGCAGATGGCCAGAGCTGTCCTGGACCTGCTTCCTCCACAGCCGGAGCCTCTTTAAGGGGATGCCGTCATTCACGTATTCATTCATTCCTTCTTCAGCCAGTGTCTCCCCAACCCTGTGCCCAGGATCGGGGAAGGTGATGACTCCGACCCCGTCAGGCACCAAGAGCCCCATCAAGACAGGGAGAGAGGCAGAGACCACACAAGGTGTGACGTGCCATGGTGGAGAGGCCTAGGGCAGCCACCAAGGAGGGACCCCACGATTTCCCGCCTGCAGCCAGGGAAGGGCACCTAGCCAGGGACAGGGGGAGTCCCTAAGGGAGGGAGGGGCTGCACAGCCAGCTACTGGGCAGGGGACCACAGCACAGGGGATGGTGAGGCCTCATGGCCAGGACCTCACACATTGAACGTGGAGTGGGGCAGCTGGAGGCCAGTGCAAAGCTGCAGAAAGGGGCAGGTGCCCAGACGCAACCTTCGCAGGCCAGGCAGGTGGGGGATACTGGCATGGGGACAGTGTAACAGGCTTAAGGAAGCTAACTGGTTCAGTTGGGGGCCTACCAAATGTGAAAGAGGCCAAAGAGGCCAGGAGGCAACCAGAGCAACAGCTAAGGTGGCCCCAGAGGACATATGTACAGGTCAGGTGAGGCCATGAGCTCAGAGCACTCAAAGGGCTGGGGATCCCCAGAGGGTCTGGGGCCTCTCACCGTGGGAAAACCCAGCAAACCAGGGCCAAGACAGACCCAGGCCTGAGTCCTCCAGGGAACAGCCTCCATCCAGGCTGCTCCGGGAAGGGCCTCCTGTGGTTCAGGGGTCCTGAGCCCATGAGCAAAGGCAGGCAGGGGGCAGAGGACGGCAATAACACTCTGGGAGGGAAATGCTGCCATCACTCCTGCCTCAACTTCCCCATAGAGCATAACCCAGAGAGAAGGGAGCCAGGGCCGCTTACACATGGCTGTTTCCCACCAGCCCAGCCCCCAAGCCTGGCTCCCTCCCCCAGCCTCGGGACCCTAAGATCTGGGCAGAGTCAACAAGAAAGCAAATCAGAGAGGAAGCACAGGCTTGAATCCCAGCTGTGTCGTGTTCCACCTTCTCTGAAGGGCCCTCATGGCATCGTGGGCCCCACAGGGTCTGCGACGCAGGACCTGGCACAGCACCCAAAGCCCTGGTCCCCATGGATGCATCCTTCCCACACTTACTGCCCCTCACCCGGGAACCCTCAGAGGGCAGCACACCAGGGCATGAGGGGTCTGCTGACACCCAACGAACTCAGCAGCCGTGGGAACCACTGATGTATCTTTAATTCACAAATAAAAGCTGTAGCAAGATGTCATCTACACATTTGTACAAAGGTTCAGACGTCCTATACTATGCACGATCCTCAGAAAGTATGAGCCTGTCGTGCGGGGACGTCGCAAACGCTGGCAGGATCACCCCTCGTCTGCACTCGGCAAGAAGTGCCTCCCAAGGCCTCCCACCCTGCTCAGGGTGCCCCCCACAGGGAGCAGGCCTCCCACAGCTGGAGACAGCCTGGCCCCCAGGACACCTTCCCTAGAAAACCATAAAAACATAGATCATTTGTCTTCAAATTCCCACGGCAAATTCCGCATTTATGAGCAAAATGATATAAAAATATGAACCTAACAGAACCTTTACAAAACCCTATCCCCCGTCTCTGTTGTTGGTCGTGGTGGTCTGTTTTGTTTTTTGCTTGTGGTTTTGGTAAAAATTCCTGCCGTGGAACAGGCAACCTATGCCTGGGGCTCAGCCCTTGTTAGCGGCCCTCGGGACAGAGCAGGTTCTCGGGAAGGGAGGGGACTCGAGGTCAGCCATCCCTGCCCAAGAGACCCCGGGATGGATCTGCGTTGAGAACCCCACAACCCGGGCTCTGCCGAGAGGAAACCATGTAAAAGAAAAGTCATCCTGAATCCTGAAAGACCCCTGGGGCACGCAGGTTAAGTCCCGCTCCACAAAAACTGCTTGGTTGCAAAGAAGGCAAGACGGACGCAAACACAACCGCGCCAGCCCCGGGCCGGACAGGCGCAGCGGGGCCGGGCTGAACACAACTTCTGCTGGTGTCTCAAGTCTGTAGCACCAAATGTAAAAGGGAGAAAAGTCCAAATCAAGGTCAAAGGCACTTGCGTTGCTGTTGGGTGGTGACGGTCTTCTGGTCACTCTGGCACCCTCGCTCTGTCCACCGCGTGGCCGGCCCGCCCTCCGTCTCCTCTCCGAGACTCCCGTCCTGCACATAAACCCCTCCGCATCCTCCTCCTACAGCCCCCACCACATCCTCGCTCCATCCCACGTCCCGTCCTCCAGCCCCCTGCACGCCCCATCCTGTCTGGTGCCCAGCCTCAGACGTCCACCTCCTGCGTCCCCGGGACGGCAGCACTGGCTGCAACGCTGATGTCGAAGCAGGTGACCATCATGACGTGCGCCTTGCACAGGTTCACGCACTGCTCCAGGGCTGCCGTGGCTTGCTCCAGGGCCGCCAGGTACTCGGCCGACTCAGGCTCCAGCTCCGGGTCCACCTCAACTGGGAAGGGGAGGAGAGGGGAGGGGCACCTGTGTCAGGCCCGAGGCTGGGGGCAGCCACCTGGCCCCCCAGAGTCCCCAGGAAAGGCATCTTGGCCCGGCCAACCCTGCCTTCCAGCCTTCCCACCACGAGGTACGGGAGAGCAGGTACAGGAGAGCAACGGGGCTCGGGGAGGGGAGGGGAGGGCAGGCGTCAGGGCACATGGTGGGCCAGGCTGGGTCCGTGGGCGGGCGGGACTCACACTGCTCCAGCCAGCGGCCAGGCTCCAGCATCAGCCGGCCCTGGGTCTCGGCCAGCTCCTCACACAAGTGCTCGTGCTTGGCCTGCACCTCCCGTAGCCGCTGCTGCCTGCGCTCCACCAACCGCAGCCTTGTACTGACACACGCCAGACCCTGGGAGGCAGGCCGGGTGGGGGGGCTCAGGCATGGGACCCTCTCCCCAGAGACCCCCAGCAGCCCTGCCGTGGCCCCCACCTCCCTTCACCTGCCAGACCTGGGCAGGCACACAGTGGGGCCCCAAGGGCGGGCAGGGGGCGGACCTGGGGCAGCCCACCCATGCCTGTCTGGGTCCTGGCACCGCTCTAGGACCACCCTCCCCACGACTGGGGAGAATTCCAGCAGACAGCAGCAGCGGCCTCAGGACCCCCCAGCCACCCACCCACTGCCCAAGGAAAGTGTCGGAGCTGCCACAGGCTTGGGCTGGGCAGAGCCACTCTTACCTTCGTGTCCTGGGAGGGCTGTGGACAGAAAGTGAGGTCAGGAGCTGCGCGGCCGCAGCCCCAGAGGCCTGAGGAGCCCATCAGATGGCTCACTCTGCCATCTGTGACCAGGCCTCCCCACCAGGGCTCACAGACCCCAGCCCTACCTGGGTGGGGGCCTCCCTCGGGGTGGGGCGGGGCCGCTGAAGGCGCTCCACGTCGTCAATCTCGTACACCTTGATCTCAAACGGCTCCTTCAGGGAGCCGGCCAGGGGCGGGGGCAGGTCCACCCACTGCCCGGGGAGGCTGGGCTTGCGGCCCAGGGCAGAAGAGTCGGGCAGTGGGGCGGGAATGAGGCGCCGCCGCTGCAGACCTGGAACAGAGAGCCGGGCACAGGGTGAGCAGAGGCGGGGCCCAGTCCAGGCACAGCCCCTGAGGGGACGCTGAGGAGCCAGCCCAAGTCCTGACCGGGAGACCTTAGGGGTCCATTCCAGGAATCCTCAGCCTGGTGCTCTGCCCAGGGCAGGGAGAGAGCCGACCCCAAGCCAGGCCCACAGCTCTCGAGAGTGCCCCCACTTTCCCTGCCATGATCTGAGCAGTTCTGTCCCTTGGGGCAGCCCTGGTGGGGCCCTCCCAGGCAGCTGGACACTTGCCAGCAAGGCACCAGGCCCGGGACCCAAACCAAGTCCAGTGCCCCAGCCTGGCGACCCGTGCAGGGCTGCCCTTGTGCTCGCCCTGACACAGACTAGGATTGACCCCTGGGGCAGGGTGGGGCCACAGAAGGGCAAGCACAGGGTATTTATAAACTGCAGAGGGCTGTGCACGTGCACACACAGGAAGCCCCAGGCGAGTCTGTAAACTGTCCAGGGCTGTGTGCGTCTGGGACCAAAGGCTGTGCCCGTCTGTCCAGCATCTCCTGGCCCTGGAAACTGTAGAGGGCCGTGCACATCTACACACAGAAAGCTCTGTAAACTGTGGAGGGCTGTGCACAGCTACACACAGAAAGCCCGCCAACTGTAGAGGGCTGTGCACGTCCGCACCTACCTGTGGCCCTCTTCTTGGGGGACTTGAGGCTGCGGCTGCGGGCACCTGGGGAGGCAGCCCCGCTTTCGCTCATGGAGTCGGGGGCGGAGGAGGCGCTGCCAGTGGCCTCGCTGTCACGCCGCAGACTCTCATAGCCGCTGCTGCCACCACTGTGGTGGAAAAGGGCGGTGCGGCCCATGGCGGGCGGCAGCTCTCCACTCAGCACGCTGCTGTTGTCACTGCCATGGCCGCTGCTGTAGCGCTGGGGCCGCCGCGGGGCGGTCACCTTGCTGTAGGGTGAGGGCAAGGCTGGGCCTGGGGGTGGCCGCTCCTCCCCAACATTCACACCGCTGTCGTGGCCGCTGTCCGAGTCCGCTGAGCCCCAAGAGGAGCCACCTCGGCCCGGGGCTCCACTGGCCGACAGCTCATGGACGCGGCTGTGAGCAGCCCGGAGCGCCTGCTTGGTGCCCATGATGGTACCCCGGCCGGCCTTGGCCCCGACACTGGGCCCGGCCCGTGGGGCTGCTCTGGGACCGGCCACAGGGCCACCAGGGCTCCGGCCCGGCACAGAACCCGCCGACAGCTTCACCGAAGGCCCCAGAGCCCGCGACCCGCCAGCCACTAGGCTACGGCCCTTGCCTCCACCTGCAGGGGGCTTGGGGGCCCCCACAGCCTTGGCTGCGCCGCTCCTACAGGCAGGAGCTGGACTGTGTGTGGGGCTGGACGGTGGCACACCCAGCTTGGGTACGGCTCGGGGAGGCCGCCCAGGGGCTTCCCGGCCCTTGCTGCTGCTGTGCGCCAGGCCTTCGTACCGCTCCAGAGACGCGTGGCTGGCAAGACGATGTGCCACTTCTACCTTGCTGGCCCGGGCCTTCAGGCTGGACGTGGCCCTGGGGACAGAGTGGTCAGCCCGGCTGCCGGGCCTGGGCTCCTCCTCCCCTCGAAGGACGGCAGCAGCCCCGGCACGCGGCAGGTTCACAGCATGGGGAGGCGCCAAGGCCGGGCTGCTCCTGTGCTCCAGGCTGGACTTTCTCATGGGTGGGGCCGGGGGGGCCGCCCCACTGGGCCTCGGGAGGAAGCCCCCCTTGGGAGCCAGACTCTTCTTGCTGGTGGGGGAGGCCTTCAGGCTGCCCGAGCAGGCCACCACCTCTGCCGGAGCATCCCCCCAGGACGCAGCTGGCACTGTCACACCCAGCGTGGTGGCACCCCTCCGCAGCGGTGGGATCCGAGCCACAGCCTCTGGCCTGCGGGCCGCCCTGGCTGCCACCTCACACCCGTCCACCACTCTCTGGGCACAGGCTAGCATCGCCTGGGCCTCAGGCAGCCGGGGGGAGCCAAGTGTGGGGCTGGGGGCCCTGCCGGCAAAAGCTGCCTGGACATCACACTCCCCTGTCCGGAGCAGCCACGGGTCCTCAAAGAGGCCTCCACGGCCAGGTGGGCTCTGGCCCGGGCGAGTGCAGCCCACACGGGTGGTGGCAGAGGCAGTCCTCGGTTTCCGGGGGAGGCTGGAGTGGATGGTCTGTGCTGCAGATGCCCCCCGCGAGGGCCCGGCCTGGGGCTCCCTGCCGGGTCGGGATGGGGCCACTGCAGCCACTTCCCCAGGGCACGGACCCCAGGTTGGCCCGGGACTGTCAGGTCTGTCTGGCTCCAGGAACCCAGAGCTGCCATCCCCCAAGGAACCATCCAGGGCAGGGGGGCCCCCAGGGTCAAGTCCTGCCAGCGAGTCGGGGCTGAAAGGGGGCTGCGGCGTGGGGCCACGGCTGTCGGCAGTACAGATGCTGACCTCGCTGAGCCAGGAGCTGATGGAGGAGCCGTGACTGCTGCCGGCCCAGGCCGCCCCCTCCAGGGGTCCCCCCTCAGGGGCCTGAGCGGTGTAGGCGTCGAACTCATCGTTGATGCTGCTAATGATGCTGACCGGCCGGGATCCCGAGGCCAAGGCCCGCAGGGAGCAGTCGCTGTCGAAGCTAGCCAGGCTGGTGGGCCGCCCAGCTCCAGCAAGCCCCCCCAGGGACAGCTCCTCCACCACCGTGAACACCAGCTCGTCCTCGCCGTTGAGCTCCACAGGCCGCTGCAGGGTCACCGTGGTGGTGAGCAGGCCCCGCTCCGGACAGCGACTGCCAGCAGCCAGGCGGGGACAGGTGGCCCCAGGAATCATCGGGGACCCAGCCACCTGCCCACTCATGCCCACGGGAGGGGTCCGTGCCACTCCATCAGTGCCCTCTCCCCCAGGCTCCTCTGGGGCTCTGCAGGCTTCCAGCAACTGAGGGGGTGGGGGAGCCGGGCTGGGCAATGGCCTCCTGCCTCCAACCACTGCGGCCTTTTCCGGGACCACCAGCTGGGGCCAAGTGCTGCCATCCTCTCTCTGGTCACCCCAGACAGTGGCCTTGCAGGGCTCAGGGGCACTCTGGGGGGTGTCTGGGCCAGAGCTGCCTCGAGGGGTGCTGGCAGCCATCGGGGTGCCCATGGCCTTCCTGGGGGACGCAGCCTCCGGTGGCAAGGGCTTCCGGCCCCCACGGGCAGGGCTGGCCTGAGCTCCATCGGTGCCACCTGGACCTCCTGAGGGACCCTCACTGCCGTCCATGCATTCCAGCCGCTCCTGCAGCTCCGCGAAGGTGCTGCAGCGGAAGTGGTCTGCGTCTCGGGGGCCCTTGGAGGGCCGGTGGCGGCTCAGGGCAGGGATGATGGGCACGAAGTCAGGCGGACCTTCATTGTCGGTGAGCTCCCGGTCTGACAGCGCTGCTCCACCAGGCCCCACGTAGATGACCGTGTCACAGGACTGCTCGCTGCTGGAGGAGTAATCGGGGTCACCGGGCAGGCAGGGGGGCATGCGGTCGGGGTCCAGCGCCACAGTGCGTGGGTGGAAGGGCCGCAGGTGCGGGGGCCGACGGGCCCGGCCTTCCTCGCAGGAGCTCTCCCCGCCAGAGGAGCTGGAGGCATACTGGGGAAAGAAAAGTGGAGCTGGTGAGCCCAGGCTCCCCTACACCCACTCATCCCATCCCAACCCCGCTTCCCCGACCCTCCCCAGAGCACAGGGCCAATGCTGTGGTCACTGAGATGAAAACCACAGCAGCCACCACCGACCATGTCCCGCCAAACACTGGGAGCGGTACTGAGTCTCAGGGGAAGAACCTAAGTGACCATTCTTAGCAACTTTACAAAGAAAACGGTGTTACCCCACACCGGGAGGGAACGGGAAGCTCAAAAGACAAGCATGCATGCCCAGGCCAGTGGCCGGGACTCACACCAAGGGCCATGTAACCCCAGAGTGCCCCTAACTCCACCCTCTAGCCCCAGAGATGGGTCCCTAAGAAGTCCCTGTGGAGTTGGTGTGGCTCTCCTGAGCACCCCAGGGCCTGTGCAGGGGCAGCAGGCTGGAGTGAGGCCACCACAAGCCGCATACAGCAAGCCCCAAGGCATCCAGAGATCTCAGGCTGGGTTCCTCACCCCCCAGGGAGGGCCACAAGGGCACAGTCTCATAACACCAGAACACACAGGACATGTGCTCAGGCTCCAGGCCACCTGCTGCCCTCCCTCGCCCCAGGCCTGCAGTGGACACAGGAGCCGGGAGGGCCCCGGGATGAGGTGGGCAGGAGATGGGGAGCACCTTGGCCTTCTTCCTGCGCAGGCGGTGGATGCGGGCAGCGAGCTGCACGGTGCTGAGTGTCTCTGCGTGCTGCGCTGGCGCGTCCGACACGTGGGCGATCATGGTGGTGCGGCAGCCGGCAGTGGCCAGGGACTCACGCAGCAGCATGGTGAGCCTGTGGTCCCTGGGGGTTGAGGCGGTTCAGACACTAAGGGCTTGGGAAGGGAACTTAGGGAAAGGCTGGCCAAGGGCAGCCCTGGGATGAGTCTCGTTCCCACCCAGCTCCAGCACCAGCACAGCGTGGTGCCCCAGGCAGCCCATGGGCGCAAGGCCTGTCAAGTGGTGGAGGAGCAAAGCCCTGAGGAGCTGGGGACCACAGCAGCACCGGGCACACCAGACACGGATTTACCAGGTCACCAAGGGGCCACCCTGGTCAGCACCTGCCCAGGCCCCACACTCACCGGTACGGCACATGCTTGGCTCCATTGACCAGGGCCAAGATGACGCTGCCCAGGGCCGACAGGGACAGACACAGGGGACCCCCAGCAGCCTCCCCGGTCCTGCCAGATGCTGCCTCACAGCTGCCCAGGTCGATGAGGTGCAGGCGGCTGCGGCCTCCGGACACTGGAACCACAAGACAAGCAAATGATGGTGTAGCCAGGGGCCCCCAGACCCTGCTCCACAGCCCCACTCCAGGCCCAAGCAGGGGACAACCCTAGGGACATCCCCAGGGGCCACTGGATGACGGGCCCCTGTGCCTGGGTCTCCGCTGACACACGTCCCACAGGGGTCTGGGAGTGCGGGCGTGGCACCTACTTCCTCCCCGGCCGCACTTCTCCATTCGGTACTGGTAGACGTGCAGCGTGAACAACATGTGGGAGCTGCGTCGGGCGTCCTCACTGCAGCCCGCTCGGCTGGTGCTGCGGGCCGCCAGGGCCGCATCCAGGTAGAAGGCCGCCTTCTCGGCCGTGGGTGCCCGCAGCTCGCTCTGGTTCTGGAGCTGCAGGAAAGGCAGAGGCTGCAGTGTCTTCAGCAGCTCAGGGCCGAGCACAGCCCCCCTCCTCCAGGGTGGGACAGTAGGCAGGCGCACCTGTGCCCCACACACGGGGTCCTCCCGCAGGTACACTCCCGGAGACTGGGCGTCCTGGAGGCTGCCAGGGGCCACCTCGGCCAGCAGGTCCCGCAGGCTCTGGTCACGCCCACACACCTCCACAGCTGAGACCCGGACGGAGAAGCGGGTGCCCGTCCTCTCCCTACGCTCCTCGATGAGCCTGAAGAGCCAGGAGATGGCGCAGGGCACGATGCCCAGGCTCTGCGGCGAGCTGTCCTTCCCGATCATGGTGTACGACTTGCCTGGGGGCCACACAGGCGTCAGGCCCCACCACACACCATGCAAGGAGCCTTTATGGCTCCTGGGGTCCCTGGGGTCAACCGGGGGCACTGAGATCTTAGGGGCCTCTTTGGATCCATCCTAAGCCCTCTGCCTTTTAGTTCTGCAGGGATTCAGCTTCCGCTCCACAAGCCCCTCACCCCATATGCCCACCACTGCCCATGTGTAGAACCAGCCTCCTTTCCCACCAGAAGCTGCCAACCACCACCATAATGAGGACGGGAGGGGGTGGCCAGCAGGACCCATCCAGGGTGGGGCAAGGGCGCTTACCCAGGCTCATGTGGCCAAAGGAAAAAATGCAGCCATCAGCCCCGCTGACCACCGACTGGAGCACGTCGGCCACGGTCCCCGAGCAGACTTCGGCCTGGGGGGGCACAGAGAATCAGGCAGGTGCCAGGGCCCAGGGGCTGTGGCCCCTTCCTTCTGCCACATCTGTGGGCCTGAGGCCAGTCTGTCCTGGCACATGCAGGCAGTCAGCCCACAAGGAGATTGGGCTGCACACCTGGGACCAAGGACAGGTCCCATGTGCACACGGAAAGCACAGAACACACAAGAACAGGACCCAGGACACACGCAGGAGGGACTGGCCAGACACGTGCAGACACACACCCGCAAAGCACAGAAGTCCGGCTGCCGAGGGCAGACCACCACGCGTAGAGAGATGCACACGCGGCCACACGGTCCACCGCTCGGCATGAGCAGGGAGCACCGGGCGCCCCCAGAGCCCAGAGCTCAACAGCTGCTCAGAAAACTTCCCCGGAGGGCAGGCTCTGGAAAACCAGGCCTTTCCCTGTGGACTTGGCCCAGAGCCTCAGCAGGGGCAGGTGGAGACACCCAAGGACGCTGGCCAGGTGGATGAGGGAGGTAAGCCGGCAGGCACCGCAGGCAGCGGCCCCCCTTGCTCACTCTTCCTCTGCACCCGGCACGGAAAAGCAGGCGCAGATCTAACCCATGTGCTGAGCCAGCAGCCCAGCTCCGGACCCCCAGGAGGACGCCCAGTCCGCCTGCCCGTACCTGCTCGGAGTCCTGGGGGAAGACGGCATCGAAGGCAAACATCTTGGGAACTGCAGCAGTGGCGGCTCGCCGGGGGCCTGCGCTGCCTGGGGGACCGGCAGTGGGATCATAGAGGATCACCTGCTTCTTCCGAGGGTCCACCTTCAGGAAGGACATGGCCTCGGCCGAGCGCTGGGCCCCCTGTGCGGGCCAGATCCGAAGCATAACCTTCACCTGGGGCAGAGGTGGGCGGCACCTGAGAAGCTGCCTCCGCCCAGCTGGCCACTAATTACAGGGCAGGAGGGGCCCAGCTCAGGAGGGGACAGCGGGCCAGGCCTCACACTGGCACCCCCACCGCAGGAATGTGGACACCGCGCCCCTGCTCCAGGCGAGAGCAGATCCCATGTGAGGTCAGCAGAGCAGAGAGAAGGTGAGAGAGGGCCAGGGAGAGGCAAGGCCTGTGCACAGCCTGTCAGCACCGAACGTGCGGCACAGAGAATGAGGGGGCGGCAGGCTCCAGGCGCCTCCATGAAAAGACAGACGGATGCTCAGGTACTGCACAGCAGCTCAGGCCAGGAAAGGGCAGGAGGGAGGAGCACAGCCCCCCGGCCCAGCCCCTGCAGGCTGCTCCCCAGGCTGAGGTGGAGCACTTGGAAGATAAGGGAATGAACTGCCCCACAGAGGGGTGAGAGCCGCAGAGGGCTGGTGCTGCCAGGGGAGCCATCCAGGGGCATGGCTGCCTCCGACCTGGGCCAGCTGAGGGAACCGAACCCTGGCACCCTGTGGCCTGCCGGACTAGGGTCAGCAGAAAGCAGGGGGAAGCCCATTCGCATGCAAACGGGGAGGCACAAGACAAGAAGGATCCCATCCAAGGGAAGATGTAAATTCTGACGCCTCAGTCTCACCGGCCCCACTGCAGGCTTGGGGAGACTGAGGCCCGGGGGGCAGACTGAGGGTGGGGCTGGGCTTCCAGCCTGACCTCCCGAGCTGGCAGGGAACCAGGCAGCCCTGGTGCTGGGCAGAAGCAATGGTGTCTCCAAAGCACACACACACAGATCCCAAACTGGGCCCCACACGGGCACTGGAAGATCCTGACACCAACCCCAGCACCCTGAGAGGGGACAGATGCCAGGGAGGGGCAGGACCCAGGATACCAGAGCCCAGAGCAATCACTGCAAACACTCCGAAACCCACGCACAGGAGGGACGCCCCACACAGGTGGATCTGCTGTCTCGATGCCAGGAGGCAGCGGCTCCGACCCAGCAGAGGCTGCGCACACGAGGGCCACCCTGAACCAGGGCTCCAACGCAGGGCCGGAGACAGGCCCCATTTCCTGCTGGAGGACACCACAGTCCACTCAGCACTGATCTCTCTGATTTCTCCACTACAGCGTAAATCAAATTACCCGAGACGCATTTCAGAGCCAATATTTTTCACGGATTTAATTGTAAGTGACACATACATAACGCCGGCAAAATTGGTTTACCGTGGGTAGTTCGCACCAGGCGCCATCTACTCCCCCTGGGCACGGGGCACATTGATATGCAAGCCACTGGAGTCGGGAGTGCCCGCTCTCCGGGGAGCAGCGTGAAGAAACACTTTTCTATTGTACTACTCAGAACCTGGGCTCCATTAGGCGAGAATCGATTCTTTTATTCCCCTGACAACGTGAACAAAACTATTTCATTTCCAGACGCCGCCGCAAAGCAGACGAAAACGTGCACTTCCCGGTAATTTTTGGCAATTTTTTTTCCAGCGTGAACTCCTCACCACTTCAGGAGCCAAATGGGTTCTGCAGATTTGAGAGAATTCCTAGCAGGAAGGAGTGGCGTGGAGAGGCCCACGGTTCGGCTCTCAACACCTGCCGGCCGTCCTTTCCACCAGCGGCATTAATCCCAGAACCGGCTCACAACCAGGAGGGAGGGGAGGGTGCGGGCCTCCCCAGGGAGGGGATGGAGCAGCCCACAGTGCGGGCACCGGCCATCTAGCCTGCCCCACACTGCCCTGGTCCCAGCCCAGGCCATTGTCTGCTGAGAGCGAACCCTTTCGGGGAAATGACAGGGTCTTTGCAGGAGAAGGCACAGCAAGTCTCTCCCCTAAATGTTCAGATATTACAAAGCCCTACTGAATAGCTGCCTGGTAGGGAAAAAACACATTTTGCATTAAAAAAGGGCTTCCAGCTCTGGAGGGGTAGCCCAGGCAGCGAGGGGGAGGGGCGCTGCTCAGCACCCACCCAGACAGGGATGTCTTTTTAATACCACAATGTGATGAATTATCTTAAGTAGCACATTAATGTCAGAAATTCAACGTAATCTAACTTCTTTTCTGTGACAATATTAAACGCCTTTCAGGCGGCATTTCTGACTATGTGACATTAGTGCTAATAACACCCGGGAAGCTGGGGGGTGTGGAGGGTGGAGGGGCTGGAAGGCTGGTGACCCAGGGCTCCTTGTTGCTGGGGAAGCACTGAGCGCTCCGGGGCAGGGCGGGGGTGTGACTGCCATGGAGAGAAGGGAGAAGCCCGGCCAAGGCTGCCCCCAGGAGGAAGTGGGGCAGAAGCTGTCCCCTAAGAAACGCGGGGCCCTGGGAAAAGTGCTGAGGACTCCTGAAGAAGCTGCTGACTCCTCTGCCCCCTGCCCCAACCGGATGGCACAAACAGGCTGAGTGCCAGGCCCAGGCCAGAGCCAGGGCCCCGATCCCAGGCCGGGCGGGGAACTTGGATGCTGCCTGCCCACCACCGCCCACACCTGACCTCGGCGTCCTCCCCAGCTCTGCAGCCCACACGGCTGAGGCAGCGGCCGCCTGGCCCACAGCACCCACCTGCCCCGTCTCAAGGGGACTGTTGAGGGTGGGGAGGACCCAGGGTCAGGACTGGGTCACGCCAGGACTGGCCTGGAGAGGTTGGGGGGCTCAAGTCACTGAAATTAGCATTCCAGGGGCTGCAAGTACAACGCTCACTACATCACTGGGCGGGCAGCGGGCAGAGCCCCCCGACAGCTGCACCACTGAGGGCAGGGCCGGACACACAGTCACTTAAAGCCCTTCCCCGCAGCCAGCACATTCAGAACCCTCCCACTAGCCTGCCACCTCCCGAGCTCTAACAAAGCCCCAAGGTGTGGAGGCCCCTGCAGGACTACAGAGCTGTGAACGTCAAGCAGGCTGTCACCAGGACCGCGGGGGCGGGGCGTGCTCCTGGCACCCTAGACCCAGGGCAGCTAGGGCAGTGGGAGGGGCCTGTGGCAGCCCCAGACCCAGGGACAGGGGCCTTCTGTCAGGGGGTCTCCAACATGGGCACAGAGTCCCCTCCAGACCCTGTCCCTGGGGAGCTGTACCCCTGGGAATCGTGGTCCAACTGAGTCCAGAAGGGCACGGAGCTGATGGCCCACATGGGGCACAGAGCCTCCAAGGCCTCCTCTGGGCCTGGAGGCACCAGGCAGTGCTTTCGGGGTGCTGGCGGAAGGGGGCTGGCTGCAGAGCAGGCAGAGGGGCGGGAAAAAGCCACAGGGGGCACACACAGAGCTGTGTGACTGGCTTCCCACCCTCCATGGGCCCATGAACGAGGCACTGCCAGCTCCCAGCAGAAGGCAGGGCCACCATCCGGCCAGGGGCAGGTATTTCTCCAAGACTTGGAGGGCACAACCAGCAAGCCACAGGCCCCAGGCTCAGAGCTCCAGGGGCAGCCAGGAGCCAGCCTGTCCTATTACTGATGGAGACCCTGTGCCCCCCACAGGCTGCAGCCTTCCCATCTGGAGCGCGGCGCCAGAATCAACCTAACACACATCCCCCTCTCCCACAGCAGGGGCCCGCCTGCACACGGTGACTCTGGAGAGCAGAGAGCCCCCCCCCTGCCCCCAGCGCCCTCAGGGCTGCGTCTCAGTGGAGCCTTCGTGAGGGGCTTCCCTGAATCAAACCCAATCCTTAGTCCCTGGGAGCCCCGTGACCTGGCTGTCCCACCCCACGATGAACCTAGCACGTGCCCCTGGGACCCCTAGGACGCGCCACTCCCCGCCCATCCCCTCAGTCCCAGCCCAGCACAGGCTCCTAGGCGCCTTGCTGCCACCTGGGCCTCAGTCTCCCCATGGCACCCCACTGACCACTCTTATCCAACCCAGAGAAGGAAGTGGCAGCCCCTCCAATCCCACGCCCCTCCTGCATCTTCTCAGACGCCCCTGGCCTCCCCACCCAGGGCCCCGAACTCGGGGCTGCGTCTACCTTCCCGATGCTGCCAGGGTTGTCCTTGGTCTTGGAGGCAGCCCTGAGCAGGCAGGGGGGCGCCGGGGGCGGCCACAGCTGCAGGACCCCACTGAAGTCAGTGGGGTAGGTGGAGGCGCCGCGGGTGGCTGGAGGTGGTGGCGGGTGGGGCTTCTTCCGCTTGGAGGCCAAGCTGAGCTTCTGCACAGCCCTGGGGAGGAGAGGCAGAAGCAGGATCAGTGGTGGGTGACAGCAGCTGTTCCTGTCACCCACCTGCGAGTCACCAGGCGGTCCCACCCGGGGACCTCATCAGCCACCATCCCAGGAAACACAGCCCAAAATGTGGCTGGGAGGCCTGCACTTCATTTCTGCAACTGGATGGTTCAGGCTGGGGCCTCCGTGGCGTCCCTGCCCCACGGGCTCTGCCCAGCATTCGGACCAAGCTTGTGACAGGGTCCAGACCCACACAGGCTGAGCGCCCCTCCGTGCACTCTGCACTGAATGCCATCCCCCACCACGGGCTGTGCCCTCATCCCCCACCACGGGCTGTGCCCTCATCCCCCACCTGCAGCTGCCGTGGGGGTTGGACAGTGAAAGCTGCTCCCACCCGATGCCCAGACTGTGGGCAGCCATGCACAGCTGTGACCCGGGCACGTCCACCTGGCCTGCCTGTGCCTCAGTTTCTACATCTCCAAAGTGGGATGAGGTGACAATGGAGGCCTCTGTGTGGCCCTAATGAACTGACACACTCAGGGCACCCAGCACAGTGCCCACATACAGGAGGGGCTCAATTAATGCTGCCATCAAGATGACCGCGCCCCAGGCCCCAGGTGAGGCTATCTCGCCCCTTGCCGTACGCCGAGGCCCTAGAGCCATCCTGGAGCCACTGCCCCGCTCCTGGGCCCCTGTGGCCCTTCGCCACTCAGGGCTGCTGGGAAGTGCCCCCGCTGCCACCCTGCCCCTCAGCCAGGGTGAGCGCCTCCCTACCCCACAGTCCACCCTGAGGCTCAGCCTTGCCCCAGCACCTCCAGGGCTGTGGGATTCCTGCACCCACAGTGCAGGACTCCCAGAAGGTGCAGTCGCCCGAAGCCTCCAGACCACAGGACCTCCCGGGGAGAGGCTGACACTTGGGTTTAACACACCCTCCAGGGGAGGCCAGTGCATGCTTGGGAGCCACTGGGGCGGACTCCCAGGAGACCTCGACATGCACACCCTACAGAGACACACACAGACA
>NW_012102521.1:378309-404410 GCF_000951045.1 Mandrillus leucophaeus | reverse complement strand
AGAGACACACACATGCATACAGAAACACACACACACATGCATACAGAAACACACAAACACACACATACATACAGAAACACAGACACACACATGCAGAGACACAGAGACAGACACACACATGCATACAGAAACACACACACATACATACATACAGAAACACAGACACACACATGCATAGAGACACAGAGACACACACACACAGAAACACAGAGACACACAAGCCCACAGAAACACACACATGCATACAGAAACACAGAAACACACAGACACACATATGCATACAGAGACACACACACAGAAACAGATGCACACACAGACACATGAACACATACAGAAACACACACAGAGACACACATACACACATGCATACAGAAACACAGAGACACACAGAGACAGAGACACATAAAGACATATAGAGACACACATACAGAGAGACACAGGCACACAGACACTCTAGAGACACACACATACTCACACAGAGACAAGGATACGGAGAAACACAGCAAAATGCAGACACACACAGAAATGCACACACAGACACACGCACAGACACGCACACATACAGACACACAGACACACAGACATGCACACACACAGACACGCACACACTCACACACAGACATACACAGATGTACAAACACAGACATACACACGCAGACACGCACACACACACCCACACACATACACACACAGATGCACAAACACACACAGACATAGACACGCACACACCCCCCACACACACACACAGATGCACACATGCAGACATACACACGCAGACATACGCAGACACGCACACACAGACACGCAAATACACTCATACACATACACAGATGCACACACACATACACACACAGACATGCACACGTACACCCACACACACACAGATGCACACACACACACGCAGACATGCACATATACACGCACACACACACAGCGATGCACACACACAGACATACACATGCAGACACACACACACACACAGATGCACACAGAGACACACACGCAGACACACACAGACATACACAGATGCGCACACACACATGCAGACACACACACACAGGTGCACAAACACATACACACACACACAGAGTGCCCGCTGCGCCTGAGCCTTGGCTGAGCTAACCCTGCTGCTGGGGATGTGTCCCCAGGTCAGGTCACTGGGCCACACCCACTCATTCCCTGGCGTGGCTTCTCTGTGGCCCACCCACCCCACCCCTGCAGGGCCCCACACCCTCCCAGCACATTTTCTGCTGCAGGCACCCAGAGCCCCTACCCCGGCTTGTGGACCCACCAGCACAGGGACACCAGGACGCCGCAGGGGTGCACGAACACACACACTGGGTGTCACCACCTCCCAAAAGGAGTGCTCCCATGCAGGCCAGAGGCCAGGATGCCACCCGGCGAAGGGTGTGGTGAACGCTGCCCACTGGTGCTCTCCCAACCCACCTTAGGCTCCTCTGTCCCCTAACGTGCCCCACGCCGCCCACAGTCCTCAGCCTCTCAAGTCTATCTTGACTCCCTAAAACTGACTGCAGTGTGGAAGGACCTGCACCCCAGAGCCGGGCCCAGCCTCTCGCGGCCCCCACTGCGGCGGCTGCAGCGCCGGCGTTTTGCTTAACTTCTTTCATCTTGAATAGGAGCTGTCTTTTAAGAGACCCCAGGGACGGCGTTCCTCCTAGTGAGGTGTCATCGTGGAAAATAAAAGTAATCTACGACACATGGTGGAGTCCTTAACAGGGCGGTGGCAGGCGGCGCCTGCAGCCACCCAGGCAAGACATGGAGCTTGGGGGCGGGGGGCGGTGCCAGGAGTAAGAATCCCAGGAACCAAACCCAGGGCTACCCAGAAGCCCTGGTCGTTCCAGGTGTGGGAAGCCCGCCGCTGTGGGGACCTGGGTTCTTTGCCCACAGCTGGAGGTAGCAACGGCACCTGCGTCCTGGGGCCCAGGCCTGTGTGCCTGAGACCCCTGGATTTCACCTGGCATCGCCAGCATGTACCCCATACCGTGCCTAAGCCTCATCTCTGTAAACCTCACAACTGCCCTGCAAGGAAGAGGCCCTTGTCCCCTCCTCATCCAAAGATCACTCACACAGCAGATCAGGGACAGGGTGGAGGCCGACACAGTCGCCCGCGCTGTCTGTGTGGCTGTGCGCCTGTGCGTCTGTCCACAGGGCAAAAAGCCCGGGCAGAGGGGAACGCTGGGAAGTGCAGAGGACAGAGCCACAACCCAAACCTCAAAGTGAGCCCCCAGAGGGGCAGAGAGACTGGGCAGGGGCCCGGGCGAGGTCAGGGGCAGGCAGGCAGGGCTGCATCTGCGCATGTACAGGCCTGGGTGGGAGAAGGCTTGGATTTCACCATTGTCTGCTCTGGGGTTCTTCCTGCCCACCCACCACCCCAACCTCAGCCTCCTGTTCCAGACCCCCCACCCCACAACCCTGGGTTACACCTCAGCTTTCAGCCAGCCGCCCACAAGGGAAGAAGCTGCAGCCCTGCTCTGGAAAACATCTACATCTAGCAGGCAGGACAGGGACAGGGCTGCCCCACCCCGCTGCCTGGCGCTGCCCCAAGGCTGGGACCCCAGGTTTCTCAGGGCATGGAGGGAGGAAGGGTAGGGCCCTGCAGGTGCAGGTGGGAAGCCCCCCAGCCTGCCTGGACAGGCGGGGCTGAGGATGGTCCCCACGGTGGCCCCTATAAGGGACAGGGAGACTCCCTGCACCCCTTTACTCCTCTGGAAATGGATGTAGGGGGACACCCAGCACAGGCCCTCACGGGAGGGCGTTGGCTCGGCCTCAAGTGGACGGGGAGAGGTCACGCCCACCCAGAGCCAGCTCCTCAAACCTCCCCTGCAGCCCCTCCCTAGGCTGTGTGGGGTCAGGGTACCAGCTCTGACCCAAGGCTGTGGGCAGTAGGGCATCGGCACCCACACCCCCAAGCCTCCAGGGGACACGGAGCACCGGAGACTGCAGCAGCACTTGGAGAGGCCAGAGGGATGCTGGGGCTGGAGCCTTAGGTCTGCAGAGGCCAAAACCAGGCTGGTGTTTTGCTCCATTGGCCACGCGAAAGGCCACAAGGGCTCTGCCCTTCCAGTGACCCTCCCAGGAGCCAGCGCCTCCAGCACAGACCTCAGGTGTGCCTGCGCCACAGCAAGCACACCCAGGGCCCAGGCCGCCTAGACAGAGGCTGGGACCCGGCGTCTTCTGCGGTTCCACCAGCCCTGGAAGTCTGGGAGGTTGTTTGCCGCACATCTCCACCCCACAATCTGACCTAACTTGAGGCGCCCCCTCCTCCTGGGGCCCATCGTCAACACGCTGCACCCCAGCCCTGGGCCCTCCCAGTGCCTGCTTTTACGGGGTTACCTCCCTGGTATGACTCAAAGGCCTGTCACTGCGTTAACGAGGCCCCAGAACGGGCATTCTCCTTTGATGAAATTCAGGTCCCCATGGAAACACCCGTCAGACACAGCAGCCTCACCTGGCTACCATGCCTGGGTTCAACAGCCCTTGAGGGCCGCCAGCCTTGCGGAGGCACGAACTTACTTTCTGAGCAGTGGGGGTTGTCTCCCCCAGGCTACGGCAGACACCACCCACACCCAACACTGCCAGGGAGCAGCAGCCCTCAGTGCGCAAGTCTGAGGGGTTTGACTCTGAAGGGAAGATTCAGAAAAGCAGGAACTTCACCTGCATAAACAGCCCCCATCTTCACAAGCCACCTCCTCCAGGAAGCCTGCCCTGATGCCCCGAGATGGGCGTCCCCAGCCCCTGCGCCTCCTGCTTCTATAGAAACTATCCCCTGCCGTGAGACACCAGTTTACACAGCTGTGTCCCTCCCAGCAGGGGGTCTGGGGCAGATGCTCACAGAAGACCTCAGAATATGCGTGATTGAGGATGAACCAGAGAGCGGGCTCCTGAGCGGCCCCCAGAGCCACCGGGTGTCCTGCTGCAATCCCACAGCCTTGCCTGAGCTCATTGGCCCTGGCCATCGATTCACGTCAACAGAAAGGGAAATATTTTCCTTTTTACAGAGAAAAATCACCTCTTCCAAACAAGAGGGTAATTTCACAGGCAGTTGGCCTTGATGGCGAGGCCCTTAATTACCCCAAGGAGACACACGAGCCTGTTCTGTCGCGTGCAGGAATCAGTTATGGCCAACCCAGAGATTCCACACTGGGCCGTGTGGGGCTGGTGGACTAAGCCCCACCCTCCCTACTCCACCTCACCCCAGGGACACCTGCCACCTGCCAGACCTGCCTCACCAAGGAACCAGGGCAGGCATCGGGGGACCCCAGCTGGGTCCTGCAGACCTGCGAAGGGGACCCTGGACCCCAGCTGGAGGCAGCTGGGGCCTGAGGCCAGGAACTGAGGCATCAGCCCCTCCAACTCCCAGCCCTGCTGTGGCCTGCACTTCCTGTGTCCTGGATTTTCAGCCACAGGCCAGAAGACAGGTGGGGGGCATCTCCCCAGACAGTGCCTTCCATGTGGGTCCCCAGCTAAGCCTCTGGGGAGTGCACCGCCCCCCCAGGTGCTGTACTTCTGCTGGGTGCCAGCCTGACCATCCATGGGCCTGGGCATCCAGGCAGACACCGGGGGGCTCTGCTGAGGCCACAATGGGGTGGGGAGTGGGGGGTTTGGGTACCTGCGTGTGCCATGAGGTGCCCCCCACCAAAGGGAAGCAAACTCCTTTAGCAGTTTTTTCGAAGACATTTGATTTGGGGTCTTGGAGGGGACCCCCGTACCAGCATGGCAGCGAGCAGGTGAGAGTGTGATGGTGGAAGTACCTCAGAGGCGGCACTGCAGAGGCTCCCAGTGCCAGCACAAACCAGTGGGGCCGCAGACAGTATCATCAGAGTTGCCAGAGCCTTCGGGGATCACGGTAGCCTTCGGAAAACTCCTAACCCTGGGGGCCACCCGGTCCACGCACCCCACCTTTCTGAACACTTACTGGGCCAGCATGCCAAGCTCTATCACAGCTGCGCGGCCTCAGTCCCTGCAGCTCCACCAGGCCCCACCCACGGGGTGAGGGCACGGGGCTCAGCCCCTGCTCTATCTATGCCCCTGTTAGCATTAACGAAACCCAGGCACCCGGGCACCCATGGGATCACTGCACATCCCAGCTTCCCGGTGTGGAGATGAGGAGTCCAGAGGCCATTGGAAGGATTGGGGGCAGCCTGAGGCTGGTGTCCTAGCCAGGGTTGGGGCGCTTGTGGGCAGCAGCAGAGTTGAGACTCCCTAGGCCCACAAGATTCAAAAACCCAAACTCCTGACCTCTACCCCATTCTGTCCCCACTTGGCAATGCTGCCTGCCAGACTCCTACTTAACCCTCAAAGCCCGCTCCCTGAGAGACCACTCTGCCCCGGCTGCTGCACGGGTCCCATGCTGCCATCTAAGGCTGCCTCCACAGAGGTGCCCCTCGTCCCTCCAGACTGGAAACTTCCCAAGGGCAGAGCAGGGGCTGGAGTCAGTGCCACCCCCTCCCGGGTCCTCCGCAAGGGTGGAGGTGGGAACACAGAAGGTATCCTCAGTACGTGCCCAAGAACCCTGGGGCGGGGGCTGAAGCTCCACTGTCTCCTAGCGGACTCATCCCCACTCAGAGCCACGCCCACATCCACAAAACCCAGGAGCAGACACTCCCTCTGATCTCACCCCGAGGGTTCAGGGTACTGCAGTCCCACTGGAGTCACCCAGTGGTGGGTCACCCACCACTGACCCCAGCCCACGTTAGGCACCCACCGACGGGGCCCACCTGCCAGGACGTCCGCCGCCACAACCTAACCCACGGCCTGCCACCTGCAGTGGCCTGGCAGGAGCCGCTGAGACCCAGGGTGCCTAACAGGCTGGAAGTAATGGCGGCGGCAGCACCCCCCGCCTCGGGAGACCCGCCTCTGGGTCCCCAGCCTGATGCGCTGGTTTCTATGGTAACTTCCCAAGGTCAGCAGGCAGCGAGGCTGGGGAGCGGCACCAGCCTCAGTTCCCAAACAAAAGGCAGCCAGGGCCGCTCTGCTGGACTCCAGGACACCAACGAGCCAGGCTGGGGGCCGACACCCTACCCCTACTTTCCAGGGTCAGGAACTCTCCTTGGGCACCAGGGGGCTTAGCATCAAGGATGGGGGGAGCTCTGAGCACTGCAGCTATTCTTCCTTTTCTGGAAGTCTCCACGTTTCAAATCCTCCTGCCAAACAGGACCCAAAGGAGCATGGCCACAGGCCCGTGCCCAGTCCAGCCGCACAGGCCCTTTAATTCAGGACTAGGCGGGTTGTGACGGGGTGGGCTGGCACACACACGGGGGACCCCAGAGCAAGCTGGGCAGGACCCCCATCTGCTCCCACTAGGGCCCCCACCCGCCGTGCTCTCAGCGCCTAATTGGGGTGGCGCTGAGGCCACACTGGTCACGTGCGAGGCCTGGCTGGGCTCCAATGCAGTGGTGTGCTCATCAGCCCTCAGCCCAGCGCACGGCGTGCGACAATGCCCTAATCATATGCCCCGTCACTCTGCAATCAGACCGCACAGTCCCCAGGGCCGGCGCTGATAAGACGCCCTCGTCTCTGGCCGTCGGGTGTGATGCATGTTCAAGCTTATCAGCACCCGCGCGGGGCTGCTAATGGGACAGTGACCCGCGGCTGGGCCTGCCATTACCAGGCATTATGGCAATTACATCCTGTGATCCGCATCTTTACACCCAAGGATAAGAGGGGGCTCTGCCACGGGTCCCCAGGACCAAACGCCCTGCCGGGAAGGGCCCAGTGGAAGCTCCCACGCCATGCCCCTCCATGCCGACTCCCCCTCCCCACCTCTGCTCCCCTGTTCCCTCTGCCTGGCCCACCACATCCACAACAGCAGTCGGTCGAGGACCTGGTGCCTGCAGGGCCTCAGGCTTGGCATTCTGGCAGTGGTGGGGGTCAGCAGAGGGGAGGGCAGAGAAAGCAGGCACCCGAGCTCACGGCCTGGGAAAGGAACCAAGTGATGTCAGACACGGTCCCCCAATGGGGGATGCCCTGGTGGAGCCGGACCTGCCAACCAAAAGCCCGACTGGCACTGTGGGCACCCACTCAAGCCCCTGCTGCCCCTCCCCTCGTGCTGCCCTGAAGACCGGCCTTGTCATCTCTATGGCCCCAGCCTGCACCTGCCCCGAGCAGCCTCCAGTGTCCACAGCTGAGCTGCCCCACTCTGGGCCAGCCACATTCTCCGGGCTTCACACACATTTTCTTGCTGCAGTCACAGCGACTCTATGAGGAAGAGCCCAGCTGATGGGAGGAAACCCAGGCACAGAGAGATTAGGTGATTTGCCCAAGATTGCACAGCTCAGAAGAGGCAGGGACCAGGCTCCAACTCAGGCAGGGTCCTGGCCACAAAGCCCCTCCTTGGCAGTGCTCCCCCAAGGGTGAGATGCCCCCAACATTTCTCTTGACACCCACAGGACAAGTGCTGTCCTGGCATGGGGCCCAAGAGGCCGGCAGGCTGCGAGCAGCTCAGCAGTTGCATTCTGTGCAGCTCCCCATCCACTCATCTTGGCAGTAAGCACGCCCGACGTCCCCCAGGAACGGCCCACAGGTCCCCAGGGGCTCAGAGCCGGGGCCATGGGGCCCCGCCCATGAGGCTACCCAGGAAACCCCAGGACATACCTTATGAAGAAGGAGGCTGCAGCTGAGGGGCCTGTGGAGCCCCCCACCGAGCCCGGGGTGGGGGTGACCAGAGCAGATGTGCAGGCCCCACCACGGCCCCAGGCCTTCGACAAACCATCAGGGCCCGCCACGGGGGGGCCTTCTCGGACCGTGTCTGCCACCGCCACGGCCGCCACCGCTGCCTCGGCCTGGAGGGAAGGAGAGAGTGCGTATGAGGAACCCAAGCGCAGAGATACCACCGCCCCTGGCACCTGGAGTGGAAGAGACAGGCCTGGGTACCCCAGAGCCCAGCACATTCCTGGAGGCTCTGCACCCCCAGGGCCCAGCCTGTGAAGCCGGGAAGGCCCCAGGAATCAGAGCTGGGAGACAGGGCCAGTGCGGAAGGCCTGCCTGGGCCCTGAGGTCACAGCCCCGGCTCGGGGTGTGTGGGTGCTCTGCCCCAGCAGGACTCCTTGGAGGCAGAGAGGGAGGCAGATGGTGGCCCAGGAGCCAGACTTTCTGCCTCTCCCCCATCAAGCTCCAGAATCGCAGTGACCACGCTGGTCAAGACCGATGGACACAGACCCCCCACCCTCTCACCCCTGAGCCACCCGGGAGCACCCAGCAGCATAATTCGAGAAGAAACCACAATAACTATTTGGCAGGAGCACTAATTGCCCCACGTATGGTGATGTATGGCGCTCCCTCATCTGAAATACTACCCTGGCATTTCCAACTCATTAGCTCAAATAAATCCCAGAAAGGGAGGCCGCCTCATAATGAAGCACAAACGTAATTAAACGTCCGGGACAGCCCAGCAAACATGAGCTCCACCTCCACACGTTCCGTTCCCAGACACGTGGGACCCTCAGGCCAAACCTGGCCCTGGGCTGCGTGGGGGGATGCAACCTCAGGCAGGGCAGGGAAGGCAGCCTGCTTCAGCCTGGCCACCCCTCGCCCCGGCCGCCCGCCCCAAGGGCCCACTGCCCCAAGCTCTCCAAGGACCCCCTTAAGCATCATGGCCTGGTCAGGTCACAGTCACCCGGGTGCCAACCGTCATTCAGCCCCAAGTGTCCAATCAATAACCACTGCCCGAGGTGTCCTTTGTGCCCAGGCTGGCAGAGGACTGGGGTCCCCATGCTGAGGGGACGTGGGCTGGTCTGGAGGGCCCAGCATCCTCAGGGTGTCCCAAGTGGCACAGGTCAGAGGCCAGGCATGGCACATCAGCAGAACAAGTCACCCCAGGACCTGGGAGGGACACTCCAGACAGAGGCCCTGCCGTCCCAGACAGTCTCCTTCCTCCCCACCATGGAGGGGCTCACTCTGCCCAACCCATGGCCGGCACCAGCTTCCAGGCCCCTCCCGGGACCTGCAACAGAACCAGGTCTGCGAAAGGAAGTTCACAGAGAGCCCCAAGACTTAGGCTGGACGGAAGCTGGGTGCCCTCCCAGGCCCTAGGCACCAGCCACTCCTCCGGGGCTTCCAGAAGGACTGCCCAGTAGCAGAAAAGGGCGAACCTGGGACCTGAAACAGCTCACTAGACACTGTGCCAGCACACCACACCCCACTACCAGCCTGCTGGCCAGGAACTCCTATACATCCCTCTGAACCCAGCCCGGCCAGCCCTCTCCTTCTCCAAGCCACCCCCTCACCTCAAATGTGAATTCTATGTCATCACTTAATGTATGTGTTCCTTATCAAAGGCCTAAACTCCCTTGCTAAGCAGACAGGAAAGAGTTATCTTTAAAGTTACAATGTTAACAGCAGGTCCTAAGTCCCCCAAGCAGAGCTGGGTCTGGTTGAGCACACCTGGGCATGGCAGTCAGCACCCAGGGCCAGTTCTCCTGGGGGCCAGGGTCGGGATCGTACCACCCACAGCTAGCGCGGCACCCACAGGTGGCTTGTCGCGATGGCACCACCGTGGGGCCACATTTGGCATCCTGGGCCAGGCCCAATCACTGTGTCCAGTGAGGCACCAGGATACCCTGCCTCCCCCACTGGACAGGGGCACTGAGGCTGGAGGGGCCACAACAGGGACAGAGCTGCTACACCACAGCCCACCCGGCTCCTCCGCCCTCTTCCCACAGGGCCCGAGCCCTCCCCCATCTCAAGCCGGCCTCTCCACCTCCGGCCAGAAGGCTCCGGCCCCGCCCAGCAACGGTGCAGGCCTGCGGCCAGCTGGGCCTCCCCACACTGACCTGTCTCAGGAGTCCGGCACGCGCCTCGGCTCCACCGTCCCACGCGCTGCCGGGACACCGCCCCATCCGCCGGGACGGCCACTGCCAATTCCTGCCGGAAGCAGAGCCCGGGCATGCCAAAAGAAGCCGTCTGGCAAAGCGAGAGCCGGGGGCGGGGGAGGACGGCGAGAGGGAAGACCACAACACGGGGGCAGAAGAGAGGGGGGGCGGGCGGCCAAACAGAACATGTGATGGAGGCGCCACAGCAGCAGCGGAAGGAAAGGCAGGAGAGAGGGGAGCGTCAGGCCGAGGGGCGCAGAGCCAAGGGCCCCAAGCATAGCCGCACGGGACCCACCCCAGTGGGAGCTTCCTAACCACAGCAGGCACCAGGCGGCCAGCAGAGAGCACCTGCGACCTCAGGGAACACCAGGGTTCCATGGAACACAGTTTAGGAAACGCCAAGCTAACCCTTTTCTTAGGAGCCCTCCAAGCCTAAACGCATCTGTAAGGTTCTGGCCCGCGAAAGACACCAGCCCCCCAGATAAATGCTTCACTGGGTGCTATTCTGTGCTGAAAAGTCGGGGGAGAAAGGGAGGAGGAGGGGCTGAGGAGCAGCCAAGGAGGCTCAGAGCTGAACTCTCCGTTGCCAGTGTCACCCCTGCACAGGTGTGGATGTGTGCCACCCTGTAGGCGGATTCACCCACCCATGCGAAGCTCCAGCCTCGTCACTCAGAGGGCCTTAGGGCCTGGACAGCCCTGAGTTGAAAGATCTGGCCCTGCCTGGCCTGTCTCAGCTGTGAGGACCATGGGACACCCTCCAGAGCCCCTGCAGTCCGGCACAGGGGTGGCAGGAGCCCCCAAGCTGGTGCCACCCAACCTCCATGTACAGAGGCACCCCAGCTCCTCTGGGCCACCGCCAACACTTCCAGCACCCCACACTGCCCACCGGGCCGCCCCTCTGTGGGCGTCCACTGTGCCGCTTGCAGCCCACTGTGGGCCCTGAAGGTCACAGCCTCGGTCTCGCAGCTTGGTTCACAGTGTGAAACGCGCCACGGTTCGCAGCGTGTCCCAGACCCTGACAGCCTCTGGTGGTGCAGACAGGGCACTGGGGTGGCCCCCATGACCACTGTCCAGAGCTCTCAGGCCAGGAGGGGTGGGGGACAGGCACAGGGACAGGCACAGGGCCTGGCCCAACAGCCAGGAAAGAACCGCTGGACAGCCCTGCCAGGCGGCTCCATAGCCCAGGAGTCTCTGGATGCTCAAGATGTGGGATGTTCCAGGCCCCACCTGTGGCTGCAGGGGGTCCTGGGAGCCCCAGGCCACCCACCACCCCTCTAAGGATCAGCCTCTTCTGGCCAGACCCAGCCACATTCAGCATCCCCTGCCAAGCCTCGGCCGAGGCCAAAGTGCCATGGCTGGGCCCCGCCCCTCCTCTCCACATCGTGTAACAGAGAGGGCTACAGCACCCCCGTCCTACCCGCTCGCCCCAGATCAATGTTCGCCTTGGAACAATCTCACTCGGCCCAGGGGTGGCTGACGGTCTGTGGTGGAGATTTGCAGCGTGTCTCTCCACAAGTATTTAATTCTAGAGTCTAACAGGCAACATTAACATTCCAGGGCCACGCTAATGATCGATGCCCTGGTTCAGGGGAAATTACCTCATCTGAATCCTAAAGTTCTATTTATGGTTCTAATAATCTCCCTATTGATTGCCCAGACTGTTGTCTAATTATAAATCCATTCCCACCCACCCTGGCCACGATCAATGTGCACGTAACACAGAGAGGGTGCCTAAATGCCTGCCGTTCACAGTGCGCCATCCACCAGCAGGGCTGCCCAGCAAGAGGTCTGCAATCTTCTCCACCCCCACCCGCTGGGACCCTCAGCAACAGACAGGGTGCAGTGAGGCCGAGTGGCCCAGGGAGACAAGAGCAGGAGACGGAGGCACCTGTGCCCACCATCCTGGGTTTCAGGCCCAGCCCCTGATTCTTTCACACACGCCCAGCTCAATGCCACCTCCTCCAGGATGCTGCCCAGCTCACCTGCTGCAGCCCCCAGCACCGTCCCCACCTACCCCTCCCAGGATGCCCAGCCCTGGGGCCAGGAGGCACCTCATGGCAAGGGTAGGGCTCCCTCCTCTTGGCCTCACCAGGGACTTCATAGGTGAAAGGGTGTGGGTCCCGAGGCCACCGGGGAATCACCACACCAGCTGGGACTCAGGGGGTGTCCAGAAGTTCCTCCCATGGGCCTCTGTGCACCTCGACCCCTAGGGCAGCCCAGCAGCCAGTGCCAAGGCAGCTAGAGCCAAGGCCAGCCCCCAGCTGGGGCAGGATCTTGATGTCCAGACAGGCCACCTCACCAGTCACAGGGAGGCCGAAAGCCCAGAAGGCAAGGGCAGGGTCTGGCTGGCCTCAGGATCAGCGGCCAATGTTGCTCCAGAGACTACGGGGTCTCTGCACCTCTGTCTGCCCTTGGAAATGCCACCAGGCCTGGAGACCAAGGGAGAAGGGCAAGCTTGTGCTGGTCGCTCTGCGGTGACTGGACAGTGTGCCAGGCAATAACAGGGCTCTTCACAGCCACCCACACGTCCCTCTGCCCCCCGGGTGCCACAGGGGCGGACGATGCAGGGGAGCCCACACGTCCCTCCGCCCCCGGGGTGCCACACGGGCGGGCGATGCAGGGGAGCCCACACGTCCCTCCGCCCACGGGGTGCCACACGGGCGGACGATGCAGGGGGGCCCACACGTCCCTCCGCCCACGGGGTGCCACACGGGCGGGCGATGCAGGGGGGCTTCTCCACGCAGCCACACACACCGACGTCCATGCATGCCTCGCACCCCCAGGCCTCCGCACAGGCCCTCGCTCTGCCGCAAGGGCCCTCCTACTCCATCTGCCTGGTGAGCCCTGAGCTACGTACGGTGCACTGTGCATCGTCAAGCCCTGTGTTAGGCGCTGGTGAGCCCTGATCTACGTATGGTGC
The DNA here is from genome assembly GCF_000951045.1 of Mandrillus leucophaeus. Classification (NCBI taxonomy): domain Eukaryota; kingdom Metazoa; phylum Chordata; class Mammalia; order Primates; family Cercopithecidae; genus Mandrillus; species Mandrillus leucophaeus. Next base: position 391,660 of record NW_012102521.1, on the reverse strand, counting down.
ACTGTGCATCGTCAAGCCCTGTGTTGGGCGCTGGTGAGCCCTCAGCCCCAGTCTCAAAAGACAGTCAGGGAGGGGCACGTGCTCCCAAAGAAGGTCAGGCAGGGACCTGAGAGCAGCTGCTGTGCATCATGGAGGGTGCATCTGATGTGGGGCCCCAGGAGTGTCTGGGGAAGCCCCATGCCCGCAGTCCCTCCCTTCAGGGAAGCCTTACTGCAGGGCACTCAGCGTGGACAGAAACCCCCGAAGGAAGCCCAGTTCTGAGGGAGGAGGCCAGCAGCCCCCATCCGCTGAGAAAGGCACTCACCAGGCACGCCGGCGGGAGGAAGCTGTTGACCCGCGAGACGCTCCACATGCCCTCCAGGCACTGCTGAGCCTGGATGGTGACCGTGCTCAGCGCCCCTCCAAGACCCGCAGGTGCCACAGACACCTGGACACTAGGCCCGGGGGGCCAGGCCAGCCCCTTGGTCCTGTCTGGCCCGGCTCGGCCTGGCTGCCTCCCTGCAGGACCTGCTGGTCCTGGCGTGTCCCTCAAGCTGGTCGTGGTGCTGGGGGGTGCGACGTTAGGGCCTCCGTGGGGGGCGTCGAGGTCCTCGTGGCTGGCAGGGGCCTGCAGCAGGTGCATGGCCTCCCGTGTGAGCTGCTGCAGGTGTGTGGCGCAGACGTCACAGCGGCGCTCAGCCTCTGGGCGACAGGCTGGCAGGGCCCCAGGTGCTGGGAGCTTGTCAAGAAGCAGGGCGGAGAGGCAAGGATCCTGAGGACAGCAAGGGACAAAGAAAGGGTCAGCGCCTGGGGAGGGAGGGCCGGCACCCAGAGCCCACCAGCACTCTCGCCCTCCATGAAGCCTCGAGCCCCCGCCTGGCCACCACACCATCCGTAACAGATTAATAAGCCCCAACAGTTTCATCCACACGAGCCCAGCAGGAAAATAATTATCGGGCTTCACCGTGAGGCTCGCAGTGTCCTTGTTAACTGCCCACCTTCCCCAGCCGTCATTAACCACCCCGGCCTGCGGCTAACAAGGAAGGTTTGTGGCTCCTGGACAACCAGACCACTGTCAGCTAAGGCCGCCTGGCCGGGGACACGCAGGAGACTGGCGAGAAGCAGGGCCCCTTAAAAGCAACGTCTCTTCCAGAGCCACGAGGACCTCCCTCACCCACACTCACTCAAGGCGGAGCGGGGGGGGGGCAGGAGACCCTCCCCCTTCCTCTCCAGGTCTCCAGCCCCAGTGGGGCAGGTGGAAAATCAAACCAGTGCTGCTGTAACGGTGTCAACAGAGGCCAAGGCCGCCCGCGGAGACACTCCTAGAGGGCACATGAGCTCAGCGCAGGGGCGCAAGGGCCGCAGGATTGGGTACAGCCCAGGGCCCCGCCCCCCGCCACACACTCCAGCTGCCCCCAGGGCCTGAGCTGTGCGCTGGGCTGCACCCCGTTTGGTGACTGTCCCCTTCCCTGAACTGGTGGGACACACAGGTTTCTCCGGCCATGAGACTGGGTTTTAGAAATGGCTAAAAACAAGACCCAGGAGAACCCAGAGGATGCTCCTCACCCAGCCTCAAATTCAGGGAGGGCTTCCTGGAGGCAGTGACGTCTTCCAGAAGGAGGAGGAGGAGCAAGAAGGAGACAAGCCACAGAGCAAAGCTCACCAGAAGAGACTTGACCAAGAGGCTCACTCCTCCCGGGGCCCACCCGTGTCCCTCACCACCCCACCAGGCTCTGGCCTTGCCCCTCCCTGGGACCGCTCTGCAACAGTCAGGGCCAGAGCCAGGACCAGTGTCTGTCCTGCTCTCTGTGGAGGGGGCCAGGCCCTCTGCGTCTGCACCCCCTCCCCAAGGGGTGTTCCAGCTATAGGGCACCCAGCCTGGGCAGCCCCCTGGACAGCACCAGCCCAGCCCTGCTATGGCCGTGACCACCCAGCGCTTTCCGAACACCCCCCGACAGGGGTCCTCCACCAGCCCCCAACTTCCCCACCACCCGCAACCTGGGCCTCCCCACCCCACCTGGCCCCAGGCAGTCCCTGGCTCGATGGCTGGCCACACTGCCCCAAGGGATTCCAGGCAAGACCAGACTCCAATGCAGCCACCCTGTTGGCCACAGAAGGCACTACGGCCTTCTCAAATGTGCCCATTTCTCAGATGAGGGAGCTGAGGCCCATCATACCGGGGAAAGGGTGTCTCATTCACCCCACCCACATTCCTTGAGCCTGTCCTTGGCTGGCTGGGCGCTTGCATCCACAGACGCCTTGGAGGTTCACCGTGGTGACAGTTGTGGTCCAGGGTGGCCGGTGTCAGCCAAGCATGTGCAGCAATCATGTTCCCCCAGGACCACCTCACACTCCCCACAGTCCCAGGCAGACCAGGTCGCATGAAAGGGCGACCCCCACCAGGCCCAGATGTCTGATTTATGGGCCACTCCAGAGGCCTGGATTTCCTCCAGCCAGGGGCCTGCAGAGCTTCTGAAGTGCCTGGCGCGTCTGGTCCCGATTAGCCAATGCCCCTCCCTCCTGCTGCTTCGGGGATTCGCTGAGGTCAGCCACAAGGAGCCCTGCAGAGGAGGAGGAGGAGGAGGGGGAGGGCCCTACCAGAGCAGACTCTGCAGGAGCCCCGCTTAGCTCTGCTGATGCAGCCAGCGGGCACACAGGTCTACATGTGGAACCCAGAACCGGCCCCTGGCCTCAGTCCCAGCCACAAGCTGAGGGCAGACAGGGCCTGTTTTCCAGTCGGGCTCAGATTATGCTGATTTTCCACTCAGCAGGAGGCTGCCCTGGTGGCCCAAGTGAAGGGGAAGGAAGTCCCCGCCTGCCGGAGCCATTAACCCAACCTGACAAGCGGCCCGGCCCTCAGCCCCGCCCCCAGCCCCCCGTTCTGGAGCTTCTCCACAGGCCAGGCGGCCTCTGCCCATCCAGCGACCTCAGCCTTGGGAAGCCCACCCTGCCCTTCCCTCCCGGGCTGCACGGCAGGAGGCAGGAAGCAGAGCAAGGGCAGGGGAGGGAGGGAGCCCCGACCGACCTGAGAATGCACCGCCCACCACGGGCTGGCCAGGCAGAGGGGCGGCAGGGAAAAGGGGACAGGAAGCCAGAGCGGCCCCCGCCCAGTGCCCCCCGCCCAAGCCCCCACCCAGCTTCGCCATCAGGAATTCAGACAGCAGCTGCCAGGGAGGCCCCAGACCTATCCAGGCCTCAGAGCTCCGGGCATCCAAGTCCCAGGTGTTTGGGGGCCTGTGCTGGAAGGGGGCCCATCAAGCTGAAGCCCCCACTGGGGAGAAGCCGAGGCTGCCAGTCACCTGCTCAGCAACAGCGGCGGCCCTGGCATCTGGGCCAGGGTACCTTCCCCCAGCAGCCCAGGTGCCAGGCAGCATCCTGGAGGCCGGGCCCCACGGCGAAAGCCCTGAGTGGGCCACGCATCCCTCCCCAGGACGGGCCACCAGGTCCTCCTCTCAGGGACTCTCACCACCCAACCCTGACCCAGTGGACTCCATGGGTGGCACTGAGAGGCCCACCCAAGGCCCCAGGAATTCAAGCCCCTGAACAGGCACAGGGTAGGGGCCATCTCTCCAACCCTAGTCACTCACGCAAGACCGGCCTAGCGCAAGACAGCAAGACGCTGAATGGGACCAGGCGCCATCACCCCCACCACTGAGCCATCACACCAGCCAGGCTGCACCAGGCTGGCACAGCACAGGGGCCGGGGCACAGGCTGCTCGGGCAGAAACAGAACCACAGGGCTGCTTGCCGGGGCCACTCAGAGCCACACAGCCCAGCCCAGGGGACCCGAGACCTCCCATTTGCGAGACCAGCCTGGGGCCCAGCACACTGTCCGGCTACGACAGGAGAAGTCAGCGCCACACCCAGCACACTGGGCCAGCACTCAGGGCTCCAGGCAGGGGCTCAGGGAGGCCACTGCTGACACGGGTGGCTCCCAGAGATGGGCATCTTGGGCCCCAGAAGGCGAAGGCGAGGGTCTCCCACACCACTGACTGCTCCCCGCACAGCAGACTCCAGACGCAGCCCTGCCCCTCCCCCTCCCCGCCCGCACAGCCCCCACCGCCAACAACAACAAATCCTGCGCTGTGGCCACTTCCTGCACCTTCCGACCTCTGCACAGGCCGGGCAGTGGGGCCAGGCCTCCTCTCCCAGCCATCCCGGCAGCTCATGAGGTCCTCTGGCCCAAGCCCCCAACGGGTTACTGCCCCAATTTCAGGAATCGGAACTCCTAAAAGCCCCAGACAGCAGGACTGCCTGTCACCCAGGCCTCCACAGCCTTGGTGCCTTGAGGCACAGCCTTGGTGCCTTGAGGAAGACAGTAATTACTCCACTGCAAAATATGACTTTTAATTTTCTCTTTATGGTCTAATTAAACAGATACTTTACTTGCATTTGGAAAATGTTTTTCTTCATTTGATTCAATTTAGCATCAAGCACAGACTACCCATCAGGCGCCTGGGTTTTAGGGAGCCTCCCCGCTACTTACAAATCATGACTTTGTTCTTTATTTTGTTTCTGGGGTCTCTGAGTTGCTTTAAGTAATCTTTCCATTTTCTCCTGCATGTGAGGCCTGAGGGACTTCACCGGGGACTCCCCGTTCCCCGTCACTGAAGGAGAGAAGTCTCCCAGCTCCAGCCAGCCAAGCCACTGCCCATGGGAAAGAACAGCTGATCAAACCTCCCCGCCAGGGAAGGCCACCCTGGGACAGCGAGCGGGGGGGCGGTCCTGCTCCCAGTTCAGAGACCATGCCATCGGACCCCAGGACCTCAGCCATACGAGGCCCTCTCTGAGTCCCCATCACCTGTCTCCACAAAGGGAGCTCTGGCACTCGCTGGGAAGGCAACTGGGCCCCAAAGCCCCTCTCCGATCCACGCAGTGAGGCGTGCATGCGTGGGCAGCCCACGTAAGAACCCCACGGGTCATAACCTCTAGATCTTGCCCTCCCTTTCCTTCCCAAACAAAGCGTGCTGGGCTGCAACCCCGAGCCGCCACTGTTTCCGGAGCTGACAACAGGTCCAGGAAGGGACCCCCGGCCAGGCGGCAGCCCTTCTGTCCAGGGCATTTCCACATCTGGTGCAGCCCATCAGGGCGGGGGGCTCGGTGCTCCGATCTGGAAACTGGCTGGCCACACCTGGCTGCCCCAGTGCCCCTCCTGCCCAGCTGGGCACCTCTCTAAAGGCCCAGACCCTCCCAGGTCTGCCAGCCAGGACTTCAGGGACCATTCCCATCCTATGGGTCTGCAGTTCTGAAGGCCTCCTACCCCCTTCCTCTTCTGCTGGGAGGGGAGGGAGCAAGGACACAGCCCAGTCCACCCAGCACTGGCCGGCACGCCATCCCCAAGGGCCTGTACCAGGCGCCAGCCCAGCTGGGCAACTCAGGGCACAGACAAGCTCATTGAGACCCTCGTCCCCTCAATGGCCTCCCCTGTCTTCGACCGCATGCCATGCTGGGGTCTGGAGCTATGAGTGGTTAAAGGCCAGATCAGCAAGGATGGCCCTGGCGAGGTGGGGTGGCAGAGGGGCAGGCTCATCAGGACCCCCAGTGCTCAGAGGCATGCTCAGTACACTGCAGGGGCTTGGGGGTCACCTGCACACTCAATCCAACTCTGTACAGGCTGTAGTCACCGGGCAAGGCAAGGGGCCCCGTGGACTCAGTTTCAAATCAAGCCCCTGCCTCCCAGCGGCCCCAGGCATCCCTGGGCAGAAACTCAGAAGCCTCTGCATGTGAGAGGCCACAGGACTGTGCACACCACCAACTCCTCCTACAAGGCTGCCAAGAGTGCCCAGGATCCCAGAGCTGGAGCGCAGCTCCACTCCAAACACGGCCCCCAGAGCGCCCACCTCCTGTCACCTGGCCTGCCCCGTGATGGTCTTCACGTGAGCTCCAGCCAGGCCCATCTGGGGGCTTTTCACAGGCCCACCCCTTGGACACCCCCACGCCGTCTCCTGGGTTTAACTCTGAGATCAAACACTGCCGCCCCAGGAGCCGTCCAGACGCCAGGACCGCACCTTCCCAGGGACTTTCCCGTGGTCACAGCACTTTGCTTATGGAAACACAGTGGCGAAGGACAAGTCAGGGAGAGCCTGACTCTGTAGCTGTGAGTGAAGTCACTCACACCCCATGCCCCCACTTCTTCCCCTGCGGGCAAAGAGGGTCTGTGGTGGTTGCCGCCCCCGCACCCCTGCTGCCCGGCTCCTCAGGCCCGAGCCCTCCGTGCCCTTCACACCACACAGTAGGCACAGGGATGAGTTCAGACCTCCCGGCCTCCGCCCTCAGGCCCCTCTCCTCACAGGCCTCTGGGGCATCTACAGAGGGCAGGGACCCCATGCCCCACAAGGTACAGCCCTTCCCACAATACCAAATGCAGCCAGGAAGTTGGGCGGGACCAGGACAAGCCTTCTCCCAATCACCCAGCAGGCAGGCTGGGCCCCTGGCACCAGCCCAACACCCAGACACACCCCTGCCAGGCACCCCAGGCCTCCCTGCACAGCCTTAGGGGCCACCCACCCCCAAAAACAACCACCTTGTTCACTGGTTGCCATGAGTCTGTGACCCCTTAATCGACTGAGGCTCAGAAAGACTGAGACGCCTCCCTCAGGCCACAGCACCAGGGCCACAGAGCTGTGGTTCCAACTCAGACCTGGGTGACCAGAAGGCCCAGAGACGCACCGTTGCCACTGTCTTGCTGGCCCCTCTTGGGGAGCCTCTGGGTTGAAGGGGGGGCCCCAGCCCCACCCTCAGGAGAAAAAGATAGAAAGCCAGGCGTAGAAAATAAAGCTTGGAGCCAGGTCGCCTGACACTTCTTCCTGGTGAAGGCAAATGTTGGGGGGTGGGGGAGAGAGAGCCCCAGGGATGAGGGAAGGAGAGGCCTTTCGGCCTTGCTCAGGGGAGCCCCCACAGGCTAGGTCAGGCGGCTGGAGGACGAGGGCTTTGTGGAGGTCATGTTGGCGGCAGGGGTGAGGGTCGTGGAGGCCGCTGGGAGACAGAGCCGGGCGGCCGAGCCGGGAGGCCGAGCCGGGAGGCAGAGCCGGGAGGCAGAGCCGGGAGGCAGAGCTGGGCCGCAGCCATGAACTGCAGCTATGAGCTGGGGAGGGAAGATGGGGACAGGACATTTAGAAAGAGCTCCCTGAGGGCACTGGGCAAGGGCCAGCACATGGCACGCTCCACCAGAAACAGAGGCCAAAGCTCAGGCAGCACCCATCACACGGGGTCAGACACCAGCGCAGGAGGGATGCAAGTACATCCATCCCAGGCCCAGTGCAGCACGCTGAGCTGAGCGGCCTGGCTCTGGGCCAGGCGGGACTATACATTGCCATCAGCCCCGGGCACCGGGCTGGGCCACCCACCCCTCCCCAGCCCTACAGCTGAGGCCTAGGATGCTGCTGGGGTCAGGCACAGGTGGACTGAAGAGTCTCCATGGAGCACAGCGCAGCCCTGCGGAGGGCCTCGGGCCACCACAGCCCACGGGTCCTGCCTAGAAGACTCCATCCTGGAGAGGCAGTTGTGGCCACAGCACGCCCCTGAGCAAAATCAAGACACTGTGACACTTGAAGTAAAAGTGACCCTGAGCGCCAGAGGAAGCAACAGTGACGACGCAGCCCAAGGACTCTGTTCACAGGCGGGAAACTGAGGCCCTGCAGGGCAAGGACACACTGTGGTGGGGGTGGCAGCCTCCAGAGCCTGCCCTGAGAAAGTCTCATCAAGCACAGCGTTCACATCAGCAGGAAGGGAGCAGCGGGGGTGCAGAGCTCAGAGGCTGACGAGGGCTGCCCATTCCTGGGCCAGGATTTCCAGAGGCCAGACCACCCAGCCTGGCTGCCACCAGGAACCGGGGAAAGCCCAGCTGACAGCCACTCCCCCAACAGCCCAGACTCCGCTTCCAGGGACCAGATGAGCAGGCTGAGGCAGACACGCTGAAGGCACAGTCAGTCCACTTTTACTCTATTTACTGACTCACAGCCCACACTGTCTTGCACAAAGATTGTGTGATGGCTTGCAGGAACTACAAAAATAAATTAAAAACAAAAGCATGCAACCACAGTCAGTCGTAATTGGAACAAAAAGAATGATCCGTTCCCATTAAAGACAGAAGAAAAGTCCCATGTGGTCCAGAGCTGAGTAGCAGATTTGCCGTGAGTTTCCTAGCAGGCAAAGGAAGAGAAGAACTAGACTTTCTTTGTTACTTAAGGCAAAAACCAGCTCTTCTGATTTCCAAATAAGAGATCCTTCCGGGGTACTTAAGGGAGCTTTGGGAAGGCCCCAGACCCGTTCCCTTAGCCCACTCCAAACCCTCACAAGTCCCTCCAGCAGGACTCTGAACAGCTGAAGGTTTGGGGGTGGCCTGCAGTCCCCCTCCTTCGCTGTCCTCCACCTGGAAGCAGAGAGGCAGTGAGAGCAGCAGCCACAATCCCATCCCCACCCAGCCCACGTGTGACCACGGCCAGACTCCCCCAGAGCACGCCCTGCCCCGACATAAAGCCTGTACCCCGGAAGCCGCTAGGGCTCCATCTCCGCTTCTGGCTGGTGTTCAGAGGACGATGGTTCACATCCCTTAAGCTCAAGTCCTCCCCCAAACGCCCACCCTCAATCCCTGGGACCCCAGAGCAGCCAAAAAGACAAGACAAGCACAGGGACGTGCCCTCAACCCATCACATGCTGAAGCACAGGGAACCCCGGGGGCAGCACCGCCCGTCCAGGGAAGAGAAAGCCCAGGTCCCACAGAGGCTGCACAGCAAGGCTGGGCCTGACCAGGCTTCCTCCCGGCCCTTCCCCAGGCTCTGTCCCTGAGAGTAACTGGGAGCTCCGAGCTCCACAGCCTCCCGAGCAGCGCCCTTCCCGGTAGAGTTAGCCAGTGCCCTGCCTGCCAGCCAGGGAGCCGTGCCCCTGTCACCTCCAGAGGCTGCCACCGAAGCCTGCGACACCTGGGCTCAGCTGGGAGTGCTGCTGATGCCAGGCACCCCACCCTGCGGATCCCTGAGGCGGGTGCCATTGCCAGGTACAAAGGTGGCCCCAGCAGCAGCAGAAGCTGGGCCAGGCTCCAAGCAGCAAGGGAAGGCGGCAGCCCCAAGTCTGGGGTCCCAGGGGCTCTGACCACAAGTGGCAAGCTTCCATCATGGGACCAGTCGGGTCCAGCTCCCACCCTCCCAGGACCATTGCCTATCTGGAGGCAATAGACCCGGGACCCTCAAAACACAGGCCTGGAGGCTGTGAAGACAGAGATGCCCCCATCCATCCAGGGGGCTAAGAGGGCTTCCTCAGACAAGTGACAGAGGAGGAACGAAGAGCTGGCAGGAGTCACCTCCAGTCAAACCAGAGAGGCAACAGGAGAAGCAAACAGGACTCGCCAAGCCATGCAGAGCGGGAGGAGGGTTCCTGGCTTCAGACCCGGGACAGCTGATTCCCTGTACACAGGGGCCACTCCGGAGCTTCGCTGGGAGGAGAACCCAGAGCCACAGCCTCGATGGGCAGCTTCCCTCACTGTTCAGCTGCGTGGCACCAGCGGGTGGCACCAGCAGTGGTTCTGTAGCTCTCGGGGGCATAAGGACGAGGCCCCTGCCTGGATAAGCAAGAGATGCACAGGAGCTAAATGAGAATTGATCATTTTCCCCATTAGGGGCGATAATCAATTCAGCACTGGTATTGACGCTTCAAATGTCACGGGGTCTCAGGAGGAGCCAACACCTCACATGACATGTCTGTCAGCAGCTGGAATGGATCCCCAAGCAGGGACCCTCTCCTTGAAGCAGGGAACCATCCTCTATGGGGGAAGGGGATCGTCATCCTCCACTGGAACTGTCATTTTGAGGGGCAGAGAGACGGAATCCAGCCCCAGCAGTCCCTGGGGTGACCACCAGCAAGTGGGGTGTGGGAGGAAAAGTCTAGTCACTCAGTCATTCAACAAACACCTCCAGGTGACCCGGACCCCATGCCTGACCTGGCAGAGCTCCTTCTTGTGGGGGAAACCAGGACTGAGGTCGGGGAAAGGGAAGAGGTCTGCCAGAACCAGTTCATGGTGGTGGGTGAGCATGGGGAAGGGAAGGGGCCCCGTGGAGAAAGAGGGAGGCCCCAGCTTTGCCTGCTGAATGGGAGGCACTGGGATGCAACCTCCCACAGGGACATCTCAGAGTTGGGGGCACCTGAGAAGGGGCCTCGGAGGCCAGAGCAGGGACACTGAAGGGCCTCCAGCCCAGGGAGGCCAGGGGGTCTGGGGAGAAGGACAGCATCTGTGGCACAGCAGACAGAGCAGCCCATTAGAGAAAGGACCAGGGGAGGCCAGGCCACAGGGGACCGCTCCAGGCCATGGGGGTCCTGAAGTAGTCAGCCCGGAGACAAGGCCTGAGGACCCTGCAAAGAGCGGAGAGCACAGTGTGGGGGCGCAGTGAGGAGCAGGAGCCACAGCCAGAGACCCAGCATGGGGCTTCGCCTCCACACCCAGGGCCAAGCAGATCAGGAAAGACGATGCCCTGGGGCTCCAACCTGGGCAGGAAGAGAATGTCCCCCTCCCCTACAGCCCCAGACAGGGCGCCAGGCTCAGAAAGGTGGGGAGGGCACAGTCTTATCCATGCCATGGGGATGAGGTTCCCAGATGGGAGACCATGGTCACCCTCACTGCCCAGACAAGGGAACTGAGACAGGCTCAGGCAGATGAGAGCACGCAGCAGTAAGGGAGAGGCAGGCCTGGAACCCGGCCTCTGATAGACCCAGGCACAATGACTCGAAGTCCCTAACTCAGCAAATAGCAGCAGCAGCCGCCAATGTGAGAGTGCATCCTTTCCGGGCACTGCTCCACATACCTGTGCAATGGGCACAAAGATGGTCCCGTGTCACAGAGGAGGAAACAGAGGCCAAGAACTCTCAGGAACCTGCTCAAGGGAACTGCCTCCTAGCAGGAGGGTGGGCAAGGGCCCAGCAGGGGATGAGCATGGGCAGAACCATGGGGGCATTGTGGGCTGGCTAAAGAGCAACACATTCAAGGAGATGCTAGCAGGCAGGCCCTCGACCCTCTAAGCGCCCCTCTACAACGGAGACAGGCAGGGAGCCCAGAGGCGAGGGCCTCTGACATACAGGCCGCGTCCCAGAACGTTTCCCCACTTCTCTGGGCCTCTGAAGATCCAAGCATGAGACAGACAGATGATTGTGAAGTTCTCTGTAAACTGTAAAGGGCTATCCTCAAGGAAGCTCATCTCTCCCCTAAAAAATACGAAACGGGCCCCTGGGGAAATCCTAGAACACCAACCCTAAATACCCCTTGCCACGTTGGCCTTAGACAGCAGAGGCCAGGGCCCTTTGGACAGTGCACCGGACTCCGGGGAGCACACTGGGGTCACCCTGGCCACCCCAGAGATTTCCCTCCCAACCCAAGCACAGAAGCAGCCATGTCCACACATCTGGGCCCAGAAGGCCAGGCCAGGGCTGCAGGCTGCAATTCTGCTGGGACTCTGGGGACCTACGCCCACACAGGGGACAGCACAATGACACCCGTAAGGCCCCAGGATGGCAGGTGCAGCCCCCCATGCCCTGTGGAGAGACAGTGGAGGATGGGGCCTTCTCTCCTGGGGGCACAGCACCCTGCAGGCGGGACAGCACTTCAGAACAGACCCCAGGTGCCAGAGGAGGCCACAAAGCAGAAAAAGGGGGCCCAGAGCAGAACAAAGCCCTGGCTGAGCCCAGCCCGGGACCCCGGTGTGCTAAGTGCCAGCGCCAGCCAGGGAAGGGGGAGCCCCCAGCTGGCACGGAAGAGGAGTTTCCAGTGTCAAAGGCCAAGTTCAGGGGAGGCTGGAGATGAGTGGTCTGGGGCTCCCCTGATGACCTGTCTGCCAGAAGAGAACAAGACGCCCCCCATATGAAGAACCTCGAATCCACCAGGGACTAGTATGACCTGCAGCCCTCTCCACTAGGACCCTTGGCCTGCCCACGACCAGGAGCCCCCTCCCCTTCACGACGCCATACCAGGACCATGGTCCCAGGGCCAGGCAGCATCAGCTGTTCAAGTCCACTCCAAGAATGGGGAGACCAGCTCAGTCCTAATGCCCCTCCTGTCTCTGGCCTGTTTCCCCAGTGAGGCAGCAAGATGGGCCTTTAGCTCTGGCTGGCCCTCTCCAGGGGGCCCTCAAAGGTCTCCTGCTGCCTTTTAAACTAGATACAGGCCATTGGGGCACGGAGTATAGCCAAGGCTGCAGCCTGTCCAGAGCAGAGGACAGGGTGGGTCCAGTCCTACCCCAGGACAGGCCCACAGGTGCCTGGCCTGAGCCAGAGAGAGAGGCTGCAGCACTCCTATCCCTTGCCAACACTCCCGAGGCCCCGGAGAGGGTGCCCAGGACAGAAACCAGACCAGTACCCTGCCCTACCCTGCCCAGCCCCAGACAGGGCAGTCAGGGTCTCAGCTCACTCCAACCCCCACAGCCCTCCTTAGAGAACTATATTTAGATTCAATGGGGATTATGTGGACTTCCCAGGAACTCTTTCATAAAGGCTGAAGGCCGGGCAGCGGGCTTCCTCTGGAGACCCCCACCTGCCCCCAGCCTTTGCAAACTTCCAGCATGCATTGTTCCTGGAACAATGGTCCCTGCTCCCTCCAAAGCCGGCAGGCCCACTGGCTGGAAATCCAGGAGAACCCCTCCCCTGCAAGCACCTGCCCCTGGGGCTGGAGCCTGGGGAACCCAGAGGGCCTAGACTCAATTCCCCATGGGCGGCCACTGCCTCACTCTGTCCCAGGAGGTGTGGGACAACAGTTCTTATCCTTGAGGTTGGAAGAGAAGTAGGCAGGGACCCTCCAGCTGCTATGGCCCACCCTTTCACCTGCCAGGCCCCCCGGCCCCAGGTATGCAATTTCCAGACACCTGGCTGGGGGCCCAGGTGCCCCAAGGGCCACAATGCACCAAATAACCTCTCCCTGCTGGCAGGGCAGGAGCTGTCCCGCCCTGGGTGGAGTCCCTGCCATCCGCTCTCTCTCCTCCTCCTCCCACACAAACCTGCGTTCCAGCTGTGGGACATCTGGGCTGGGGGAGGAACGCCAGCCCAGGCCCCTCCCATCCGAGGCAGCAGGGCCCCTCGGGGGAGGGGGGCGCTGAGCTGCCCTAGCTCACACCTGGTATTACAGACCGGGAAATTGAGGCCTGCAGAGGGGAAGTCCTGGCTGATAACTCTCCGTGGAAATAGCAGCAGGGAAGGAGTGGAACCCTGCTTCCCTCCAAGTCCCAAGTTCCACCCAAGTTCGGCGTGTCCCTGCCCGGAGGGGTCGGCCTAAGGAAGGGTCACTTACCCGGAGGGTCGTCCCGGGCCCGCTGACCAGCTTCCACGCCTGTCGCTTGAGCTCCACAAGCTTCGTGTGGCAGTGGCGGCACCAGCCGCCTCCGCCGGCCGAGTGGCCCTG
>NW_012102521.1:375715-377354 GCF_000951045.1 Mandrillus leucophaeus | reverse complement strand
CGCCTCCCGCCCCTCTCCCGGGACACCAGGGCTGCGCGTCTCCCAGGAGGCACAGACGCCCCTCCCTCTACAGGCGGGAAAACTGAGGCTGCGGAGGGGACGCTCTTGACCAAGTCCCACGGTGAGGTGGGCCGAGGAAGGGGTGGGACCCCGGCCCCCAGACTCCCAGGCGCCTTTCCAGGAAGCCCAGCGTACTCTGCGTGTCGCGGGCCACTTTTGGTCTAACTGTCGCGCGTGGGTGAGCGTCGCGGTGGTGTGCGCCTCGGGCCAGGAAGCGCCCGCGCCGGCGTATCTGTGCCTCGGCGCGTCTACGAACGGCACGTGTCTTAACAGCCGCGCGTGTGCCCGCAAGTGGGTGTGCGCGCCGTGCCGCCCGGAAAGCGGGAGGTCCCGCGGGCGTGCGCCGGACCTGTTGTCAGCAGGCCTGGCAGATGGGAACTCAGCTCCGGAATTAATTGCCTGTTTGTCTCCGGCTGGGAGGCCGACCCCCCACTTCCCCGGCGACCAGTTGCACTGTGCCTAGCCGGGCCCCAAATGTCGCCGGCATCCGCGGCCGCAGGCAGCTCCGGGGCCAGGCTCCGGGTCAGCCTCAAAGCCGGGGTCAAGCCAGGCGGGCGCGGCGGGCGGGCTCCCTGTGACGCGAGCGCCCCCTGCCGGCCGCTGCGCACATGGCTCCGAGACTGGGGCAACCCAGCGCCGCGCGTCCCAGGCCTGAGGCGCACGCGGAAACTCCGAAGGTCGTGATTCGGGCGGAGACCGGGACACGCGACTGCCGGCGCATACAGTGAGGCCTTCGCAGAGACTCAATACGTCAAAGTGGCCCTTTCCGTTTTGCCCACCCTCTTTTACTTGGATAAGCCTCCCCGCCCACGCACGCACTCCCTAGAAAGTGGGGTGGGTGATCCCCCTCCCGGCTTTCCGGGTCATTGATGACCTTCGGGGTTCGAAAACGCAAGGGGGTATGGAATAAAGTGGCAGGGGCTCTCCACTCTCTGAGATCCGTAAGCCTGCAGCCCCTTTCCACCCAGCCTAGGGGTCCGGAAGCGCTTCCCCTACCCATCTCATCGCAGCCTGGAGAAAGAAAACGGGCGTCAGCCCACATCCGGATCTGGGTACCCAGAACAACACCCAAACCCCACCCCGCACTGCCGGCTGACAGCACCACCACTCGCCGCTCCACTGCTCCTGGACACACACACTCTATATCCCGGGCCCCCCACCCACACACGCAACCCAGAAGCACGCAGCGGTGGGGAGCCCCGGTCCTGCGCCCCGGGCCAGCCACACCCGCAACTTCAGCGCTTCTACCGCCGTGGCGCTTCGGGAAGCACAAGCTCACATCCCGTATCCGCAGAACACGGGGTACACGAGGGGGCTGAAGTCACCTCGGGGGCTCACAATCTGTCAGGGGCCCCTGACCCCCTACTTCGCCCATCCTAGCAAGGCGCAAGGTGAGCCCGAGAGTCCCTGCGCTGCGCTCTCCGCCCTAGCCACAGCCTCCGGGTGGGTCCGGTTGGGGCACAGCCTTGAAGGGAGAGGGAGACGCGGACAACGCTAATGGGGGAAAGTGCGGCAGCGAGTCCCAGCCCGGACTGGGGGACGCCGCTCCGGACCGGCTGGCTCCTTCCCCGCGCCGCAC
>NW_012102521.1:367586-375040 GCF_000951045.1 Mandrillus leucophaeus | reverse complement strand
CACGGGGCGGAGGATGAAGGCCAGAATCGGGTCGCGGTCTGCACCCACCTGCCTCGAGCGCCCCCAGACGTCGGCGCCTACTGCCGGGTATCCGGCAGGGAGAGGGCAGCGCGGCTGCTGTAAAACCCTTCTGACTGGGGCATAATCGCAGCCCCTTCCCCCTCCAATCTGTCCTGAGGACCCCGGGCGTTGGGGTCCTGGCCCATGGAAACGCTCAGAGCCCAGTGACCTGTGCACTCCACCCCGCCCACGCTCCGGAGCCCCCATTCAACCTTGGCCTATGGACCTCCAAGGCCCACCCCAACCGGACCACGGAGCGTGCGCAGCGGGACCCGCAGTCTGCACCTCCACTCCAGGATCCCGATCCGGTGGCGACCGGTGGCCTTCCCTGCCCGACCCCGACTCCCTGAGGGCTGGAAGAATCGGGCTGGCCGCCGGGCACGACGAGTTTACTTTCAGGGTCCGGAGCTAGGGGAGGGGGTGGGCGCTCTGCCTGGGTGCAAGCTCAAGCCCGGGTCCCGCTCTCCTCCTGTGGGCTGCCCCAGCCTCGAGCGCAAGTGGGTGGGATGCCTGGCTTGAGACAGGAAGGGGGAAGGAGGATCAAGCAGGCAGAGAGGTTCGCCTAAATGCGCTAGGCCCACGCGGAAGGTCTTTGGGAGTTAAGGAAGTGTCAGGGACCCTGCCCAGGGGACATTATGCGCCTTGAGCAGGACCTGGAAGGTGAGCAGTCGAGGGAAGGAGAACGTTTTCAGCAGCGCCAGCACGCACCTATGGCCTGGCTGGGGTGCTAAGGCTGGGCTAGACTTTCTGTGCTCTCTGCCCCCTGCACTCCCCTGCTCTCCCTTGGGAAGGACCATGGCCATGCCCCACAACCCCACTGCCCCAGCGCCTGAAGACCGT
The DNA here is from genome assembly GCF_000951045.1 of Mandrillus leucophaeus. Lineage (NCBI taxonomy): Eukaryota > Metazoa > Chordata > Mammalia > Primates > Cercopithecidae > Mandrillus > Mandrillus leucophaeus. The sequence continues at coordinate 374,140 of NW_012102521.1, read as the reverse complement.
CCTGCTCCCCCTTCCCCTGACTCCCCCCAGTGGAGGCTGGAGAACATTGTCTCAACCTGACTCTAACCCAGAGCCCAGCACTTCCATTTGTCTCCAGCAGAATCACCATGAACGCTGGATTTGCTGACCACATGGCCAATCGTGACCACATGCTCTGTACCCACCCAGGCTTCAGGTCAGGAGAGAGGCGGGGAAGAGCTGCTTCCTCTCTGCGTCCACTATCACTCCTGGCCTGGGATCAGGGCAAGTTATAAAGGGGGCCAGAGTCCCCCCTTTCTCCCTGTCCCTGTCCAGGAGGACACTCTGGGGAGTATCCACCCTCCCTCCCCCACAGGAAGGGGACTGGGGAGGACTGTCCTCTTCCCCACCCTGTCTCATCCAAGACCTTGAGCCTGGGGCGGGGGTTGGGGGGCTCCCTTCAGCGGACCAAGGGCTTCTGGGAGGCCACCCGCCATGTCAGTGGATTGATTAAAGTCATTGTGGGGATTTTTTTTAACATTTAATTTACCAGGCAGGCGGCGGCTGGTCAGAGCTGTCCCCAGGGAAATCTAGACCAAGGGAGCAAAACAGAAAAAACCTCCCACCATTCAGCAGGGCCCCTCTGATGGGATTAATGCCGGAACTCAGCTTCCAATCAGACCACACACAGAAATGTTTCAGGGAGGGAGGAGGACATGGGGCTTGAGTGCTCAGATTCCTTCCCGGGGTGCTTGGAGCCCAGGGCCCTCCATACTGCCATCTCTCCCCAACCTGCTGATGCCGGCCAAGAGCCGCACACCACCACCGCCCCCCCCACCTCTCCACGCCTTCCTGTCTCCATATGTGATGAGGTGGACGGGACCTGGAGGCAGACCAGTCCCTCCAGAGCCCACCCCACCCCCATTCACGTCCCTTCAGCCTGCGGGGTGGGAGCTAGGAGGCACCCCAGACACACTCCCACGGAAACTGAACACCTGCCAGAGGTGTCTGTAGTAATGGAAACCGGCTAGGTAGGAATGGCCAATCCTCACTTCATCCTTGGTGACACTGGATGGACGGCAGGTGGCCCCAGGACAGGGACAGGGACAGGCATGCAGTGTGCGGCACAGCCCCGTTCGCCTTTGCAGAGAAGGTTTATGCTTGTGAAGGTGGGGACCTTTCCTGGGACAGACACAAGTTAACAGGTAACGATTGTTGCCTCTGGAGAGAGTAGGGGTGGGGTTCAGGAGAAGTTTAACTTCCATTTTACACCACTTTGCATGGTTTTGACTTTTGTGGGGTTTTTAACCATCCTGTTTAGCATTTAATAAAGAGATAAGGAAGGGTTACAGGGCCTAAACTGTCCACAATAAAATATTCCAAGGTCCTTGGCCCTAGGATCACACCTGGCATCAGAGAGACCCTCATCCTCTCCAAGAGTTGAGGGGGATGGAAAAAACCCTTCTCCTCAAGGAGGCCTCGGGACACTCCCCACACTTTCCCAAGCTTGACCAGCTCCCTGGGCTCCCCACTCACCTATCCCTCCTGGAGGCCATGTCTGGGGTGCAGGAGAGAGGGTGCCTCAGGAAGGCAGCCACAAGGGAGGCTGACCCCGGCTCAGGGTAGGGACCCCTAGTTAAATGAGGCCCCGACTCCTCCTCAGCACCAATGGCAGGCTTCAGACGGTCACTGCACCAGTTCTTCAGAGAGTGTCTGAGTGCTTAGGGGAGGGTGGTTGGCCGTGGGGTTTAGCCAACAACTGCCTGTTCTCCGGACCAGGCTCTGTCTTACGCACTTGGTGGTATCCACTCATTTAGTCTGCCCAGCAGTGCCAGGCGAGGGTATTGTATGATCGCTGTTTTACAGACGAGGAAATGAGGCCCAGAGTGGGGAAGTCAGTCTCCAGGTTTCACCCCAGGAGTCTGTGCTCCTAAGCCCTGTGTTTACAGCTTCCTTCCACCTTCCCCCAAGGCCCAGCCTCAGGAGTGCGGCTGCAGAGCAAGGGACCCCAGCCCTGGCCTCGGAGCCAGGACAGAGCAGGAGCGAGGGTGGTCAGCTCTGAACTGAGCTGTGGGAGCCCAGCCAGGATCCCACAGAGGACCCTGTGCTAAGGGTTTGCTGAGTAGGGAGAGACTGGGGATGCTCGCTGGTCACCAGCTGACACAGACCTCCACAGACCTCACCCTGCGCCAGAGGAGCCCCAGGTCCAGCATAGCGGGCCAGCCCAGGATGTGTGGCTTCAGCACCTTGGCCAGCGCCAGGAGGGGCCTTCTAAGGGGAGGGGGATGGGGGAGTGTCCATCACTCATTCGCTCATTCACTCTTTCAATTCAGTCATCCTGGAGTCGTCCTTGACTCCTGCTTGCTCACCGCCCCCGCAGCCCATCCATCAGGATCTTCCATCCTAATGGAATGTCAGCCCCTGGAGGGGGTTCTGCAATGCCATGCCCGCTTCAGCACAGCCACCAGGTGAACCTTTAAGAAGGCAGTGGGCTCCTTTCACTTCTCGGCCCTGGCTGACCCCTCTCCTCCTGCTCTGCACCTCCTCCACATTCTGCTCCAGCCCCAAGGGCCTCCTCGCTGTTCCCAAATGTGCAGTCACCCCCATTTGAGCGTTTGCTCCACCGTTCCCACTGCCGGGGGGCTCTTCCCCCAGACATCCACATGCCTGCCTTTCTCCAGGTCTTTTCTTTGTCGAAATAGGGTCTTGGTCTTTCGCCCACGACAATCACAGCTCACTGCAGCCTCGGCCTCCCAGGCTCAACCGATCCTCCCACCTCAGCCTCCTGAGTAGCTGGGACCACAGGCATGCACCACCACACTGAGATGACTTTTTGATTTTTTTTGTAGAGACCGGGTTTCACTATGTTGCCCAGGCTGGTCTCGAACTCCTGGGCTCAAGCAGTCCTCCTGCCTCAGCCTCCCAAAGTGCTGGGGTTATAGGTGTGAGCCACCAGGCCTTTTCTAAGCAAAGCATTCCCTGCCCACCTTACCTAAAACGTCAGGCCCGTCCTGCATCCTGCAGCCTAACCCATGTTTCCTCTCCCTCCTTAGCACTTAACAGGAGCTGACTTAGATGTTTCTTACTTGTCTAGTTTATTGTCCTTCATCCCCTTTAGAATATCAGCTCCATGAGGACAGGAAACGTTTGGTTGAGCACCTGGCACAGCATTGAAGCTCATTCACATTCGTTGAAGAAATACAGGAATGCATGAACTCCAGGCTCGTTCTCTGTGCTGCCAGGTCCTGCCGCGTTCCCCCTGCAGAGGGGCTCCTGTCCTTCCTATCCCAGCCTTGTCCCAGCCCTGCCACGCCCCCACCCTGTATTCTGCTCTGACCACCTCACTGGCCCCACCCTGGCTCCTCCCACCCCCCACCACACTGCACCTCGAGGCTGCAGTGCCAGACCCCACCCTCAGGATGCCTTGCCCGGGCTCCCACAGCCCAGCCCTAAGCCAGGTTGACCTCATGGGACCTGCAAGCCAATGTGTGGCTCCCAGCCGCCCCAGCCTGAGGACTGTTCCTGGGCCCAGGTGGAAGTATTCCTGATCTACCTGCACCTTCTCTATTCCCTGGGAGGAAATGTGTGTAGCACCAAGTGGCCTCCAAACCTTCCAGCCAGTGCCCTCAACACCAGGGTGGAGAGCCCTAGCCTCCAGCCCAGCCTGCAAGGTCCGCAGCCTGGATCTCTTCCCGCTGTGCTTGGCTCCCCTCTCACCTCCTACACAGGATCTGACTGCCTGAACCTCACTCCCTGCCCACAGTACCCAAGCCCTGGCAGGACCCCGGAGTCTCTACCTTCCTCAGCCACATCTGTAATGGGGGCACTGCCACTTGTGGCCAGCAGATGGCACACTTTGGCCACAGTCTGTGGCCAGAGGAAGATTAAAGCATTCTCTTGGTCCATTTCCCCTTCTACACAGATAGGAAAACTGAGGCCCTGAGACAGTGAAGGGTGCACCAGGGCATGGAGCCTAGGGCCCACCTTCAAGGCCCATGAGGCCAGCCCTGTGGCCTCACCAGTACCCCCACTCCACCTAACAGGCCTTGGCTCATTTAACCCCATATCGCTGACTTCCTTCTTCCCTCCTGTTCCTGCCTCTTCTCCCTCTACTCCTTGTAGGCTGGGCTCAGCCTCCAGCTTGAGGACAGGCAGTGACCGGGGAAGAAGGGCACCTGGATCAGGAGTCTTACCAAGTCCCCAGGCACTTTGGCTGAAGGTGCAATCTGCAAAACTTTGGGAAACCCCTTAGCACAGGTGCATTGCCTGGACAGCCCCACCAACATGCCAGAAGTGGCCCCACTGCTTCCTGAAGAGCCTGGGGGTGAATCTTATACAAAACCCCCAGCCTCCCTCAGCTCTGGATCCCCAGAGACCAGGGCTGGGCATGAAGGCAGCCTCATGAGTACAGGCTGTGGGGGGGGTGGGGGTGTGTGTGAATATGGATTACACAAGAGTGTAGAGTATTGACGCACCACACAGAGAGTGAGGTGCTGAATCAGTGAAGATAGGAATGCTGAGGGTGCCACTCCCTCAGACCCTGGGGTCCAGGCAACACCATTAACCACATCAAAGACACCACACCCTTCAGGAGCTGCCACCCGGGGCCAAACAGGATATGGCATCTCCACAACTAGTCCTGAGCATGGCCGTGAAATTTCCTCAGAGAAAGAAAATATTGACTTCCATAAACTTGAGTGCAGATGCAATTTAGAGGACAATTTTAAAAGCCCTTGGGAAATAGAAATATAATAACAAATAAAATTCAAGAAAGAGGGTGAAAGACAAAATTAAGGAAACCTCCCAGAAAGTAAAGAAAAAAGAGTTGGAAAATAAGATGGGAGCATTTTTTGAATTACAGAATTAGAGTAGGAAATTCAGTGTCTGAATCACAGGCGTTCCTGAGAAGGACAGAAAAAATAAAAGTGAAGTAATAATACAAAAATATTTTCCCAGAACTAAGAGCTAGAAATCTTCAATGCCCAGCACAAGAAAGGGGGAAGAAAAGGCCAACATCTTGAAATTTCAAAATGACGCCAGGAAAAAACAAAAGATACTAAAAACTTCTGGGGGTGAGGAGGAGGATGGATCAGGAAGCCGATTGACATCTGACTTCTCAACAGAAACAATGAAAACTAGAAGACGATGGATTTCAGCGTCCAAAACTGAGGGAAAGATTCCCTGTCTAGAATTCTATACCCAGCTAGACTATTAATATCAATTTAACATAAAAGTAAAGACAAAAAGTTTTGCCTTTGATTTTTCTCTTTCTTTAAGTTCTTGGATAATGGGCTCCCCCACAGCAAGCAACTAAACCAACGAAAAAAAGGACGTGGAATCAAGGAGATGGGAGCTAACCCAAGAGAGTGTTGAATGGAGATGAAGGATGTCCACTGAACCACAGTCCCAAAAGGTCCATATTGGAGCAAGCATTAAGCACTCCCTATAGGTAGGGAGAAGGAAAAGAAGGAAGGAATTAGATTACTTCATGTATTTTAACACATTTAGAAGAAATTTAAACTTCTATCAAAGAGCATGGGGCTGGACATAGTGGCTTATGCCTGTAATCTCAGTACTTTGGGAGATCCAGGCAGGAGGATCACTTGTGACCAGGAGTTCAAGATGAGCCTGGGCAACATAGTAACACCTTGACTCTACCAAAAAAAAAAAAAAAAAAAAAAGTAAAATTAGGCATGGTGGTGTGTGCCTCTAGTCTCAGCTACTTAGGAGGCTGAGGCCAGAGGATTGCTTGAACACAGGAGTTTCAGCTTGCAGTGAGCTAAAAAAATCACACCACTATACTCTAGCCTGGGTGACAGAGCAAGACACCATCTCAAAAAAAAAAAAAAAAATCAAAGAGCATGGGAATTATTCATAATACAAAATATAATTATACCAATTTTAAAATAAAACAAATTTTAAGTGTAAAGCTATATCAGAAAAGAACTGTGATCATAGTATGCTAAAAGGCTCAGTTGTTAAGCATCTTTACATAGCTCACAATCCTAATGTAAACTCTGAATGCTGATTTAATCAAAAATTGTGACCAAGCTATAAGGATAGGAGTAGGGTGGACAGAGAAAATGATCAGAGTGATATAAAATCCTCAGCTTCCATAGTAGATCCCTAGAAGGACATAAAACTGAAAAGTAAAAATTTCAGGAAAAGTGGGTTATTTGGAATACAGAAGTAAATAGGAGAAGCAGCTAAAAGAGGTCACTGCCGAGAAGTGGGACTTGAGGTAGGAATAGGTGGGGCAGGAGGCTTCTGTTTTTCTTCCAACACTTATGATCATTTGACTTATTAAATTATATACTGTTTAAATTTCATTTTAAAGTAATTATTTGTTTAATTTAAATATGTAGATTTATACTTCTGAGTAACTCCCAGAAGAAATCCCAATGGAAATAAGAAAGAAAGCAAGTGAATGAATACTACGTGTTACCATGTGTGGTCTGAGACCAAAGTGGTTCTCAAAGGAAAATTAAATCCTTACATATGTCTATTATGAGACAAGAAGGAGTATTAATAAAGGCTAAATGACACTTTGGGAGGCAGAGGTGGGTGGATCACCTGAGGTCAGGAGTTCAAGACCA
>NW_012102521.1:365284-366179 GCF_000951045.1 Mandrillus leucophaeus | reverse complement strand
AAAAAAAAAAAAAAAAGAATAACAATAGCACAAGGCCTGGGAGGGAGAAATGGAAGTGTTCCATTATGTATCTATAAGGCTGCAAGATTCTAATACTATACATAATTTTTTACACTGCACATAAATTGGTGTAATATTATTTTAAAATGGAATGTGATAAGTTAAAGATGTATATGTGAGTCCTAAAGCAAACAATGAAAAAACATATCAAAGAGTTGTAGCTAATACGACAACAAAAGGTATAAATTTGAATCATAAAATAGTCCATCAATCCAAAAGAAGGCAAAAAAATAAATAAATAGAGAACAAAAAATGAATAGGACAGAAAGAAAATAAAGAGCAAGATGATAGATCAAAATTCAAATGTGTCAATAATCACAGTAAATGTAAATGGTCTAAATATCTCAATTAGAAGGCAGAGATTGTCTGACCAAATAAAAAAATAAGATCCAACTATGTGCTACCTACAAAAAAAAAGCTTAAATGTAAAAAGAGAAACAGGTTAAATGTAAAAGGATAAGGCCAAGTGCGGTGACTCACGCCTGTAATCCCAGCACTTTGGGAGGCTGAGGCGGGTGGATCTCGAGGTCAGGAGATTGAGACCATCCTGGCTAAAATGGTGAAACCGCGTCTCTACTACAAATACAAAAAAATTAGCCGGCGTGGTGGTGGGCACCTGTAGTCCCAGCTATTTGGGAAGCTGAGGCAGAAGAATGGCATGAACCCAGGAGGCGGAGCTTGCAGTGAGCCGAGATCACACCACTGCACTTCAGCCTGGGTGACAGAGCCAGACTCCGTCTCAAAAAAAAAAAAAAAAAAGTAACAGGATACAAAAAGAAACACATTAACACTAATCGAAAGAAAGTTGGAATGCCTGTATTAATAACAAAAAGGT
>NW_012102521.1:360020-363278 GCF_000951045.1 Mandrillus leucophaeus | reverse complement strand
GGGGGGTACTGAATTGGCTCTATTACTTAGACATCATCAAGTGGCCACTTTTAAAGGTAGCCTCTCCTGCATGGTACTTCTGCTGACCCCAAGCCTTCAGAGAAGTTGTATGAGTATGTGAAATGGTACACACGCATACAACTTGCTTATGATGGGTGAGCACACGTCCCATCCCTGAGCCAGTTGGTACATCTGAGCCACTAGGAGAATGCAGCAAGTGGTGTGAGGAGTCTGGCAGAGCTCTGGCTCCAAATGAAGGCATAACAGAGAGCATGGCAGAGGCCACCAGGGCGTACCTGCAACAACATTGGCAGGCCCTGGAGACAGCCACAAATGTCTCAGGAAAAGGAATGTGGTTTTAAAAAAATGTCAACAGTCCACAGGTAGGAGTATGAGCCAGTGTTCTTGGTGTAATAAGAAGATGGGTTAGGACTTTCACTCTGGGCCAAGATAAAGTAACAGAGACCAGATTTATACTCCCACCAGAAATAACTTAAACATTGGACAAAGTATATGAAACACCAGTTTACAGACATTGTCTATCAGGCAGGATAGGAGAGTGATCCCTGAGAGCAAGAAAACAAAGCTGAGCCCTGACTGCCCCAGCCCACTGCCTGGAGAGAAGACAGGCCTCAGCATGAAAAGGGAGGACCCAGAAGGGGCCCACAGGTACCCCTAAACAGAGGAGACAGAGTTGAGAGTCTGGAAAGACCGAAGTGGCTAGAGAATGCAGAATAGAGTATGCACAAAAACTTAGTTCTGGAGATCTGCAGAGAGTGCCCCTTAAATCTTCAGCTGAGTATGGATCAACCCATGAGGGTGCATAAATTACCCATGGCTTTGGATAAAACCACCTAAAAGGAGTTGAGGGAAAGCTGCCCACATTCCAAACCATGCTGGGAGCTAAAGCAGATGTTTGTGTACCTATGTTCATTGCAGCATTACTCACAGCAGCCAACAGATGGAAGCAACCCAAGTGTCTGCCAGTAGATGAATGGATAAACAAAATGTGGTATATCCATACATGGAATATTACTCAGCCTTTAAAAAGGAAGAAAATTCTGACACATCGTACAACACGGATGAACCTTGAAGTTGCTATGCTAAGTGAAATAAGCCAGTCAAAAAAGGACACATACCACAGGATTCCATTTAGATGAGGTCCCTAAAGTCATCAAATTCATAGAGACAGAAAGGAGAATGATGGTTGCCAGGGACTGGGGAAGGGGAAATGAGGAGTTATTGTTTGCAAGGTAGAGAGTTTCAGTTTGGGAAGATGAAAAGTTACAGAGCCAGCTGGTAGCAGGTGGTTGCACAACCATGTGAGTGTACTTAATGCCATGAACTGTACACTTAAAAATGGATAAAATGGCAAATTTTACATTATGTATTTCCTCAATTTTTTTTAAATTAAAAAAAAAAAAAGTTAAACCTATAGTGGGAATAGTTTCTGTTCCCACCAACCAGAAGGAAAAAGTCTTACCATTTAGAAGACATACGGTAGACTACTTAGAAAAGTTGCCTCACTGTTGGGGAAAAATTAGTCCCATAATAAAGGAGGAACTGGTCCCACTTAACAGAGCTAAAAGCAAGCCTCAAAAGGATCAAGCAATTTCACAGGTATTTACAAGTAATTTAACTATGTCCCCAAACAAAGCTCACAAATATTTATAGGAAATGAAATTATCCAGCACCCAACAATGTAAAATTCACAATGTTTAGCAACCAACAAAAATAACCAGGCATGCAAAGAAACAGAAAAATACATGATGAGAAGAAAAAAACCTATCTGTAGAACCCCAAAATGCAGCAGATGATGTAATTCATAGACAAGAACATTAAATGTTTTTATAACTATATTTCAATATGTTCAAGAAGATATAGAAACATTGAGAAGATATAAAACAGACCTAATTAAACTTAAGAAGTAGTTATTTGGATAGCAATAGGAACTATTCAAAATGAAACAAGAAAACCCAAAAGACTATTTTAAAAAATGAACAGAGCTACAGTGATCTTTGGGACAACTTTAAGTGGCCTGATAGATACGTAATGAAAATGCCAGAAAAGGGATAGGAGTTTGTAAACAATATTTAAAGAAATAATGGCTGAAAACTTTCAGAATTTGGTGAAAAACATAAACTCACACATCCAAGAATCTCAATGAACCTCAAGCACAAGAAACATGAAGAAAACATCAAGGCACATAATCAGATTTCTGAAAACAAATGAAAAAGGGAAAATCTTAACTACATGGTAGAGGGGAGGAATATTAAATGCAAATGAACAAAGATAAGAATGACAGCATTGTTCTCATCAGAAGTAACGCAAGCCAGAAGACACTGGAACAACTTTAATGTAGTGAAAAAAGAAAAAAACACTTTCAGTCTAGAATTCCATAGCCAATGAAAATATGTTTCAAAACCACATGCAAAATAAAGATGTTTCAGACATTGAAAAGGTGAATAATTTATCAACGGCAGACCTGCACTACCAGAAATGTTAAAAAAGTCTTCCAGGCATAAAGCAAAGTACACCAAATGGAAATCTAGATCAACACAAAGGAGCACCAGAAATGGTACATATGCTGGCAAAAAATAAAATATTTTGGCCAGGCATGGTGGCTCACACCTGTAATCCCAGCACTTTGGGAGGCCAAGGCAGATGAATCACCTGAGGTCAGGAGTTCAAGACTAGCCTGGCCAACATAGCGAAACCCCATCACTACTAAAACTCCAAGAATTAGCTGGGCATGGTGGTGCATGCCTATAGTATCAGCTACTTAGGAAGCTGAGGCAGGAGAATCGCTTGAACCCGGGAGGTGGAGGTTTCAGTGAGCCAAGATCACGCCACTGTACTCCAGCCTGGGTGAAAGTGTGAGACTTCGTCTCAAAAAATAAATAAAATAAAATAAAATCTTTTTCCTCTCATTTTTACATATCTTTAAGAGATAACTGACTAAAGAAAAAACTATATTGTAGGGCTTAAAACATATATAGAAATAAATTGAAGAATAACAATAGTGACCGGGTGCGGTGGCTCAAGCCTGTAATCCCAGCACTTTGGGAGGCCGAGACGGGTGGATCACAAGGTCAGGAGATCAAGACCAATCTGGCTAACACAGTGAAACCCCATCTCTACTAAAAAAATACAAAAAACTAGCCAGGCGAGGTGGCAGGCGCCTGTAGTCCCAGCTACTCGGGAGGCTGAGGCAGGAGAATGGTGTAAACCCAGGAGGCGGAGCTTGCAGTGAGCTGA
>NW_012102521.1:354005-359208 GCF_000951045.1 Mandrillus leucophaeus | reverse complement strand
AAACACATTAACACTAATCGAAAGAAAGTTGGAATGCCTGTATTAATAACAAAAAGGTAAATTTCAGAGCAAAGAATATCATCGATGATAAAGAAAGCAATTTCATAATGGTAAAAGGCTTATTTCAAGAAGAGGACAAAGGAATTATAAATGTTTATTTGCAATATGACAGAGGTCCAGCTATATATGAAGCAAAAGTGAATAGAACTGAAAGGAGAAATGGGCCAATCCACAGTTATAGTTGGAAACTTTAACACTTCTCTCTCAGTAACTGATAAAACAGCTAGACAGAAAATCTTAAGGATACAGTTGGCTTGAACAACACTATCAACCAACTTAACCTAGTTGATATTTATAGAACAGTACCCCCAATGACAGAAAAATACACATTATTTTTCAGTACACACAAAACATTTACCAAAATAAAACACATTATGGGCCATAAAACAAGTCCAATAAACTTAATAGGACTCAAGCAATACAGAGTATGGTTTCTGACTATGATGGAATTAAATTAGAAATCAATATCAGAAAGAGACTGTGAAAATTCTCAAATATTTTGAAACTAAATTATACACTCCCAGGCTGGGTGTGGTGGCTCATGCCTATAATCCCAGCTCTTTGGGAGGCCAAGGCTGGTGTATCACCTGAGCCCAGGAGTTTGAGACCAGCCTGGGCAATATGACAAAACCCCATGTCTACAAAAAATACAAAAATTAGCCAGGCATGGTGGTGCACACCTGTAGTCCCAGCTACTCCAGGGGTTGAGGTGGAAGGATTGTTTGAGCCTGGCAGGTAGAAGTTGTGGTAAGTGGAGATCGTGCCACTGCACTCCAACCTGGGAAACAGACTCGGACTCATCAAAAAAAAAAAAGAAAAAAAGAAAGAAAGAGAGAGAAGAAAGAAGAAAGAAAGAAGAGAACGAGAGAAAGAAGAAAGAAAGAAGAAAAGAAAGGAAGGAAGGAAGGGAGGGAGGGAGGAAGAAAGAAAGAAAAGAAAGGTACTTCTAGATAATCCAACTGTCAAAGAAAAATTCAAAAGGGGAATTAGCAAGTATTTTAAAGTGAATGAACCTGAAAGCACAATATATCTAAATTTGTGTAATGGAGCTAAAACCAAAAGCTGGTTCTTTCCCAAAACTGATAAAAATTATAAGCCTCTATCCAGACGGATCAAGAAAAAAAGAGAAAACACGTAATTAATACTAAGAATGAGAAAGGGTTCATCACCACAGAGTCTACAGATATTAAAAGATAATAATGGAATAGTATGTATAACTTTATACCAATAAATTCAACAACTTAGATTAAATAAATCCTGTAAAATATCCAAACTACTAAAACTCACTCAAGAAGAAATAGATATACTGAATGGTCCTATATCTAGGAAATATGTTGAATTTGGAGTTCTTTCCAACAAAGAAAACTCCAGGGGTGGGAGGAGTTGGGGAAGTAAAGAGGGATCACCAAGGGCTGTATGAACCCTGCAGGTAGCTGTGTTTGGTCTGTTTAGCATCTTGACTGTGGTCATGGTTTCACAGATGTGCACCTATGTGTCAAGAGTCATCAAATTGTACACTGTAAACCTGTGCACTTTACTGTATGTCAGTGGCATTACAATAAACCCAAGAAAAACAGTGACACCCCTGACAAAGACTGGAGGGCTCAAGGCAACTCTGCTTCTATGTGTGCCCTCCCAGCACAACTTTGCTCCCCTGGCAGCCTCAGAACCACAAAAAAGATGTTCAGAAAGCCAGTCACAGTGACCCCACAGCCCTATGATGGATCTGCTGTCCCATGGGGCTTACTTATCTAGTCACGTAGAAAGGAGTCATCATCTGTCCTCTCTCTGATGATTCTCAACTGCAAATACATTGCCATGGCTCGAGTGCTTGTGACCCCTCCAAAATTCATGTTGAAACTTAATCCCCAGTGCAACAGGATGAAGAGCTGAGGCCTTCAGTGGATGATGAGGTCATGAGTGCTCCACCCTCATGGGTAGGATTTGTGCCTTATAAAAGGGCATGAGGGGGCGAGTTTGCCCTTCCCGTCCTTTCTACTGTTCATCCCTTCTGTTGTGTGAGGACATGGTGTCCCTCCCCTCCAGGGCACACACACAAGACACCAACTTGGAGACAGAGACTGAGACCTCACAAGATATTGAACCTGCCAGCACCTTGATCTTGGACTTCCAGCCTACAGATCTGTAAGAAATAAATTTCTCATGGTTCTTTATAATTTATCCATCTCAGAGGTTTTGTTACAGCAGCACAAATGGCCTGAGACCCGCATATACAATCAGATTCCGTGAGCCTCGAGTGGGCACTCCCAGACCCTGGCCTGGCAAGTTACCTGTGCAGCGGGGGCTGTGGACTCCTCTGGGGAAGGACAGAGAAGCTAAGATGCAAATTCTGCTCTAGGCTCCTACTCCCAGGGGAGTAGAGGCCAGGACACCACCCATAGCCGCAAATTCAGGGCCTGTCTCCCCTTCCTCCAGCCTGTCTCTCTTCCTGAGGTCTCTCGCCTAAGACAGCTGCTCTCAGCCTTGGGCAGGCTCACCTGGGAACATGGTGAAGACCCAGATCCCTGCTGCCCGTCCTACTCACTGAGCCCGGGCCTCTGTGGTGAGTCAGAACCTCTGCCTTCGCATACTGGTTTAGCTACTTTAACAGATACCTAAAAAACACTGGCTTTAAAAGGCAGAAGGTTCCTTTCTCTTGTGGAAAAGACAAGCTGTTCAGCTGTCCAAGTGGGCAGGGCAGTGTGTGCATGAGCTGGTCCCACGTAGGGTGATCAGCAGTCCTAGTTTGCCCCAGACTCAGAAGATTCCAAGAATGTTTCAGTGCCAAATCTGGAAACATGCAGGCACACCTGGACAGGTGGGTCAGCAGGGATGCTTTGCCCTGCCCTGGCGTGGCCCTCCAGTGGCACAGCTGGCACGTCTCAGCGCCACAGTGCCCCAGTTCCACCCAGAAGTTGCATCTGCCTCTGTTCACACTTCCCTGGGCAGAACGGTGGCATGTGTCTCTACTAGCAGCCCAGGAGCCCCACATGCCCAGCTTCCCTTCAGGAATTCCGTGGCTGAAGGAATGGACCCCAAGGAGCCATCCTTCACCTGAGTCAGAGGCAGAGGCTGGAAAGGCTGGAGTGGAGGGGCTGGGGTGCCGGGAAGCACAGGTCTAGTCTCAGCAAAGTAGGGGCCTGGCCTCCTGGTGTCCCCAGGGACCAAGCAGGGTCTTGTTGTAAGACCACACCTCATTGCCACCTGGGGCCTTCCACTGGTCCTCCAAGGCCCTGGCTGAAATTCGGCCTCTCCAAGGATCCCCCACTGGCCCTCCCACCACGTCAGCCCCAGTGACAGCTTTAGCTCTGCCCAGCTGAGCACTCAGGAAGTTTGCTGCATCATCTAAGAGGAAGCTCCAGCGAGCTCCATGTTATCCTACAGAAGGAAGAAATAGGTCCTCCAAGGGGATAAGGGATTTGCCTAGGTCACTTGCTTGTAGGCATAGAACTGGGGTTTGAATGCGTGACAGACTCTCGGTCCCCTGTGCCAGGGGCAGGGAGAGTGGAGGAAGGTGCCTCTGCCTCTTCAACCCCTCAGCCCTCCCACCTTGCCCATTCTCCTGGCCAGGTCCCCAGGGCTAGCCTACAGGCTCCAGCGGGAATGGGTGGGAGCCAGCCAAGGCACCAGTGTTGTGGTGAGTGGGAGGAGCGGGAGCAGGCTGGAGCCCCTGAAAGTGGGGGCCCTGGGAGCCAAGCCCTTTCCCCAGCCTGGCTTCTTGAGGCAGTGCAGCTCAAACCCAAGGGGGTGGTCTGGCCCAGTGGCCCAGGGGAGGTCACTGCAATGAGAAAGCTGGTGTCAGGGGCTGGGGGCTTCCCTGGAGAGCAAAGTGCCAGAGGCAGAGTTGAGGGGAGGGCCGTGGGTAAGGACCAGGCCCCTCCACCAACCATCCTCATTTCTGCTTCTCTGAGATTAGAAAGAAAAGGGTGGCTTGCTTTCGAGGGAGAAACCACACTGAGACCTGGGGGGAAAGGACAAGCACCCCCAGGGACATAGTGATGCTTTGGAACATGTTTATTGTTATCGGTCTAAATTGGACAGACAGACACCAGACAGAATGCTTCCAAGCTGCAGAACAGGGACACGGCCGCGATCCCCCACCTGAGCCTCAGCCTCTCTCATGAGGCTGCTGAGGGTTGAGGGCCCATGCAGAGGGCGTGGGGGAACATGCTTGTAAAATGGAATGGCTGCAAGGGGCCGTGGTGGTCAGGAGGCAGCAGCTGGGGAGGACACTGGACGCTGCCAAGGCCCCAGGCTCTGAAGCCAGAGCCTGAGAAGTGGCCACAGTGGCATTTGCTGAGCAACAGAGGAGGTGCTGGCCAGTGGTGGATGCTTTCCCGGGAACTCCACTCCCCCTACCTGGGTGGCCAGTGGATCCTGCTGTCCTGCAGCTGGCCCTCTTCTGGAGCAGCCCTCCACAGTCACCTCCTGTCTCCTCACATCAACCCCCCACGTGTGCAGCTCGGGCTCAGAGAGGGCAGGTGACTGGCCCAAGGCCATCCTAGCAGGCCTCAAACCCAGGCCTGTCTGACCCATCTCCCAGGACTCCCCGCAGCTCTCTAAACACTGGGTGAGGAGGTGGGGACTGGAGAGGGACCCTCCATCCCAGAAGACGCAGCAGGCCAGGCAGCACCAGGCAGAAGACCCTGGCCCCCGGCTGGAGGTGGGGTCGGATTCAACCCTTTGCTGAGTCCCTCCCAGGACCGCCTGGGGCTTCACACGCAGGCTGGCGCCTAGACCCCTCGGGTGGGCGCTACCACGAGGTTCCAAGGAGGCTCTGGCGAAGGCACCTGTCATCGTGGGCGCCGCTTCTCCTCTACCTGGATGTGGTCTCCAAACTTCCTCCCCACCCCTAGTTTCTGTGCCTCGAGATCCTTCATGAGTCTAGCGCGCACTCGTAGGAGCCGCACAGCGCTCCCTAAGGCCTTAGTGAGTGGAGAAGCTCTGGGGAGCGGGCAGCGGGAACCATCGGTCGGCCAGCAGGGTGTGGCTGCTGGTAGCCTGGTCGGCAGCTCCCAGGAAGCCCAGGGCAAGGAGCGCTCCTCAACCCTACGGGCCCACCGCCAGTTCCTCGCTGGGAATTCCACGGAGTTTCGAGGTGGGGGCCAGCGGGGCGCAGGAGGGCGGCGGCGGCGTCTCCAGG
>NW_012102521.1:330149-352975 GCF_000951045.1 Mandrillus leucophaeus | reverse complement strand
CGAGCAGGTGAGGACCAGCGCCCGACAGGAGCCCAGGGCCGTGCTCGCCCTCCAGTGAGTGTGGGGGCTGGGCTGGACACACCCACCCCGGCCCGTCTCACTTCAAAGGGAACTTCGTGGGAGGGGGAAAGGGAGGGGTAAAGAGAAAGTGAAACTGGAGGGAGGGAGGTTTCTGCTTCTCAGACCCTGAACCCTGAAACCGCCCAGCAGGTTTCTGCTTCTCAGACCCTGAACCCCCACCCCGCAGCCCACAGAAGTAGCCCCGTACCTGCCTCCTCATTTCCCACGCGGGGGGAGGGACGCCCTGCCCCCTCACGCTGCAAGAGCCCGCGCCTCGCTCTCCCCACTCACAGCCCAGCCCCGAACGCCCTGGCGCAGCTGGCCCTGCCGGCCCTGCCCACTTAGTCACCTGGAGGTGTCCGGGCCTGACCAGTGGCGCCTCCCAGGGACTGTGTTTCAGCAGAACATGGCAGCTGAGGGGAGGGCTCGGGCTCTAGGAAATACAGAGCAGGGGAGGAGGTGACCCTCTTCAGCGCTTGCCCCAAGTCTGGAGCCATTGGTGTGTCTGTATGGGGTTGGGCAGCAGGGTGGTGACCATTCATTCCAGTGCAGGGCGGTGACACGCCATCCCACCGCCTGCCCAGCCAGCCAGGAGCCAAGTGCTCAGGAACCAAGGTTGGCCCCAGACCGGAACACAACCACCAGATCTGAGGGCTCCCTGAACATTTCCACATGTGCTGTGTGTGGCTCAACTACCGCAGCCACCCTGGAAAGGGAATCAGAAAGGTTTTATTTTCATTTTGCAGTTGGGGAAACTGAGGCTCAGGGAGGGACAGTGACTTCTGAGGATTGCACAGCTCTTGGTGGTAGAGAAGGGATGGCAGGCCTTGCCATCGCTGGGTCTGTGGGTCTCAGTGCCTGTGTGTGGAGTCTGAGGGGCTGTGGCATGGGGGAGGGGATAGAAGTGGACATACCGGGCCTGAGATCAAGAGCAGGAGCTTGGGAGCTCCTCCTGCAGCACAACTGCATGGCTGAGAAGAACCCACCTCTCTTCTTTTTTTTTTTTTTTTTTTTTTGAGACGGAGTCTTGCTCTGTCGCCCAGACTGGAGTGCAGTGGTGCAATCTTGGCTCACTGCAACCTCCGTCTCCCCAGTTCAAGTGATTCTCCTGCCTCAGCCTCCCAAGTAGCTGGGACCACAGACAGAAACCACCACACCTGGCTAATGTTTTTATTTATTTTTTAGAGACAGGTTTTGCCACGTTGGCTATTCTCAAACTCCTAGGCTCAAGCTATCCACCCTTCTCGGCCTCCCAAAGTGCCGGAATAGGAGGCGTGAGCCACCAAGCCTGGCCACCTCTCCTTAATTCTAAGCCCTGGTCCAGCCCAGTCCTGGGCAGACTCCTCCCGACACACAGCCACCTGGGTGGGCTCTCCTCACCCAGCAAACGTGGCTCCTGTGTCCAACATCCAAAGGAACTGATGAGAGAGGACAGGGAGAAGGTGACAAGTACAAGCACCTGCAGTTCCCACCAGCAGCAGGAAATACTGAGGTGTGACCAGAAGGGGAACTTCCTAGCATACATGAGAACTCTGGTTACCTCCAGCTGGGGAAGGGTGGCCCTGGAGGGCCCTCAGCTGAGGAGTCTGATTTTAGGATAGAAAATGCTGGTAAAAAAGACCGTAGTCATGGTGGAGAGATGTTTCCCAGAGATAGACCTGGGATCCAGGTGATTCGAGATGGGCTGTAGGAACCAAGGCCTCCCCCAGAGTGAAATTACCAGGTGTGAGCAACGCCACCCCGCTGTGGGGAGGCGGGTCCCAGCTGTGCCTCATTCCTGCATCTCCCATGGCCTCGTGCCACAGCGAGAGACAAGGGGGCCCTGATTCACAGCCCGGCTCTGCCCTGTGCCAACGCAGAGCCCTGGGCGCAGGACGGGGCCACTCTGTGGCTTAGCTTCCTCAACCGTGAAGTGGGATAGACGGGGACCCGGTGCCCTCCTAGAGGCACAGTGGGGACGAAACACACCAACATGGGGCAGGACACGAACGCTCCAAGCCTGTCTGTCGCAGCTGTTCCCACTGCACACCAGAGAGCCAGAGGCATTGGAGCCAGGTCACTGGCCAGCGCAGCGCCCAGGGAGACCTAAGCAGTGGCTCTGCACCCCCTGCCACTTCTGGGTGATTCTAGAGGAGTCCCCTTACCCAGGGCCCCTCTGGCCTCTCCCCAAGAGGCACAAAGCAACCCCCAAGGGAGCTCCCAGACTCGAGCCTGTGACTCTTCCCAGCCTCCTGAGACACTGGCCCAGTCCCGGGGCTCCCTGTGGTAGGGCCCTATATCCCACGAGGATTTGGAGGCGACTGAAAATGGGGGTCTGGCTGCCCAGCCTTGTGAGGAGCTCTCCCCATCTGCCCAGCCCCTCCCCAGCCCCTGTGGCCCCCAAGCCATCTCTGCCGAACTCCATCAGTGGCCCAGTTGGAGAAAGGCCAGCTTGACAGGAGCTCTCTGTGGGACAAGCAGGATGAGTGGGTGTTTCTACACTACAGGACACTCACCCCAGGCGTCAGTGGGTGTGTCTACACTGGCAGGTTGGCACCTGCTCTGGGAGGTGCTGCCATGTGGGCTAACGTGAGCCACCTGCAGCTTTCACAACCTAGGGCTCCGAGGGCCTGGAGCAGTGCTGAGTGGGGTGGCATGAGCAACAGGCTCTGCCCAGTCACTTGGGAGCGAGTGAAGCGGGTGGACACTGCTGTGTGCAGGCGCCACCGGGGAGACCAGGTGGGCTCAGCCCGGGCATGCTGGAGGTCGTTCCACCCCTTCTCACCTGCACCAGGCATTTGTTCAGATGCCCCACCACCTCCCTCAAGGCCCTCCAAGGGTCCTGGTCATCCGGGGACAGCAGAGGCTCCTGGTTCTCAGGCCTGGTGCCACCCTCCCTCCACCAGCAGCCCCTCATGGGCCTCACCAGGGTGAGGAGCAAAGGCTTCCCCAGCCGTTTGCACAGCCTCACCTTGTTGTGCAAGGCCCAGGCACACCTGTGTCGGGGAGAGGACAGCAAGGATGCCGGCGGCAGTGCCAGCTGGGCTCAGGAACCATGCTGAGGAGCCCAGGGTATGCCCAGGTGCCAAGGGCCAGCTCTGGGGTCACACTTTTGCCCTCCTGGACCTCCAGTCCAGGGGCCAGCCAGAGGGACCGACAGGAACCGTCACCTGGGCAGGTAGAGAGGCCTGGAAAGAGGCAGCTCCCACGCTCCTCACACCCAGCAAAAAGGGGTCAGGGGCTGGGGGCAGCAGCGGGGAGTCCCTGGCCATTCCAGGCCAGTGCATGCACACATGGTGGGGGCCAGGGGTCCACACCCCTGATTTCAGCCCCAGCTGAAATCACGAGGTCACCCCTGACCTTAGAGCACCACCCCGACCGGGCAGCAGCAGGGCCCACCCCACCCGCCCACCTGCCCAGGCTGTGCAACCAGGCTGGCACAGGTCAGCCTGTGCAGGGTGGCCTGGCTCACGGTGGAGGCTGAGTCAGGAGCGTCAGGCAGTGCAGAGTCTGGAAGGGTCCCGAGGGGCTCACCACCAGAGTGTGAAGCCCCCTGGACATTCATGGCCTTCTGCAGCCCCATGGAGCCCTGGTGTGACCCTGGCCTGAGAGGGGGGCCGGGTGCAGTGATGCCGGGGTGACGGAAAACCAAACAGCAACTGGGACGGGACTGTGAGGACTAAAGAGTTAAGCGGGAGCAGCGTGCTCATCCAGGGGTTGGAGGGCTGCCTGGAGGAGGTGACTTCAAGCTCCAGAACGAAGGCGCAGGAGGTGAGGAGATGGGCAGAGGGTGTCTGGAGGAGGGACCAGTCTGGGCAAAGGCAGGGTGGCAGGAAGGAGGAGGGGCAGCTGGGAAAGGACCGCCTGGCCGAGTCATCTCCGGGCGCCCCGCCCCGCCCAGCTCACACAGCTACCCCGGGAAGGATGGGCCAAGTGCCCCCAATCACCCCCACAGAGCCTGAGCCTGACTCCCCACACACATCCACAGTCCCGGACCCAGACAGGCCCACGCGGGCCAGGCTGTATAGACCTGGTGAGGCGATACCAGAGACTTTATTGTCGTTATGCCCAACAAAGGCCTTCAGGCTTTGCATGAGAGCAGGCTGGGAAGCAGCCCCAGCAGTGGGGTCATGCCTGAGACCCCTCCAGCAGGCCACGGGAGGCAGCAATGGCTTACACTGCAGCAGGACGGCTTCAGGTTAGACACCAGGCAGCACTTCCTGAAAACATGAGGGCTCCTGAGAACATGTGGAGACCCAGGTAGTGTGTGAAGGCAGGGCAGAGAGACAAGCCCGGGCACCCAGTCTGTGCGGCACAGCCCAAGAGCCTGAGCAAACCCAGCTTGAGACTATGGGAGGGCCAAGCAACGGAGTGGGAATGGGGGTGTCAGCTGGGAACTGACCTGGGAGACAAGCAGTAACACCCGGTCTAGGGGGTCCCAGTGGGGCAGGGCGCAGGGGCAGGGGTGGGTAAGGGGATGCTGCGCCCTGGCTGAGCCGTCAGTGCTCAAGTCTGGTCAGTTCCTTCAGGAAGCCCTCCCTGACTGCTCCTTTCTCCTTCCCCTCACCTCTAAACTGTGTTCCACCCCGGACATCCCCAGGAGGGGCTCTGAAGACCCTAAACTAGCTGGGATCCATCTCAGCCTCCTCTGGTTCTGCCCCCCTTGGTTATGCCCCCCGATCCAGCCCTGGAATCCAGGAGCCCGGGGATCCAGCCCTGCACTAGAAGCTCATTTGGGGGTGTCAGCCCCGCCTAGGGACTTACTGGGCATGGGACCTGGGCACCGACTGCACCCTCCAGGTTCTGTAGAAAGGCCACCACTGCCAGGTTCCCGGCTGCCTCCGCCTATGGGGAAGCAGTGGGGAGGGGCTGCCTTGGGGCCACTGACCAGCAGCCTGGCCGAGGACCCCCATCCCCAGGACGCCCTCCCCCTCCCCCAGCCCACACACACAGGGTCCCAGCAGCTTCTTCACTCTCGTCACCCCCACCGCTCAGCGCCCCCGGGAAGGGGACCCAGTCTGTGTGGGTCCTGCATGGGGAGGGCTGGGGATTTCGGAGAGGGGCAGAGCAGGGAGCTGGTGAATTGTCCAGGTGTCCTTCCTGGAGGTGGCAGCCTTTGGAGAGGGTGCAGGGGGTGGGGGCACTCACGACGTGCAGGGCGCTGTGCCCATCATAGCCCGGCTGCCCCAGGTCAGCCCCTGCCTGCCACCACACCTGCAGGCCTTCAAGGTCAGCCCTGTATGCCAGCCTGGGGATGGGGACAGAGGAGGAGTTGTTGGGCACCTGTCCATCTGCCCACCTGCCTGTCCCCTAGGTGCCCTGGACTCTCTTACAAAGCCAGCCCCAAACAGCTGACCCAGCAGCGACCTGGTCCTGCGGCAGGAGTCGCTGGGGGCCATCGGGCAGCCTGGAGTCTGGTTTCACCCAGTAGGTGGGACTACGACTCCAGTCATGGGTGCACATGCACAAACATACATGAACACACATGCACGCACAGCAGCATACACACCAGCATACATGCACACACACAGGAGCACACAAGCACACACCCACACAGGCACACTCACACACGAGCATATATGCACACACAGGAGCACATGCGCCTTTGCGCACACATACGCACGCCCACCTGCTGAGCAGCCCATGCCGGTTTCGTGTTTCACAACACCGCTCTTCCCGGGGCGGGGTCCACAAAGGTGGAGGGAAAAGTTTGAGGCAGCCCAGTGGTTCAGAGAGGGGGACACAGGAGGCACCCCAGGATAATGGTTGGCCCTGGACCCTGGCAGACTGCATGGGGGGTGGTCCTGGCTGGGACAGGGGTCTGGGCCCACCTGCCCTGGAGCAGGCACCTGCCAGGACCTTGCCAGCTCCTCTTCACCCTGCCACCCTCCTGGGAAGAACTCACCCCCTTCCTGGGGAGGCCAGGCGCAGGCCAGGTAGGGACCCGGCAGGGAAGGCCCCACCCCTGGTGTGCAGGGGCTGGGGGTAGTGGCCTGGTGAGGGAGGGGCTGCCCCCTCTTGCGGAGGGCCCTTAGGGACTCTGCTCCTACCCAGGAAACAGCAGCAGCCCTGCAGTGGCACTGGGTAATCTCTGGGGCGATTCTGCTAGGTGGCCTCACTGGCCCCTCCCCACACACACACTGGCCCCAGGGAAGGCCTGGCTGAGGGGCTCGAGTCCAGCCAGCAGCTCGGGCGGGCCAGGCCCACTTCCAAGCAGAGTCCCGGACCAGGATTCTGGTTCCAGCTCCCATAGGACCTAACTACTGCCTCAGTTTCCCCATCTGTCAGTGGAGCCAACAAGGCCCGCGTGGAGTGCAAATCTGGACCAAGTCACCCCAGAAGTCCCTTCAAAAGCAAGACCAGGGGTTGTGGGCCAGTCCCAGAGGAGGAGCCAGAGCTGCTAGTCCTCCTCCTGCTGGGCAGGCGCCTGCACCCACTCCCCCCCAGCCAGTGAGCCAAGCCCCCGCCATCACCCACTCCCCGAGCCTGGGACTCTGGACTTACAGGGACACAGACCCCACCACTCACAGCACCCCCACTCCAGCAACCACCTGTACCTGGCCCAGGTCTCCTGCCTCCGATTCTCCCTTCTGGGTCCCTCAGAGCCATCCTGGCCTCAGGCGGCCCAGGCTGGGCACAGGAGGCAGCGCCAAGTCACCAGGCACAAGGCTTGGGGTGGGGGGCAGCGATTCTGGCTGCGGTGGACACAGTAGGATCCCTGCAGCCCTGGCCTAACTCCACCCACAACCAACACCCTCACTGAAGGCCTTCCTGCACCTCAGTCTCCCCAACAATAACACGATGTCAGAAGGCCTGAGCCTGCCTCGGTGGTCACTCGGGCAGCATGAGATCAGAAGGCACATTGGCCACTGGTGCCATGTGGCCAGCAGGTGGGGGCAGGGCCTAGGTCAGTTTATCGTAGGACGGGAACCATGCTGGGGAGAACAGGGCTCACGAGACCTGTCACCTGCCAGGGGCTTCAGCTCCCCTGTGCCCCACCTGCCCCAGCCTCCCCAAATGCAGCCCCAGCCACCCCCCAGCCTACATCCCAGCCCCTCTCACAGCCAACCACCAACTCCCATACCCCTCCTCAAGCCCACCACACTCATGCACGCATGCACAAACACACACATGCATGCACGCACACACACTCATGCATGCACACACATGCACGCACGCATGCACACATGTGCACACACGGACACCCTTGCTGGACTGTTCGCTCAGCTGATAACAACTCCTTCCCCTGCCCCATGACATGGTTCCAGGCAGACAACTCTTCCCGTCAGTCAGGCTGGTGCACACTGAGGTCAGCGGGCCTTGCCTCTGAAGCCCCCACACCCTGACTCACTTGTCCCTCCCAGCAGGTCTAGCTTTCCTTCCCCAAGCTGTGTCCCCCACATGCCTGGAACAGCAGGTGCTCTAGCTGCGCTCACCTGCACAGCTCCGTCCCTGCCTCCTCCAGCTCCTGGGTGGACAGGGAGGCCCCAGCTTCCCGCAGCAACCCAATCACACCTGAATGCCTGTGTGAGAATGAGTATGCTGACCTTCTGCCCTGGCCAGCCCAGCTCCGCTGCACCTCACTCAGGAGCCAGCAGGGCTCATGTCCTGCGCACAGGGACAGGGACCTACCTGCCCAGGACCCCACAGCCCTAGCCTCAGATGAGGGCCCATCCCCCCATCCTCTGCCTAGGCCCATGCGACATCATCTCGGGGTCCCACCACCTCCATTTGTCCAGAACACCTTCTTAGGGCAGCTCAGGTCTGCAAGGGGTAGGGGTCAACTCTGCGGCAGCCCCGCACCCAGCCCCCAGGGGAGGGCATTGGTTGGTGCTGGCGAAATAGCTCCTCCCAGGGCAGTCTCCCCCACCCATCCCAAGGGGACAGCCCATTCCAGAGGACAGCCTTACATGAGCTGACCGGCCCCACTGCACACCCAAACGCTGATCACACCCCGTGGTGACCTCCTCAGCCAGGCCCAGCAGACACTGAATCAATCCGGCTGACTGCCCTTGGGGTGCAGTGGGGGCGGGGCACCCGGACAGTGGAGTCTGTTGGGGCTCTAGCAAGGCCTTGGAGCAGAGGCACAAAGGCCCGAGGTCACACAGCCCATTGCATGGGGTGACCTAACGATTGTGCCGCAATCACTGGCCATGCCCCCACCCCTGCAAAGCACCACAAATCCCCCCCCCATCACCCCATTTAGGGAGCCTGGAAATAGGTATGAGGCGGTGGCCTCCTCGCACCCCGCTAGGGCACAGCAGGGCCAGGCAGGCAGCCTCGGGGAGCCTGGCGGTAGAGTGAGGCCGGGAGACCAGTTGGGGGGTCGCTGTGAGCCTGGTCCTGTGAGTCAGGAAGGGACGAGGGGGTGGGCCTGTGTGAGCTCATCTCTGTGCCACCCACCCACGCCCAAGGACTCCCAGTCTAGAATCTCCAGTCCAGATCACCCCAGCCCTGTTTGGGGGGACCCTCACAGCCCCTCCCCCTCCTGTCCACCACCCTGTTCTCTCCTGTTCTTTTGAGTACCCTGTCAATGCTCACAGAAGCCTGGAAAGAACCTTCTACCCCAGTCACTGACTTCATACAGGGCGCCACACCCCAGCCCAGGGCTCACCGCTGGGGAGGGAGAGCCACAGTTGAACACGGCAGGGTCATATGACCCCAGGCTCAGACACCCTGGCCTTCTCTCCATGGGACTCCTGAGCACTCCCTCCCCAAACAGAACCCAGGGTCCTGCAGGCCAAGTCCTCCCACCCGCAGGGAGGAATCCCCAGGAACCCTGGGATCTCTGAGCAGCCACGTGCGTCTGGGCAGTGGCACCAGCAGACGTGTCCTCGGCCTTCCCAGACCCGGGGCTGCTGGGCGTCCAGGGGCAATAAAGAGTAGGAAGGGGAGACGGGACACAGATCCCGCCAGTGCTGGCCCTGCCCCCTACGCAGGGGTAGAGGCACACACTCTGCCTCTGCTGCTGCTTGGGGCTTTGGGAAGAGACACCAGCCAGGGCTTGTGGGTGGGGCAGGGGACCCCCAAATGCATGGGCTGGGCCTGTCCTCCAGGACCCGAGTTGCCTGTTGCAGCCCCAGATCTGCAGCCGAGTAGCCTGCTTTTTATTGACCGCGTCTGGCTGCTGGGCCAGGACCTTCTGCCCCAACTCCACCCCAGCCCCCCATACCCACAGGTGTACAGAGATGACTCGGGAGCACCGGGTCCTCCCGGCTTTGTCCATAACGTTTTTGTTTTCTAGGATCTCTGGGCTGGGGTCTCACTGGGCACCAGGCTAGGGGGGCCGCCTTTAGGAAGCAGGTGCCCTCCTCCTTTCCCAGCCCAGCCCCGGGAGGCTGTTTGAGCACAGGAGCCCACAGCCTCTGCACCCACCTGCCCAAGGCAGCTCTGTGCACCCCAGGCCCCACTACCTGCCCCGCACGGCCAGCAGCAGCGGGCTGAAGCCGTCCGTGTCCCGGGTGTTCACGTCCACACCTCCCTGCAGCAGCATGGTGACTGCCTCTGCGTGGCCTCCCCGGGCGGCCGCGTGCAGTGGGGTTTGGCCGTTAAAGTCCACCAGGCCCAGGTCACTGCCCTGAGGTGACACAAGGACACGCAACCCCTGAGGGAGGGCCGGGCAGGGCCAGGTAGGCCATGGGGAGGGTGGGGTCCCTCTGAGGGTGGGGCCCAGCACAGCCCCTGCGCCCACCCTCAAAACTGCAGTGAGACCCCACAAGCTGGCAGGACAGTCCTGCTGCCCAGCCTGGCCGACAAGGGCTTAGTGTGGTCAGTGGGTGGATGAAAGGCCATCCTGCCTAGAGGGTTCAGAGCCCCCGGGCCAGGTGTGGCTGGGGCCAGGCCCCCAGGGTCGGGGAGGCTCACCAGCTCCACAAGCACCTGCAGCACCTCCAGGTTGCCGGCGTGGGCGGCAGCACAGGCCAGGCTGGGCATCAGGGCATTCCGCAGGGCATCTGCCTCCTGGGTGGGGAAGGCGGCACCCTGGGACCCATGCCTCCCTCTGGCATCTGGTGGAACTGGCAGTCCCTGGTGCTGTGTGACCCCTGCCAGACCCCACACAAGGGCCCACAGATCCCAGGGCATGGGTGAGAAGGAACCTGAGCTGCCAAGTCGGAAGGCCTGCGGTGGAGCCTCAATACCCCACCCCACCCAGGCCCCCTGCCCCTGGAGCCAAGGCCAGGCCACGAGACCACCATCCAGCTCTGTCCCCAACAGGTGTGTGGCCAGGGCCTGCTACCCACCCTCCAAGACACCCCCATCTGCTCCCACCACTGTCGGGACAGAATCATAAGTCACCCTCGTGAGGAGTGTGGGAAGGGGAGCCAGACCCCTCCCCTGGGAGGAAGGCCCTGTTCCCACGGCTGCACCTTCCCAGAAGAGCCACCTGCCCCCAGCACCTGGCATCCGGGAGCTCACCAAGACGCCAAAAGGCCGGGGTCCTGGCAGAGGCCTCACAGGTGCCACCATACCCAGTGGGCACAACATGGCCTGGTGACAAGGCTGCTGCCTCTGGCCTGTCTCCCTAGAGCATTCAAGCCCCATGCAGCTGCCCTAATAACAGGCCATGCACGCCAGTCCTTTCCATCTGTGCATCACCCGCCCCAGCAAGTAGCAGTTGTAGCACATGGCTCACAAGACAGGTCCATCCCTATAGGGGGGAAACTGAGGCACTGAGACCAGGGCAGGAGCCCAGGCAGTGGGGAACAAGGCCATCTGGCCTGCCAGGCCCCATGTCAGGCCTGGATGCTTGGTCCAACAGCCAAGGGGGCATGTTGCGGGGTCCAGGGAGGCCCCATTCCCCTGCAGACCCCAGGCCTCAAAAGCCCTCCTTCCTAGGTCTAGGCACCCCAGTTGTGCAGGGGACGTGCTCAAGGGCTGGTCCTCACCTCCAGGTTCAGGTGGGGGCCTGGAATCCCTGGTGCTCAGAGCCTGGGAGAGCCCAGAGCAAGCACCGCCCCCACTCACCCACCCGTCTTCCGGACAGGCAGCTCCCAAGGCAGCCCTGCACTAAGGCAGCGCTGCCAGTCAGAAGGCAGTGGCCTGCCGAGCCCTGTCCCCCAGCCTCCCTGCTGTGTGCCCACCACCTGGCCCTTCCTGCATCCTGCCCCAGGGACCCTGCAAACCCTCCTTGCTGCAGACCCCAAACCCTCCTCCTGGGCCCCAGAACCGGGGTGTGCCTAACTGTTTGGGCTGGAGTGATGGCTACAGCGGCTCGTGCCTGCCTGGTGCATCCCAGGGTGATCAAGAGGATGCACAGCCCCCAGCTGCCACTCAGGCTCGTGTGCCACGCCATTACCTGGCTGCCACTCAGACTGAGGAGCCAGGAGACCCCACGGCCCAGCATGTTGCCCTGCAGTGAGGGCTGGCACTCTTCCACCGAGGGTGGTGTCATCTCCCCACGAAGGTCCTTGGTCAGCAGCTGGGGGAGAGAACAGAGGCGAAGTGGCTCTGCAAGGGCTGGATGGACAGCCCAGAACAGCCTGGAGGTTCGGCTACCCAGACACAGGCAGAGGTTGCCCTCGGCCTGAGCCTCGGCCGTGTGTGCTTCATCCCTCGGGCCAGAGTGGGCCAGGTCCCCTCGCAAGGCTAGCCCCACTCCCTGGCCTTACCAGCTCGGGGTCTCCAGGGGCCCCAGAGGTCTCTGCCCAGCCCCAGGGGCTGGCAGCCCAAGGGTCTGGGGCCAGCTGGGTCTGAACCCTACCCTCCAGGAAAAGTGGGAAGCAGGAGAGGATTTCCTGGCGACAGTTAGGGGAACTTCAGGTCTCCATGCAGGCTGAGACGGCACAAGGACAAGCGGAGCCTGGGCTGGGGGTCCGGTGAGGGCTGTGGGGAGCCTGGGCCCAGAGCTGCCCCTCACCACTATGGGGAGCCACATCCCTCCCCTTCCCAAACAGGACACACCCTGGGCCGGCCCCCAGGCTCTTCCGGCACCGCCCCAGGCATGCCCTGGGAGCCAGCTGAGAGGCTTGTGCACACCGAGGGTCGCCCACAGCCCCAGAGCGCCCGCACCTCCTTCCTGTCATCCAGGCTCAGCCCTGGCTGGCCCAGCACATACGATAGCTTGGCCAGCGCGGCCTCCGACGTCATGTCGAAGCCTGAGATGACGCCGGCTCCCTCCATGGCCTGTGAGGAAGGGACATGTGGGCAGGAAGGGTGACTCACCACGGCCCCCAGCCCGTGAGGGGTGGGTCAGAGCCCACCTCTGCCAGGCCCTCAGGCTGTCCCCTTCCCCGCTAGACCCTGATCTCCTGGCACTACCATGCCAGCTGCATAGTCTGTGGTCACAGTCCCCTGGAGGCAGTGGGTACAGTTGACGATGACCAGGCCGCGTTTGGTCGCCATCTGCAGCTCCTGCAGCAGGTCGGGCTTGGTGGGTCCGTTCCCCGAACCGAAGGTCTCCATGACCATGCCCTTCAGGGGAGGCTGCAAGAAGGCCCGAACCTGTGGGGCGGTGGTGGGAGGGAGGGCTGGATGGTGAGGGTCTCTGCTCTCAGCACCACTGAGGCTTGCCCCGTGTCCTCCCAAGGAGAGGGACCCCAAGCCAGGGGCAGCTGGTGCCTGCCCTGCTCCCAGGACAGCGGGGCTCCTGGCAGGTGTGCATGGCTGCTGGCACCTGCAGGGGGCTGCTCCCCCCACATTCTCCCAAAGGGTCGCCCTGTGTGTAGGGACGAAGGCCTTGTGTGGCAGAACACCGTGGAAACACTTCGGAGAGGTGGGAGAGGAGCCATCAGAGGCCCCAGCGCAAACGCCCTTGTCCAGCACAGCAGGGGCGGCTCCGAGCCAGCTGGAATCTGGGGGGGACGCTGCCTCTAGGAAAGCATGGAGCACCCCGTTCTGGCTGTGAGCCGCGCCCCAACCCTGCCCACTCCCCAAGAGGCTGGAAAGCACCATCACCAAGGACGGGGACAGGGCCTGGGGCCGGTGTGGCCACACTGCAGACATCTCAAGTCCATGTGGGGTCTACACTGGCTGGTGAGGGCCCCAGGGAGCCTGGGCGCCATGGGAGCTGCAGAGGGCTGGGGCTCGGGGCTGCAGGGGCAGGATGGCCGGGGCGGTCCCTACCAGGGCGGCGGGGATCCCAGGGTAGAGGCGTAGCAGGCCCACATCCTGCTCCATGCTGCTGTGCACCACCAGCCCCGCCTTCCCGCCAACCTTCCGCACCAGCTCCCTGTTGACTGACGACAGGGAAGGGCCTGTGTGGCACCTTCAGATCTCCCGCCAGCCGAGACCCCAGCCCAGCGCCTGGCCCTCTGCACAGGCCGCTTCCTCCCTTGTTTTCAGAGCCCTGAGCCTTCGCACCTCAGTCCCCTTGCCCTGCCTCCTCTCCCACAGGCAAATCCTCCCAGGCTGTGGCACAATCCGGCCTGTGCCTGGCTCCGCAGCATGCACGGGGCTGCGGGAGGAGGCACTCAGCCAGCGAGAGACCGATGGGCAACACAGTCTCAAGGGTGACAGCCCAGGAAATCTCCGCTGGCCAGGCAAGGGGGCAGGAGGGTCCCGCAGAGATGGAGGCCCGGCTGTGCCTTGCAGGCTGCATGGGGGCGTCAGGCGGGCGCAGAGA
The DNA here is from genome assembly GCF_000951045.1 of Mandrillus leucophaeus. Taxonomy (NCBI): domain Eukaryota; kingdom Metazoa; phylum Chordata; class Mammalia; order Primates; family Cercopithecidae; genus Mandrillus; species Mandrillus leucophaeus. Next base: position 339,375 of record NW_012102521.1, on the reverse strand, counting down.
CGAGGAGGGCAGGTGTGCCCAGCTGGGGAGCCACCAGCAGTCGCTGCGCTGGGTCACAGGCGTGGGGCAGCATTGTCGAACCAGCCAGCCTCCTCTGCCCCTTGCTGGGCACCCACTGTGCACACTGCCCACCGGCTCAGTGGTTGAATGAGTGAACAAATGGACTTTCGGATCCCTCACCTCTGGGGAGAGAAGGCCTCCATCCAGTTCACCCCAAAATCCTAATGTGCACCCATCACCCCCTCCCCACACCCAGGGTGGGTGATGGTGGAGGTGCAGGCTCCAGGTGAAGTGGAGAGGGATGGATATTTGGGGTCAGTGCCCCTTGAACCCATCCATGCAGACGGGCTCCCCAGAGGGCATGCCTGTCCTCGAGCTGAAGGCCGCCTCTCTGGAAGCACTCGAGCCCCCAGGGTTCTTCCGACCTTCTCGCTCCACTGTGGGTGGGGGTGGGAGGCTGACGCCGCAAGCCCGGCCCCCAAACCCTCAGAGGCCAGCGCCGAGGATGGGATCCATTCCCTCGGCCCCTCTCCACACTCACGGCAGCCTCCAGCAGAGCAGGGCTGGATACTGGGGACTCCCACCGCACTGTGCGATGTCAGAGCCTGCCCAGGGCAGTAAACACCCTGGAGGCCGGAGAGCCCAGCCCAGAGAAACCGAGGCCCAGAGGCGGGGAAAGGCCTGGGCGCCTGGAGAGCCCGGCACAGTGCTGGGACAGGAACCTGGGCAGGAGGACCCCCACACATGGCTCTTCCTCCTGCCCTCAGGGAGATGTCACCCACGTGTCTCTGGCCACTTCCACCAGAGCAGCTTGCATGCGATAAAAAGGACTTCCCTGGCATGGTGGAGCTGAAGAGGGGAGATGTGGGGTGCTGGGGATGAGAAAGGGGGGAGCAGGGACCCAGCAGTGAGTCTTCCACCCCCACCAGTGCCCACAGCATCAGTCAGGCCCACACGATGGCAGCGTGAGATGCCCTTTAACTGACAGTGTGTGTCTCAGCTGGACAAGCAGATAAGGCACCAGCACAGGGAAGGAGGGGGCACCGCTGCCACCAGCAGAGAGTTATGGCTGCAGAGGGGGTTATTACACAGTAATAACCACGCCCACCCTGCACTGACCGTCGCCTCCTGAGGGTCTGTGGAGGCCACCCCTGGGACCCCAGTCCTTCCTGTCCAGGCCTGCTGGAGGCCAGGGGAATGATGAGCCCGCACCCAGCAGCAGAGAGGAGCGCCAGGTGAGGCCTGCTGGCTCAGCCCCTCACCCCCCAGGAGGGACTATGGCCCTGTTTTACAGATACCAGAGCTTAGCACAGGAGCCGAACGGTGTAGTCTACAGCCTCAAGGCTGGATGTGGCACAGCTGGGGTGGCTGGGACATGTCTGGGAGGGAGGTGGCTTCTCCCCGTGCACAGGGAAGGGCTCTGGGGCTCTGCGTTGGAATGACCCAACGAAAGGACCCACGGCTGGTGCGTGACAGGCCTGGCCTGACCCCACAGCCATGTCCCCTGCTCCACCCTCCTCTGCTCTAAGGGCCCCAGCAGAGTGGGCCAGGGCCAGGGTTCAGCACAGAAGGGTAAGGGTGCAGGATTTGCCTGGGGGTGACAGTGTGGTATCCTCAGACACACGGACAGGACAGGGCCAGCAGGGCCTCCTCCAGCCTCCCGTGCACCCCCCACTCCTTGGTGCCGAGCCGACTGTGGACAGGAGCACCAAGCCCGCCCATGACTCGCAGCCCAGCCCAGCCCCTCACTTCCCAAACAGTAGGTAAAAAGCCCAGGACAAGCCCTCCACAGGGTGCTGGTAGCTGGCATCCCGGCCCAGGCTGGCATTGCTACCCCCAGCTGGTTCAGAGAGGGTGAGGGTGCACATTGCCAACCCATGCCCCTCCCCAGGGGCCCCAGCCGCCACGCCCTGGGCAAGGCCTGAGGTTTCTCAACACCGGCTGCCAGAACCGGCCCGGCAGCCTGGCATCAGGTTCCCACACCCACATGCATGTGGGAAACACTCAGGGGTGGGGGGCTGGGACCGGGACAGCCTCTCGTCCAGACCAGCCTTAGAGCTACGCCCAGGAGCTGCTCTGCGGCCCTGGGCCTGAGGCCGGTGTGTCTTGAGCCTCGTGGCCTGCCCAGGCTTAGCACCCTGTGCTGGCAGAGTCCCTGGAATCCGGAGCACGGTCCTCTGCGCCCTGCCGGGGCAGAAGCTCCACTCCTGAGCCCCAGATAAGGTGTGAATCAGGCCCCACGGGGGAGCCGGGCCTGCAGGGTACCGCCCACACCTCTTGCTGCTCCTTCTCCCTGGGCTGGAGGGGCCGAGTGCCAGCATCCAGCATGGGCAAGCAAGCCAGTACCCCACCAGCACCAGCTCACAAGCTACCTCCTCCAAGAAGCCTTTCGGGCTGCTCTGGCCCTTGGTGAGCAAGTGGACCCTGCCCAGGCCCGAGACCCGGTGTGCTGCACACATGTCAGACACACTGATGTGTTCTGGGCATCACCCTCCCTAGAAGGTGCTCGAGGGAGCAGCAGTCCCCCTGCTGGAACAGGGACACAGGCAAGGACCCTGGGGAGCTCCAAGGCCCGGCATGAGGGGGCCCTGGGAAGGGTCTGGCGGGGCAGGGGCCTTCCTGGAGCACCCACCGGAAGCCGGAGACAGGAGGGGCTCTGCGCACGTCTGGCTGCGGGGCGTCTGCAGAAACGGGTGGAGGCAGGTGATTCCGAAAGCCCCGGCATCTTTGGAGCTCAGGGTGTGAGCCCAGGACAGGAGACAGCGCAGGCTTGAGTCGGTGCCTCCCTGTGGGAGCCTGGCGCTCTCTGCCTCCGTTTCTCACCTGTAGAATCAGGCAGTTTCCTCTGTTCTGTCCTGCTGAGGGGCCCTGGGGCAACAAGCAAGGCCGCCACCGAGCCCGGACTCCCACACGCACGCCTTGTCTTGAGCTCCAAAGATGCCGGGGCTTTCGGAATCACCTGCCTCCACCCGTTTCTGCAGACGCCCCGCGGCCAGACGTGCCCAGAGCCCCTCCTGTCTCCGGCTTCCGGTGGGTGCTCCAGGAAGGCCCCTGCCCCGCCAGACCCTTCCCAGGGCCCCCTCATGCCAGGCCCTGGAGCTCCCCAGGGTCCTTGCCTGTGTCCAGGAAATCTTCCGGGAGGGAAGTGGTGCCCCAGCAACCCACAGTCCAACCCTTTCTCCAGGAGGGTCTGCTCCTCCTTAAAATGGGGAGCAGGGAGTGGGGAGCGGGGAGCGGGGAGCGGGAGCGGGGAGTAGGGAGGGGGGAGCGGGGAGCGGGGAGCCTCTGCTGCACCGGGAGATTCCCTAGGAAGTGCCTCCTCAGGCGTCCAGTGACCTTGTGGGCTTGAGCCATCAGCCCGCCATGACCCAGGCCTGGATAGAAGCCCAGCGTGGGAGAGGGGGCACCTCCAGCCCACCCCCCCAAAGACGGGAACAGCTGCTTCAGTTCTAGGCAGGCAGCCCCACCCAGCCCCAGGCGAGGCGTCAAATGCACCCAAAGGAAGGCCAGTGCTGCCAAGCCCTGGAGCCTCCCCCAGGCTGGACCGCACCTCAGTCAGTCAGGATGAGACACAGGGCAGGTTTGGGGCTGCCACGAGACAGCAGGGGGCCAGGGTAGGCAGGATGCGTCCCGCAGGAGGGAGGGGACGCTCCTGCCGCCTCAGGGAGGGGTGCTGGGGTGGGGTCAGAAGGACTGGCCATGCCAGTCATGGACCTGGAGCGGGCAGGGGCCGGGTAGAGTCCAGGAGGCAGGGGCTCCCTCAGGAGCCGCACATCCCAGACGGAGACACTGTAGGCCAGGGAGTGACTTCCGGGCAGGCCATCGGAGTGGCCCTGCGTCTCAGGTGAGGTCTGGCAGGGCAACGGTCTCTGAGAACAAGCCCCAAGGCTGCTCCTACAGCCAGGGCCAGGGGGCGGGCTGGGCCCCCCGGGAGGAAGCCTCAGGACACAGGACCGGCTGGAGTCAGCCCCGCAAGGATGGCTGGGCTGCCCGCCGGAACCGGAGGACAGAAAGAGTCCCTGAAACTCCCAGGGACAAGGCTATGGCACACAGAGGTGCGGCAGAGCCAGGTGGTCATTGAGGACCTTCTAGGCCTGGGGCCAGGGGTTGGGCAGGTCACACGAGGGCCAGATGCCCCAAACCTCTCTTCCAGGTCTCCCGCCTCTGAGCCTACAGGGAGCTGTGGAGGCCCCCACCTCTGTGGCCACGCAGCAGGCCTGTCCACGCAGCCCTGGCTTCTCCACAGCCCAGGCCAGAAATAAGCCAGGGCAACTCAGAACCAGGCACGGTGCTCTCAAATTCTGCCGAGTCCCAGCCACGAGCTCCCTGCAGCCACCCCTTGGCCAGCACCAGCACTGGGCAGGCACCTGGCCCTGCTCTTGTGGGGCTTACCTGTGACGTCAGCACCCACAGTGGCCAGAGGCGGCAGGTTCGGGGAGCAGAAGGCCGCGAACCTCCGAGCGTCCACCTTGGTCGTCCGGTTGCCCCGAAACAGCTGATTCTGGAAGAAGAGGCAGACCTGCGGGAAGGAAGCGACAGAGCTCAGAGCAGCGGCCACCCTGTCCCTGACCCCTCTGCCCTCCAGCTTCCTCCCTGCCATCAATGGGGTGCCCAGGCCCAGGGGGAGGCGGGACTGTAACCCCACCCACCACAGGCAGAGACCTTCCTGGGAGCAGGTATCGCTCCGCTCAGGCCCTTTCCTGCCCTGCCACCTACCCCCAGGCTAACCGGAGCCTGCAGAGGCCTGGGGACCCCAGCGCCTGGGGTGTGCAGGTGGCTGGGTGGCAGGAGGGCACCGTACTTCCTTCCCTTCCCACCTGCCCACTGCCCCCATCCCTGTTTCTTAGAGCGCCCTGGGAACTCATCCAAAGGTGCAGCGAGCACAGCTGATGCTGGAGACCCCCTGCCCACGGTGAATGGGAGTCCCTGAGGCCCTCAGGAGCCGGTGTCGGAGCTCTAGTCAAGCTGCGTAAGAGCCTAAGGGAAAGCCCCTGCCCCGAGGCTGGAGGATCTTTGCACACATCTTCCTGGGATACCACATGACAGGGAAAGACATGGAGGAGGGCAAGGGACACCCTTCAAAGCCATGCTGGCTGCAACCTATTTTTATAGAAACTTGTATACATATCTCTAATGTGAATATCCATCGTAGGAGGTCTTATAGAAGCTTACATATATATCTCTAACGTAAAACGTACATACAGATCTCTAATGTAAATATCCACAACGTAAGATCTAGAAGACAGTGCACCCAGCCATTGGCAGTGGCGTCTGGGGAGGGGCCTAGGGGACTTTGTTTCCCGGCTGCTCTCGGGCTCCCGCCCCCGCCCCACCTGCCCCGCCTCCATGCGTGCCAGGCAGGTACCTCTGGGATCACATACTGGCCGGCCATGAGCAGCGCCCCCAGCAGGTTCTCACGGCCGTCGCTCCACAGGGCATGGATGGACACCTGGGGGAGAGGCCACGGAGGAGCTGAAGCCTGGGAAGCCCAGAAGCCTGGGATGCCCAGCTCATCACTCCAGGGAAACCTCCAGGCCCAGCCCAGGAGCCCCAGGTGGGGTGTGGGAGAGAGGACCGGCAGGCTTGGACTGCAGCAGGCAGCCTGGAGATGGGTGTCTTGGGGGAACGGGGTGCTCAGAGGGGCTGGGCAGTAAGCCCATCTCCAAGGCCGCCAACAACAGCTGCCCCTGTGGACGATGCCAGCCTGTACCCAGGACCTCAACCCACCCACCAGCTCCCTTTACAGGTCCAAGAGCCGAGTGCTGGCAGCAGAGGCCAGCCAGTCCCCATACTGGAGAACACATCCCAGGCCTCCCACCCCAGCTGCCCTGCCCAGCTCCCTCGCTACCGCAGCAGAACTGTGGGCTGGAAGGAGCGTGGTGGGGGTGAGGGGTGGGTGGGCTGTGACAGAAAGGAACTGCCTCGCGATGCCAGGCACAGTACAGCTCCTCCCGCAGCTGCCTGTGTCTAGCATGGGCGACCGTGCCCTATGGTTGACTGAGTAGCGTGTCCCAGGAGGGCGCAGATGGCCGTGCAGAGGCCAGGGTCTTCAGGAGGAGGCGGCCAGGCAGTGGTCAGTGCAGGGCCTCTGGAGGGAGAGAGCCCTGGCAGGGGGTGGCAGTCCTAGGTCCTGGGTCCTGGGTCCTCCCTGGCTCAGCCCTCATGTGGTGCGTGGCTGTGGGTGACTCCTTGGCCTATAAGCCTGTTTCCCCATGGGTATAACAGGGATAAGGATGCCCCGACAAAGGCCAACATCAGGGAGAGGAGAACACGCATGTGAACATTCCTGGGGCCCGCAGCGCTCGTAACTGTGCCCTTGATTCCCCTGGAGAGGCCCATGGGACGCTCTGCTGCCCCAGGGCTCGGGAGTATCTGGGAAGAGGAAAACCAGCCGGAGTCCTGTCCCTCCTTCTCGAGCTCTGGGACAGGAGGTGCTGCTCCCCCCTAACGGGTGTGCAGTGGGCCCCAGGGAGACCCTGGAGGGACAAGGGAGATGGCTCCAGGTAAGCAGAGCGGGATGGCTGAGCCGCCTCCCTGGACTGCTCCCCGCAGACCTCCTAAGAGAGCCTCCATGGAGTTTCCTGGAGCTGCCACCAAGCTCAAAGGGACATAGGTACCGGGTTCCCACACAAGACCTTAGCCTCAGCCATGGGAAAGGATCCCAAGGGGCTCAGGTGCCCACTGCCACCCGCAGGCAACAGGGACCCCTAGTCAGCCTCTAGCCGACCTCCCCTGCCACCTCCCCTCAAATCCAGTTTTCCAGAACAATCCACTGGCCTTGGCTTATGGGATTTGTGCTGAGTTAGGTTCAGAGAAGCAGGAAAATCGTGTGCCAGGGCCCCCAGGATGGCATTGCCTGGAACCACAGTGGGTGGAGCAAAGACAGGGACAAAGGCAGGGACGCGGTGGGGGCCTCCCGGCACTGCTCTGTGTGTAGCCATCCTGCTGCGCCAGACGGAGAGGTGGGCAGCGGCCGCGAGCAAGCATCGGGAGGAGAGGAAGGGATGCCTGGCACCCCCAGGGCCGAGGTGGGCATGGCTCTGGGGGCTCCAGGGCCTCACAGCTCCCGGGGCCACCAGCAGGAGATGACCCCCTCCATGGGGCAAGTGGGCTGGCACCCTGGCAGGACCTGAGCACTCGTGAGGCCCAGCACGGGCCCTGCAGCAGCCAGCTCAGGAGCTGCCGGGCTGAGCAGGAAGCCCACGATCCTGCAGCGGCCGCCGGCAGCACAGACTTGACTTGTGGCCTCAGGAAGCCCCGATTCCTAGGAGCCCTGGGCCCCTGAGGTTACCTGGGCCCCAGTGAGGATGACGGTCTTCTGCAGGTTCTCCAGCATGAAGGACAGCATCGAGGCAGCAAAGGCCATGGTGTCAGTGCCGTGGATGACCACAAAGCCGTGGTACTGCTTGTAGTGCCTCTGCAGGAGGGGCGCACACTCAGGCAGGCCAGCCCCTCGGGGAGCAGGCGTGGGGGAGGGTGCAGCAGGGGGAAAGGGTCCAGATGCAGAGGGGAGAACTCGGGGGAGGCGCCCATGGGGCCCTGGCCTGGAAGTCCCTCTCTGGAAGGTGAGCACCTGGCGTGGAGTCCTGGGACCCCCATGCTCTCCCTGCCCCGAGGCTTCCATGCCACTCAGGTGCACCCACCGCGCGCTGAGGCTCCCCTCAGAGCACTCGAGAATGAGTCCCTCCGAGGGGCCTCTGCACATTCCTGGAGGGTGGGAGAGTGCCTCACATGGCAGCAGGGGGCTGTGGTGGTGCATGAGCCTCAAAGCCCAGACGGCGGATCAGGCAAGAACACAATGGTGGGCACAAGGACGCCTGCAGGGTCAAGACACAGCCATGGCCGGGAGCCAGCAGGTGACCATGGAGGTTGCCTGGATCTGGACCTGGGCCCGGGGGGCAGGACACTGAAGGGCAGCAGTGAAGCTGGCCAGGCAGGGACGTCTCCTGGCCACCACCCCCTGGAGGGTGGCAGGTCCAGGCTGTGGCTGCCAGGGCACCGTTCCAAGAGCCCAGGGTCCCACACTAAGCCTGGGCCTGCCTGGTGGGCTATTGAAACACCAAGCCCTGTAGGCCCGGGGAACTGCAGAGGAGCGGAGGCCAAGGAGGGGAAGGGCGCCCTCTGCTGGCCACTCGCGGCAAGACGGCAGGCTGGGCCCCTGAGCTGAGAAGGCCTTTGTGAGGCTGTCCAGGGCTGGTCCCTGCAGTAAGGACCACAGGGCACCTTCGTGGGCCTCAAACAGCAGTCAGGCCTTGTCCGGTGAGGGCTGCCGGCCACAGATGGAGGAGCCTGTCCTGGGTGGTGCTGCCCCCCACCCCGCTGCTGGGAAAGGGAAGCCTAGGTGTTCCCACTCAGGGGAGCAGGGGGTTTGTAAACGAAGCAGGTGAGAATTGGGACTGGAGAGGGCAGGAGGCCCCCGCCAGGGGAGGCAGCTCAGGTAACATGGGAGCGTGCTGTGGTGGGGGAGAATGGAGAAGAAAAGCTGATGAGGTGGGGGGTGGTTCTGCCTGCAGGGTGAGCACACAGGTCGCTGTAAACCACAAGAATCTGCAAGAAGTGCTGTGGTCCTAAATCCACTAAGACCCCAACTGGGGAGGGGACGGACAGAGGGCAGTGAGCCGGTCACCAGCCAGGCACAAGGAGCGTGTCGGCCCTCGAGGTAGCATCACACACCATGCCCCAGATACTAATTGAGACAGGCTAAGATAGCTGTTCCCACTGTGTCCTCGCCTGGGAAGTCGACTTGGCCCTCTACGTCCACCCCTAGTTTGCATGAGGGAGGGGGCCTCAGAGTCTTGCCCCCAGCTCTGACATGTGGACCCTGCCCTTTCCTGAAGCTGCCATACCCAGATGCTCCCAGGCCCCAGGCTGGGCAGGCGGACTCCACCCCAGACCCTGCAGCTCCTCACCTGTCCCAGAGTGTTTGTGTGGGCCACTGCCCATCCACCAGCCCCGCCCATACCCAGAGCCCTGCCCACACGCATAGCCCCACCCACACAAAAGCCCCACTCTCACTCTACAGCCCCACCCACAACACAGCTCCACCCATGAAACACAGCCCTGCCCACACAACACAGCCCCGCCCACACCCACAGCCCCCAACACTCCACAGCCCCACCCACTCTCCACAGCCCTGCCCACACTCCACAGTCCCGCCCACACTCCACAGTCCCGCCCACACTCCACAGCCCTGTCCACACTCCACAGTCCCGCCCACACTCCACAG
>NW_012102521.1:322330-323844 GCF_000951045.1 Mandrillus leucophaeus | reverse complement strand
ATGGAAGTGTCTTTGTGGATGTGATATTAGGGGTCGTGGGGGTCATGGAAGTGTCTTTGTGGATGTGATATTAGGGGTCGTGGGGTGGGAGGTGGGCCCTAAAAGCCCTCTCGTGTCTCCTTACAGGTGGGAGGCCACAGGGCATGGGGAGGTGGGAGGCATAGAAGAGAAGGCCATATGACGACAGGGCAGAGCGGCCCTTGGAGATGCTGGGCTGGATGACTGGAGTGATGCGGCCACAAGCCAAGGATTGTGGCATCCACCACACAGCGGAGGTGGCAGGGGCAGTTCCTCCCACAGAGCCTCAGGAGGGACCGGTGCCCTGCAGCACCCTGGCTCAGCCTGGGGAAACCCCTCTCAGGCCTCAGCCTCCAGACCCGAGAATGAACTTCTGTGGTGTTCAGCCGCCCGGCACAGTGGCCACAGGAAATGAAAAGTCACTCTCCACTCCTTGTGGCAGGTGAAGCTGGGGTGTCTTATGGGGAAGGTGGAGGGACACATCTGGTTTGGCTTTGTGGGACATACTCACGTTGCGCAAGGTCACCTCCAGCTGCTGCTGACTCATGTGGGGGAACAGCTTCCAGAAACTTCCAGGAATGCTGCAGAGTGGTAGGCGTGGATATGGGCCCTGCTGTCCCTGCCAGGGGGATGTGTGGGCACCACAGGCGAAATCAGCCAAAGAAAAGACGAAATTCTCTTGGTGTCCTCTTCTCTCGAGCAAAACACTGAATATGTGCTTTGCAGTGGTTTGTATGGCTCATAACTGTAAGCCCAGAATTTTGGGAGGCTGATGCAGGAAGATCATTTGAGCCCAGGAGTTCAAAACCAGCCTGGTCAATTTCTTTCTTTTTTCTTTTTCCTTTTTTTTTTTTTTTTTGAGACAGAGTCTCGCTCTGTTGCCCAGGCTGGCATACAGTGACGCCATCTCCACTCACTGCAACCTCCACCCTCAAGGCTCACGCGATTCTCCTGCCTTAGCCTCCCAAGTACCTGGGGGCGTGAGTAGCTGGGATTACAGGCATGCACCACCACGCCTGGCTAATTTGTTATTTTTAGTAGAGACGGTGTTTCGCCATGTTAGCCAGGCTGGTCTCAAACTCCTGACCTCAAGTGATCCACCTGCCTTGGCCTCCCAAAAGTGTTGGAAGTACAGGCCTGAGCCACCATGTCTGGCCAAATGTTCCTTTTTCAAGCCTATACTGTCGCCAGTAAAGTTTTCTTACCAACCAGCAAGGGAACCACTTTCTAATTCTGGGGCTCCAGCACCTCACCCCGCAGTCAATGTGTGGTACGTCAGCAGCCATTCTAACAGGTATGCAGTGGGATCAGGTTTTTTTGTTTGTTTGAGACAGGGTCTCACTCTGTCACCCAGGCTGGAGTGCAGTGGTGAGATCCAGGCTCACTGCAACCTCCATCTCCTGGGTTCAAGCAATTCTCATGCCTCAGCCTCCCCAGTAGCTGGGACCACAGGCACCCACCACCACATTATGGCTAATTTTTTTTTTTTTTTTTTT
>NW_012102521.1:317784-320931 GCF_000951045.1 Mandrillus leucophaeus | reverse complement strand
TCCACAGTCCCGCCCACACTCCACAGTCCCGCCCACACTCCACAGCCCTGTCCACACTCCACAGTCCCGCCCACACTCCACAGCCCTGTCCACACCACAGTCCCGCCCACACTCCACAGCCCCACCCACTCTCCACAGCCCTGCCCACTCTCCACAGTCCCGCCCACACTCCAAGCCCCGCCCACACTCCCCATTCCCACCCATGCTCCCTAGCACCACTCACACCCAACAGCCCTGCCCACTCTCCACAGCGCCACCCACACACCACAGCCCCACCCAGCACTCCCCAGCCCCACTACCTCGATGGTCTGGGCAACGCGAACCCACTCAGCGATGGTCATGTCACTGGAGTCGAAGAGGGGCTGGCACTCCAGCACGGTGTAGAGGATCCTCTGGTTGGGGGTGGCCGGGCTGCGGGACGGGAACAGCAGGAGGCGGAACTGCAGGCTCCTGCTCTGCACCTCCAAATGTCCTGACCTGCTCTGCTCCCCTCTGGCGGAGCTGGGGCCCCTACGCCAAGGGCTCTGCACACAGCAAACTCTCAGCATCCCAGGCACAGGACCCCTTCCACCTGGAGCTCCCCACAGGGGCGAGGATGTGGGTCAGGATGGGCCACTCCCAGCAGTCTTCTTCCCACGGCAGCTCGGAGAGGGGGCTGGGACCAGCCCATGCCCTGGCAGGAGAGGCTGCTGGCAGGAGGCTCGCCTGCGACGGCTGTGGCGGTCAGCCACCACGAGGGCAACTCCCAGCTCACCCCCAGCTGTGGGGGACATCAAGGAGCTGGGCCCAGAGCAGAGAAATGGAAGGATCTCCATGCTGGGGGCAAGGCCGCCTGGGCCAGCCGGCTCCTGATATACAGGGTGCCTAGATGGGGAGCCCTCATCACACTTGCCAAACCAGCCTGGCTGGGGGTGTGGGAGAAGGGCAGGGAGGGAAGGTGGGACCAGGCACAGGGGCACCCTCAGAGCTCAGGCTCTGGTGGAAGGCAGCTGCTGGTCAATCCTAAAGCCCTGTGAGCTGAGGGGATGTTAGAGACAGGGGTGAGCAAACGGCTCACGTGGGCCTGGCCAGCAGTGCCCAGCCTCGGGTTCGGTGCCCCCCAGCAGCCATGCCCTCCCCGGGACCGGGAGGAGCCCACACTCACGGCAGCACCAGGATGTCCTCAGAGAGGCCGCAGGCTCGGGCATGCTGTTCGTCATGGAACATGGGCAGTGTCCTCAGGATGGCAGCCAGGCCCGTCCCAGGCACGAGCACTGCAGGCAGAGTCCAGGTGCATGGTGGGGTCAGGGACTGGCAGCCATGGCCTCCTCCTCCCTCACTGAGGGGCAGGACCAGAGCTGGTGGGATGGGGCTCCTGTCTTATGACAGTCAGAGGCTTGGAGGAAGGGCTATGGCTGCCCCTGGGACGCCTCAGAGGGCAGGCCGCTGACCCACGTTTGGAAGCCATGGCTTCCTGCCTTGGAGCCCATGGTGATTCCTCATTTCACACCTGGACAGCCCCAGGAGCTCTGCCCAGGTCTCCAGCTGCTCTACCCAGGCCCTGCCCCTGCTCCCACCCCTTCTCCAAATGCTCAGTCCACACTCCTCACCAAGGTCCACGGAGCTCAGCCTTTGCCTCACTGTGGATGTGCTGCAGGCTCTGCCTGGAAGTCCTGCCTCATCTCCACTTCTCACCCAGTAGGTGCCTCAAGACCCAGATTGGGGCACCACCCCCAGGAAGCCCTCCCAGATGCCCAGGCTCTAGTGCTGTTCCCCATTCTCCCTCACTGACCCTCAAGCTCCGAAAGGGCATGGACTGTGTGACTCCCTCAGGGTCCAGCCCAGGTCCCCTTCCCCAGGTCCCCGAACCAGAGGGCCTCGCACACAGCAAGTGTCTGCGCGAGGTTGGCCCCACCCCTAGCAGCTCTGCCACCTTCCTGCAGCCTCTGCATCTCAGTTCCGTCCCATAAACGGAGACCTGGCCACACCACTCATTCCCTGGGGCCAGCCGCTCAGTGTAAAGCCCTGACCCCTCAGCCACCCGTCCAGGGCCTCCAGCCAGCCCCAAAGCTCCCTCCTGGCCCTCCCTTCCCTCCCCCAGCAGCAGTGTCCTATCCTATCCTGCAGACCCCCGCCATGGTCACCTGCTTTCCCCTGTCACCCTCTGCAGCTGCACCCATCTCCTATCACTGGTTCACAAACTAATCCCAAACTCGGCGATTTAAAGCAGCCCCCTCTGATATCCCTCCAGCCGCACCCCTGCCTGCCGTCGCCCTCCACCGCTGGGCTCAGCCCGGTCTCCACATCTCTGCCTGTTAAGTCACCGGCCCCAGGATACCAGCCCCTTGGCCCCATGAAGGTTTATGGCACCCATGATCTTCTCTGGCCTTACACAAAGGCCAGTGGAGCCCCGGCGACGTTTGCCGGAGGACTGGATGATACAGGTCGGCGGAGGTGCAGCCGCTGACAAAATCACCCCGCCAGTAGGGGTCAGCCAGCAGACGGGGGAGGCAGAGCCCATGCGTGTTTGTCTACCCGTCTACCCTCCGAGGCGCCCAGAGCGCAGCCAGGACACGGGCTGCCAGAACAAAGGTCTGGACTCATCAGCCCTGTGAACCCCAAGGACCCAACCTCAGACCCTGGGCATCCAGAGGACAGGTGTCCAAGTGTCCCTGTCTCATGTGCGGTGGGTTGAAAAAGCATCCTAGAAGATGTCCACATCGCAGGGCCTGGCGCAGTGGCTCAGGCCTGGAATCCCAGCACTTTGGGTGGCTGAGGTGGCGGATTGCTTGAGGTCAAGAATTCAAGACCAGCCTGGCCAACATGGTGAAATCCCATCTTTACAAAAAATACAAAAATTAACTGGGCATGGTGGCGCACACCTATAATCCCAGCTACTTGGGAGCTTGAGGCAGGAGAATCACTTGAATCTGGCAGGTGGAGGTTGCAGTGAGCCAAGATGGCACCACTGCACTCCAGCCTGGGTGACAGAATGAGACTGTGTCTCAAAAAATTAAATAAATACATAAAAATAAAAAAGATGTCCACATCCCAATCCCCGGTACCTGTGGGTGTCACTTCATATGGAAGTGTCTTTGTGGATGTGATATTAGGGGTCGTGGGGGTCATGGAAGTGTCTTTGTGGATGTGATATTAGGGGTCGTGGGG
>NW_012102521.1:312332-316309 GCF_000951045.1 Mandrillus leucophaeus | reverse complement strand
TGGGTTCAAGCAATTCTCATGCCTCAGCCTCCCCAGTAGCTGGGACCACAGGCACCCACCACCACATTATGGCTAATTTTTTTTTTTTTTTTTTTACTATTTTTAGTAGGGGTTTCACCATGTTGTCCATGGCTGGTCTTGAACTCCTGACCTCAAGTGATCCACCTGCTTCCGCCTCCCAAAGTGCTGGGATTACAGGTGTGAGCCACCGCGCCTGGTCAGCCGGAGCAATTTCTTTTATTTTAAAGAAACACCGACTTTCACACCTAACTCTGATTTTGTAACTCGTATTACTTTTCTCAATGAGCGCCCTCCAAAAGCTTCAAGGCCTGAAGAACCTGAACGCTCCGGCCCTGCCTGGAACCTCTTCCTTGGCCCGTCCAGGCAGGTGCCTGAGTTCGCTGGTGACCTGGAAACTCCTCAGCCCCTGCCAAACCCCTGGAAGGGAGGGCCCCACTGTCACCACGAAGTCAAGCTTCGGCTCAGAAACTCGTGAACGTGTAGCACCCGTTCAGGAAGGAGGTCCAGGCCACAGGCACAGACCCCGCTGCAGTGACCAAGAAGCCACAGGCATCACTCCACCCACAGTCTCAGCTGCTGGGACCCATGTGGCCAATGGGCAGCGAGCTCCTCTCAGCTGCCTGGTCCCAAAGCTCCGCCCTCCCTGCTGTGCCCGCAAAGAGCCGGGCTCAGGAGGGACTTTGGGACAAGCCGGCAAGTAGGTGGGGCTCCCAGTTTGACACAGGAAGTCTGCAAGTTTCTCGGCCGTATGGAACGTGGCCACTGATGCCAGCTTGGGCTTATCAGCCGTTTTTGGATTCACTCTGCCCCTTGACCTGTGATAGCTTCAGTGAACTCAGAGAAGGGATGGGTCGAGGGGCGTCCCCGCAGGCATCGCCTCTGCCCTCCCTGAACTCTGGCAGGGCTCCAGGTGTGCAGCGTTCCACCCACAGGTCGCTGTTTACCAGCAGGCACAGAAGCTGTTCCAACAGCGACAATCCAAACAGCTTTACTGTGGCACGGCCACCACTCCCCTCTCACCTCCCCAGGGAAGGCCAGAGCCCACGTCAGCAGTGTGGAGGGAGTAAATCATTGACGCCTGGCGGGGCTGGGACTCAGGGCAGTCATGGGGGTATGGAAGGGTGGCTCGCCTGGACTCCGGGCCTGGCTCCCTCCCTGGCCTGTGAGTGCTGCCCTCGCTCCTGGAAGCCTTGTCACTTCCCACACCATGAGGCTCTGCATGTCCCCAAAGGACGCCTGACTGCCGTCACACAGCAGAGCTGGCATGAGGGCCCCTGGTCTCCCACAGCCCCGGCCCTCGGGCTCCCCAGCTGCTCCATGGGCGTGCGTGGTCCCCTCATCCAGGAAGACAGTGGGGACCAGATCTCCTGTCTCTTCCTCCTTCGTCTTCTGGGGCTGAACCATGGGCTCCCTAGAAGCCTTCCTGAAGTGGAGAAGGGTGGGCAGTGAGGATGCCGGCGACAGGGGCACAGGAGGGCCTGGGGCTGACAGCAGTGTCCTGGAAGCCCTCAGCGTGGAGCCAGGAGACGCCGCCTCATCCTGTGGTGAGAGAGACCCTCACCTTCATGAGGGCTCTGAAGACACGCGCCCTCGCCGGCTGGGACAGGCTGGCTGCTCCAACCTCACAAGGAGTCGTGGGGAGCCCATTCCTGCAGGTTCCTAGAAGTGGATGCCCCACTTGGGTCAGCTAGCAACAGCTAGGGGTGACCTCACAGCCACACGAGGACGGGCTGCTGAGCACAAGCCAGGACCCCAGTGCACAGAGCACCGAGGGATCTCAGAAGGCTGCTTCAGGTCTGAAGACTGACGCCCCACACCCAGTTTCCAGCATCAAAGTCTCTTGTTCCCCACCCAGACGCGGGACCTCACAGCCTCTTTCAGAAATGTGGTTCACGCACGTGAGCAGCCCACAGGCTGCTGCGGCGAGCACACAGGGGCCAAGCGAGATGGGTGTGTGGCGGGGTTGCAGTCAGAGTCCACCTGTCCCTGCAGCTTGGACCAGTCAAGAACTATGTGTTGAGCTCAACGAAATTGCAGTTGGCCACACACCAAGCCTGAAGGGGTAGTGTCAGGGGCGTCGGACCAGGCCCCAGACAGAGTTCCCAGGTCCTGTCCCTGCTCAGGGGCAGCTCTGGCAGGCTCCGGCCCTGCTGGGCTCCCCCCTACTCTTTCCTGCACCTTGCAGGGCTGCTCCTGGCCTGGTCCTCTCCCACCTTTGTCCTGCAGGCTTTGTGTCCTCAGAGAAGCCCTCCCTGGGCTGCCTCAAAACTCCAGCCACCCACACACCAGGCCCAGGCCCTGTTATCAGCCCACAGCCCCTGCAGGGCCCTGGCAGATCCTGTCCCTGGGACTAGCTCCTTAATGCGTGCCATCCCTTCAATGGCAGCCTCTCTCTCTAGCTTGTGAGGGTCAAGCACAGGAACTGTGTCACTCTTTGTCAGTGGAGTGTCACACAGGGGCGTTTGCCAAACTGAATGACTTTGTTCCATTCACAGGCAGAGGGAGAAGTGCAGAGGAGGCTCCCAGCAGCCTGGACAGCCATGTTCCTGGGGCCTGAGTCCCTCGTGGACGAGCCCCACTAGGCTTTGTCTCCTGGGCTGGGCACGGAGTGGGCCTCCAGAGGGTCTGCACCAGTCACGGTGCGGCGGGTGGAATCTGAGAGTACCGACAGAGTGCTGGTGGCTTCTGAGCGGCCACTTCAGCGGAAAGGGCTGGCCAGGAGGGACAGCTGCTGGGGAACAGGCCGTGAGAGGGGGTGGGGAATGGAGGGACAGGGAAGTGGTTGGCAGATGGGCAAGGGACAAGAGAATGTTCTGGTCATGCCAGGGGAGGCCCTGGGGCTCTGGCAGAGCCGGAGAGGGTCCCAGCCATCTCAGAAGGGAGAGCTGCGGTGGACACAAGCAGTAGTGTGGGGAGGGGCCAAGGCAGCAGGGAGTGGGAGGAGGAGGAAGAGTAGAAAGGGCTCCCGACGGAAAGGCAGGCAGTGGCCCATGGAGGGTCGCAATGAGGTTCAAGACCGGCGAGGGGGCTGTTCTGGCCCCCAGGGAGGGAGCACCCCACATCACAGCAGAGCCCACGTGGGGGCCCCAGGAAGGTCCTGCCCTCCTGGGGAGCGCCCAGGCATTCTGGAGGCTCCAGTGCAACTGTCCTCTCCCCATCCTGGTGGCCTCAGGCTCCCCAAGCTACCATCCTTCCTGTGCCCAGCCCAGGCTGGCAGCACTGTGCTGGAGTACCACAGAGCTCGGTGCCTGTCCCAGGCCTTGACCCTACCCAGGCAGAACTCAGTCCGGGTGTAATCGCTGGTCTCTAGTCAACTAGGTCCACACAGGGGCAGAGGAAACAGGGCTCTGAGGCCACCTCCAGTGTGAACGCATGTGTCCCCGCAGATGCCAGGTGGCCCCAGTATCGTGCCAGGCACTGCTGCCTGACCAGGACCCCAGGGAACTCAGGGGATGGGGACACCCTCCCGGGTGTCGCAGGTGAGGGGTCCTCGCAGCCTCCTAAGCCTTCCCGGCTTGTGTGTCCAGGGCAGGAGGGGCAGACCAAAGCCCTGGGGCCCTCCTGCCCCATATTCCAGGGCTCCAGGGCGCTGGCCCTCAGGGGCGCAGCGGCAGCACAGGGCGCCTGGCCCCAGGGTCGCAGGGCGCCTCCCAAGAGCACGGCGACCACAAGGACCCACCGCGACCTCCTCTGTCCAGGTGGGGGCTCCACGCGCGGGAGCGGCGGTGGCCGGAACCGAAGGAGAGCGACCCCAACCCGCAACCCCCAACCAGGCGCGGATCTGACTCCCCCACAACCCCCGTGGGTGCAGGAGGGTCAGAGGTTCCCGGTCTCGGCCAGGTCCAGAGGCCTCCCCCCGCCCAGGGCGCCGGGTCTCAGACTCACCGCCGAGCTCACTCCGCATGCCAATGGTGCCGCCGGTGTAGACGGCCAGCAGCCTCCGCTCGGACCCCACC
>NW_012102521.1:280129-311942 GCF_000951045.1 Mandrillus leucophaeus | reverse complement strand
CTGGCGGGGTAGGGGGCGGGTCCTGGAGGGGTAGAGGGCAGGCACGGCCTTAGAAACATGTAGGAAGAGGTGAGGTCTGTGAGGGCGGCAAGGGTAGCTCCTGCCTGAGCAAGGGATTGGGTGGGACCCGCTGGGGGGTGGGGAGCGTCTGTCCAGGGACTAGGGGGCAGCTAGAAAGGCAGGGACAGGGGCGGGGCGGGTCCCCCTCCGTGGTGGCCCTGGGTGTTTGAGTAGCTGTGACATGTGGTGCCTCGCAGACCGTAGTGCCCAAGGCCCTCCAAGACCTGAGCACAGTGGGGGCTCCGTGTCCTCTCAAGCAGCCTCCACAGCCCCGGTGCTCCAAGGCGGCATTGCTGCCCAGGCCCTGCTGTCCCTCCACTGGGTGGCTAGGGGCAGGCAGAGCTGGACCAGCCCCTCCACATGTGCACGTTCACACACCATCCAGAGGAGCCCCCAGGGCTAGAGCCGGACCGGCAGGAGTATCGCCGTCTTGGACAAACACCGCCATTTTAAGTTCCCTTTGATTAAAAAACTGCCTAAATCCAACCCAAAACACCTCAGCCTAATAGCTAATGTCAGTACAACCATAAACCACAAGTAACATCTCCAACCAGAAACATGCCAGCCTCGAGATAACCTCCCCTCGGACCGGAGACATTCCAACCCCGCAATAAACTTTCCCTCACATAGAAACATTCCAAGCCTGCGATAAGCTCCCAGCTTCCTAAACCCTTAAAGATCCTTGGTCTGTAAGAGAGAACGCTCCTGACCAAAATCGGCCAGAATAAACCCTCTGAGGTTTATTCTCCAAAACAAACCGGTCTTTGACTGTTGAGCCACTTTTCATGTTTCTTTCCTCTTTAAATCCTACAAAGTCCACCCCACTTCACTCCCGTGAGAGCCCAGGAGGGCAGGGCAGTGGCGGGCACAGGGTCCCAGGAGGGTCCCAAGCTGCAGGCTTGCTCCCAGGTGGACAGAAGATCCACGGCCTCCTCACCTCCTGGCACCTTGACTGCCTGGGGCACTGATGCCCTTTGGTGGGAAACTGTGCCCTCAGAAGGCGCCAGCACTTGACAGATTCCATAATAAAAATTATTATTATTATTCTGTTACCTGGAGTGCAGTAGCAAGATTTTGGCTCACTGCAACCTCTGCTTCCCAGGTTCAAGCAATTCTCCTGTCTCAGTTCCCCAAATAGCTGGGATTGCAGGGTGTGCACCACCATGCCCGGCTTTTTTTTTTTTTTTTTTTTTTTTTTTTTTTTGGTATTTTTAGTAGACACGGGGTTTAACCATGTCGGCCAGGCTGGTCTTGAACTCCTGACCTCAGGCGCTCCACCTGGCTCGGCCTCCCTAAGTGTTGGGATTACAGGTGTGAGCCACGGCGCCCAGTCCCATAGAACCATTTTGGTAGCAATAGTGCAAAATTAATCTTGTCTGCAGAGAAGCAAATGCATTCTGCCCAGCAAGAGTCTGTGTTAGTTTTCTGGGACTGCAGTAACAAAATGAGTGATTTACAGTGCAAGGAGATCTACTTCTCACAGTTCTGGGGGGTGGAAGTCTAAGGTCAGGGTGTCACGGGTTGATGTTTCCTGCGACCTGTCTCCTGGGCGAGCAGACGGTGCCTTCTTGCTGTGCCTCACAGGGTCTTTCCTCTGTGCAGTCACGCCTCCCTGATGATCTCCAGATGTCCAGACTTTCTCTTTTTATAGACATACCAGTCATATTTAATTTGGGGCCTCATTTTAATTCAACCATCTCTTTAAAGTCTACCTCCAAATACAGTTGCATTCTAAGACATTGGGGTGTGGGGGACTTCAACATTTGAATCTAAGGGAGACAATCCAGCCCATCACAGCCCCCTGAAAATCCAGTTTTGCGTTCGTTGGCACATTCATGTCAAAATTCCTCATCTGTAAGTGTCAGTTTCAGGACTTCTCCTCTGAGCTGGTCCTCACAGCTGCCTGGGCTAGGGAAGCACTTCGACGCGTGCTCACCCTGCATCCCTGTGAACATCACGTCTGGCCCTTTTGGGGAATCATCCTTTAACAACCTGCCTGCCGCCATAAATTCTAGGAAACCTTGTTTGGGGCCAGGGCAGCCTTCACTGGCAATAATCCTCACTGGAGTGGCTTTTCTCCCAGGTGCCAGGAGCCCGTCAGGTTTCTGCTGTGGAAACCTCGAAAGCACCAGAGCTCGATGCTGCAGCTTCGCCTGAAGACACTGCTGGTCTTTGGACAGCTCTGCTGTCCTGCTTCATTTTTGCCTGCGTCCACCTACATCTACAGCGTCCTTGGACGGAACCTTTCACGCAATATAGAAAGCTGGCTCTGTGTCAGGTGCCTTTGTAGGCACGGGGGAGGCAGCCCCTGTCCTCCTGAGTGTACCAGCCAGGGTGGGGGCCATAGTAGACAAAAATACCAGCATCTGGCAGTGACAGTGCCCTGAGGAACACTCAGGGAACAGAGAGACAGGCAGTGCTGTTTACAACAGGGTGATCAGGGAAGGCCTCTTCGAAGGGTTGGCATTGGAGCAAAGCCAGCATGCCAGGCGGGGACAGGTGCCGAGGCCCGAGGCGGGAGCGAGCATGGCCCCACAATGCCCAGGTCAGTGGGGCGAGAGCACTCAGAGGGAGGGGACACCCACTGAGTGACTGTGGTGCCAGGTGAGGACTTGCAATTTAACTCCAAAGGTGAACACCAGCCCCACCAAGGGTTGGGCTAGTTTGTTTATTCTCTGGCTGCTGTGTGCAGAGAGACTGAGACAAGAATAGGGTCAGGAGGGCTTTGGGCAGGGTGGGGGAAGAGCTGGGGATGGGGAAGTGCGAGGTGGGAGTGCTGGGAGCACAGGTTGGATCTTGGGAGGTACCAGCCGAAGAGAAGAGGAAGGGTGACTCTCCTGTCTTTGGCCAGAGCAGCCACAGAATGGGGATGTCCTTACTGAGAAAGCAGGGGCTGGAGTGGGGCTTGAGGCCGGGCAGAGGGAAGCAAGGTGTGTTGGACGCATCCTGCTTGGGGGCCACCTGGGCAGGTTCCAGGAGACTCGGCTGCGCATCCTGCAGTCAGCGGCACAGGGACGACAAGGTCACGACAGCAGCAAGGTGTCAGCAGAGACAAAGGCCCCAGTCTGAGCCTGGACATTCCAGCCTCAAAAGCCAGGAGGAGAGAACCCAGGACTGCGAGGGGAGAAGGCCAGGAAGCGATCTGCACGTGAAGTCCCACGGCGTGGTGAGGGAAGGCCAGAAGCTGGCCATGTGTGGAGCAAGGTGGAGGCTGCTGTGACCTCACCCCAGCTGAGTGGCGTGGACGGGCAGACGTCTGTCCCCCTGGAGGGACACTTGGCCATTGCTGTGCTGCCTGCTGCTGAAGGAAGTGCTCTCCACCAGGGGCTGGGTTAGGAAGGTGCAGGATGTGCCGGTCGCTCCCTGGCTCCTGGCCTCCTGGCTCCCCAGGTGGTGTAGTGCCAGGAGGTGAGTCCAGGGAACCTGGGCAGCCCCAGCCAAGTCCCCAGGTTCTGCCCACCCCTCCTTTATTTCTGATTGTTCAGAAAAATGTTTCCTTGGCCACCCAGGTCTCTCCTCATCCCTCTTCTCTCTCACTTCCCGTCTACACCCTCCCCAGTGGCTCTCCTTCCACACAGCGCAGGAGAGTTCTAGGTGGGACCCTCCCAGAGTGTTTATAAAATCCACTCCAGCCCCACCCAGAGCTCACTGCGTGGAAGGGCATCTGCCATTTGACAGTGCCCAGTGGTCCAGACCACCCTACAGCCCTGCCTACCTTTTCTGCACCTCTTCTTCTAGAGCAAGGTGCTCAGAGCGTGGCCTCTGCTCCAGCAGCAGCACCTGGAACCTGTGGAAATGCAAAGCCCAGGCCCCTGACAGCGACTCTGGGTGGGGCCCAGGAGTCCAGACTCTGATCCTACTCTGGGTGATGCTGATACAGGTGCACATTTGGGAACCACTGGTCTAGAACAAAGGACGGCAAACCAGGGCTCGACGGCCAGGCCTGGTGCACCTGTGTGTGTAAACACAGTTTTCTTGGAACAGCCACACCCACTCACTTATGTATTGTGTTGGGGAGGTGCCGGGGGCAGGTGCCCGTGGCCATGCCATGGCTGGCTTTCCAGAGGCAGAGGGGCAGAAGGAAGCACCTGGGTGCCGAGTAAGGGGCCGCAGGAATGCCTCACATACTCCTGTCTGTCCTTGGCCACTCACTGGGGCAGATCTTGGTCCGGGGTGGTCACCTCCACCCTGAGGCTGGGGGACCTCAGGTCGCAAGCTCTGCTCTTCCAGTCCCCAGCTCCACACAAACAAGCCAAGACTCCTGGAGACGAGGCACAGTGCTGAGGCTGCTGGTAAGGTACACAGTGCCCCCCTGGGTTCTGGCCGTGGCAGCGGGCCTGGAAAGAGAGTCCCTGGGAGGCCGCACTTCTTCAGCTACTCAGGCTTTGTCTGTTGCCCTACACTGTGAGTCTTCATGGTACTGCCTTTGGTCCAGGCACTGTTGCAGCCACCCTGCAAATCCAGGCACACTTCACCCCTGTAACCACACCGAGGCAGAGGATGATAATCCTATTTGGTGAGTGAGGGGACTGAGGCACACAGCGGGTCCCATGGCAGGTGAGCGCTGCACTGGGCTTGTGGACACTATGGGGGTTCCTGACACTGTGTTGAAGTAGGGGCTGGCCTGGCCTGGGCCAGTGGGCTGGAGGGGAACAGAGGTGTGTGGGGACCCCAAAGAGAGGAAACCTAAGGAACTTTCCAATGGGCGAAGGAGTCTTGGGGCCTGGGCAGGGCACTGCGGAGAGCTGGGGCATCTTCGGCAGAAGGTTGGACCCCAGGGGAGTGTGGGAAAACACGGAAGGGTCACTGTGTGAGCTATGATCACGCCACTGTGCTCCAGCCTGGTGACAGACTGTGCCCCTGTCTCATAAATAAATAAGGCCAAAGGACTTGAATAGACATTACTCCAAAGATGATATACACATGGTCAAGAAGAATATGAGAAGACACTCAACATCACTAATCATCAGGGAAAGGCAAATCAAAGCCACGTGGTGTCCCCACTCACCCTGTGGGACAGCTACTACCAAAAAAACAGAAAATAAGTGTTTGCAAGGATATGGAGACATTGGAATTCTGGTGCACTGCTGGTGGGATTATAAAATGGTACAGCCACTATGGGAAACGGTATAGAGGCTCCTCAATAAATTAAAATTAGACCTACCATAGGGTCCAGCAATTCCATTTGAGAACAGAGACAAAAGATTGGAAAGGAAGATCTCAAAGAGATGTTTGCACACCCACATTCATAGCAGCACTGCTCACAAAAGCCAAGAGGTGGGAGCAACCTAAGTGTCCATCCCCAGATGAGTAGAGAAGCAAGGCGGTATATCCACAGAAAAGGAAGGAAATTCTGCCACGGGCTACAACATAGGGTATGCTAGGTGAAATAAGCCAGTCACAGAAAGACAAATACAGATGTTTACAATGGAATATGTTCTAATAAACCCATCATAGGTCAAAAAATCATTAAGTTCAACCATTGTAAATCAGGAACCTTCTGTACAACAGGATCCCACTTATATGGGGTACCAGATGCTGTGGTCTGAATGCATCCCCCAAAACTCACTTGTTGGAAACTTAATCCACAATGCAACAGTGTTTGGAAGTGGGGCCTTTTAGAAGATGTTTAGGTCATGAGGGTGAGCCCTCGTGAATGAGTTAACGCCACTACAAAAAGACCTGACTGAGGGAGTTTGGTCTTTTTTCCCCTTCTGCCACGTGAGAACACAGATTCAAGGTGCCATCTTGGAAGCAGAAGCCCAGATCCTCACCAGACGTCAGATGCCGCTCCATGACCTTGGACTTCCCAGCCTCCAGCACTGTGAGAAATAAATCTCTGTCATTTATAAATTACCTAGTCTCAGGTATTCTGTTACAGAAGCACAAAACAGACTGACTCCACGAGGAGCCAAACATACAGAGACAGAAGTGGAATGACGGTTGCCAGGGCTGAGAGGAGGAAGGACTGAGAAGTCGCCTCATAGGTGCAGAGTTTCCAATGTGCAAGATGAAAAAGTTCCAGGATCCCTTTCACAACAATGTGAATGTACTTAACACTACTGAACGGTACACTCAAAAACAGTTAAGATGGCACATTTTTATGCTTTCTACCACAATAAAAAAAGTGAGCAGGCAAGGATGGACTAGAAGAAAATGTTCACAAGACATACAGCAGACAAAGGACTTGCATTCTGACGAAAGAATTCCTACAACTCAATAAAAATACAAACAACTCCCCCAAAACGGGGCACAAGACTTGAGCAGATACTTCACCAAGGAAGATACGGGCAAATTTTAACATAAAAAATTGGGGGACCAGGTGTGGTGGCCCATGCCTGTAAACTTAGCACCAGGAGGCCAAGGCAGACAAAATTTTTCTCTACAGAAATTAAAAACTAGCTGGGTGTGGTGGTGCACACCTGTGGTCCCAGCTACTCAGGGGGCTGAGGCAGGAGGATCGCTTGAACCCAGGAAGTGAATCGCACCACTGCACTCCAGCCTGGGTGACAGAGCAAGACTCTGTCGCTTTTAAAAAAATAAATAAATAAATGTTTAGTTAAAGGGAATGAACTACTGAGAAGGGTAGAAACATGTCCGAAGAACACAGGAAGAGGAGATGTGCAGCAGCCACTACCTCTAGGATCAAGGACAACACCCATGGGAGGAAGAAACTTGGAAGAGCCCTGCTCCGACACCCAGAATGAGACTCAGATCTCTTTGGAGAGAGAGTGGCTGGGGCCACGGAATGACCAGAGGTGCAAAGGCTGGGCCTGGGGGGCAGGAAACTGCTTATTGCTGAGACGTGCTGGGAGGCCACCTGCTGGCAAGAAGCACCGAAACAGGAAGAGCAGCTCCCCTCCTCCTGCAGCATCCCTCCAGTGCCCTCTGCTGGCAACGCCTAACATTGCATCAGCTGGGAAAGAAGAAATGTTTACAGTCTAGCTCCAGGATGCCGGACGGCAAAGAAGGGTGGATTGAGGGCTGAGAGAGAAAAGCTCCAACTAGCACGGAATGTAAGTATTACAACCGCTTTAGACAATCTGGTAGTTTCTTACAAGATTAAACAATCACCTGCTCAATGACCCAGTAATCCCACAACTCCTCGGTATTTATCCAAGAGAAACAAAAATATATATCGACAAAGACTTGTTCACAGAAATTTTATTCATAATAGGTAAAAAGTGAAAACAATCCAATGCCCATCAGTAGAAGAATAAAGAAACGTGTGTGTGTGTGTCTGTGTGTGGTTTGAGACGGAGTCTCACTCTGTCACCCAGGCTGCTGTGCAGTGGCACAATCTTGGCTCACTGCAACCTCTGCCTCCCGGGTTCAAGCGATTCTCCTACCTCAGCCTCCTGAGTAGCTGCGATTACAGGGGCTGGTCACCACCGCGTCTGGCTAATTTTTGTATTTTTAGGAGAGACAGGGTTTCACCATGTTGGCCAGGCTGGTCTTAAACTTCCACTCTCAGGTGTTCCGCCCACCTTAGCCTCCCAAAGTTCTGGGATTACAGGCATGAGCCACCATGCCCAGCCAAGAAACTGGTATATTTATACAAAAGAAAACAAAACAAAACAAAAAAAGTATTGACTTAAATGTGTATCTTGGTCTGTTTTGTGCTGCTATAACATAAACCTCAAACAAACATATTGAGCAAAAGCAGCCTGATACAAAAGAGTACATACTGTAGGATTCCATTTACATGAACTTTTACAACAATCAAAACTAATCTATAGGCTGGGCATGGTGGCTCATGCCTGTAATCCCAGCATTTTGGGGGGCTGAGGTAGGAGGATCACTTGGGCTCAGGAGTTTGAGACCAGCCTGACCAACATGGTGAAACCCTGTCTCTGCTAAAAATACAAAAATTAGCCAGGCGTGCTGGCAGGAGCCCATAGTCCCAGCTACTTGGGAGGCTGAGGCAGCAGAATTGCTTGAACCTGGGAGGTGGAGGCTGCAGTGAGCTGAGATCGCACCACTACACTCCAGTCTGGGTAACAGAGCAAGACTCTGTCTCAAAACCAAACAAATCTATAGTGAAAGTAATCAGAAGGGCGGTTGTATCTATGGGAGCATCCTGTGGTGATGAAAATACTGTCATCCTAGTAGCCGTGTGGCTGCATGGGTATATCAATTCATCAGCACTCACTGCACTAGAATTCAGATCTGTACATTTCTCTGTAAATTATGCCTCAAACAATTTCAAAGGGGAAACAAGAATCTCTAATCTACAGCTCTCTGAAAACAGGAGGGAACAGACTATCAATGCTGAAGTTCTATTTCTTACCATAAACTATCCTTTAGTCTTATACCATCCCAAATCAAAAGCTGTTACAATGAACCTAAATAACCAATAACAACAAAACTCTTAATCTAACAGTTCTCCAAATTATTTTTCTTGTAAGCAAACGTTGAGAATGTTATTAGAATTTGTTTCTTTCTCCACTGGTTCATATTACACAGGCTTACATGTGTAGCTAGAATGGGCAACTGTAAGCATACTTTCTCTTTTTCATTTTTTTGAGACAAGGTCTCACTCTGTCACCCAGGTTGGAGTGCAGTGGCATGATCACAGCTCACTGCAGCCTCAAACTCCTGGGCTCAAGCAATCCTCCCACCTCAGCCTCCCAAGTAGCTGTGACTACAGGTACACACCACCACACCTGGCAATTTTATTTTTCTGCAGATGGGGTCTCACTACATTGCCCAGACTGGTCTCAAACTCCTGGTTTCAAGACATCCTCCTGCCTTGGCCTCCCAAAGTGCTGGGATTACAGGCATGAACCACCATGCCCAGTGTCTTTTAAACTTTTTTTTCTTTTGATAGATTTAGGGGGTACAGATGCAGTTTTGTTACATGGATACGTTGCCTAGTGAAGTCTGGACTGTTAATGTAACTGTCACTATAACAAAAGTATACATTCTACCCAATGGGTAATTTCTCATGCCTCACCCCCATTCCCCCCTTTCACCTTTTCCAAATTCTTTCTAAATATGCCTCACGAAGTTGGAAGAAGCTATGCTTTCTTACCTTGCCATTATTTCCCATCAATGTTTCCAATTGTTGGGGTTTTTCTTAAGTTCTGAGGTATTTGCTACTATTGATAGTTTGCGAGCTAGTATTTAGAAAAACTTCACCTTTTGCCTACAAAGTCAAAAGCTGCAGAGGCAAAACCTGCAGTTCTAAGAGAAATGGGCTAGAGGGCAGTGCTGTTCTCTCAGTGACATTTCTCAATTTACGATGAGAAAAAAACGTCCCCTAGTCTTGAACGGGTCTAGTAAAGCCCAAATATAAAGATCTCATTATAAAATATAATTTAAGCAGAAAATATTACATAAGTGATTCTATGCTCCTTTCCAATTACAGATCTTCAAAACAGTCCAACCGAAGACTCCCCTAAAGCCTTTGACAGCCACGTTCCTGCATTATACTGCTGCCACGAGCCACGTCGTGGCATTTCCGTCGACGGACCGCCCAGAGGAGATGACAGCCACGTTCCTGCATTATACTGCTGCCACGAGCCACGTCGTGGCATTTCGGTTGACGGGCCGCCCAGAGGAGATGACAGCCACGTTCCTGCATTATACTGCTGCCACGAGCCACGTCGTGGCATGTCGGTCGACGGACTGCCCAGAGGAGATGACATCCATGTTCCTGCATTATACTGCTGCCACGAGCCACGTCGTGGCATTTCGCTTGACGGACCACCCAGAGGAGATGACAGCCACGTTCCTGCATTATACTGCTGCCACGAGCCACGTCGTGGCATTTCACTATACTGCTGCCACGAGCCACGTCGTGGCATTTCGGTCGACGGGCCGCCCAGAGGACATGACAGCCACGGTCCTGCGTTATACTGCTGCCACGAGCCACGTCGTGGCGTTTCACTATACTGCTGCCACGAGCCACGTCGTGGCATTTCGGTTGACGGGCCGCCCAGAGGAGATGACAGCCACGTTCCTGCATTATACTGCTGCCACGAGCCACGTCGTGGCATGTCGGTCGACGGACTGCCCAGAGGAGATGACATCCATGTTCCTGCATTATACTGCTGCCACGAGCCACGTCGTGGCATTTTGGTTCACGGACCGCCCAGAGATGACAGCCACGTTCCTGCAGTATACTGCTGCCACAAGCCACGTCGTGGCATTTCAGTCGACGGATCCCCTAGAGAATAGTGGTTTCATAAGATGACACTATATTTTTCTTGTACTTTTCCATGTTTAGATACTTACCAATGTGTTGCAATTGCCTACAGTAGGCCGGGCGCAGTGGCTCACATCTGTAATCCCAGCACTTTGGGAGGCCGCGGCGGGCGGATCATGAGGTCAGGTGATCGAGACCAGCCTGGCCGACATGGTGAAACCCCGTCTCTACTAAACATACAAAAATTACCTGGGCATGGTGGCGAGCACCTGTAGTCCCAGCTACTTGGGAGGCTGAGGCAGGAGAACGGCCCAAACCTGGGAGGTGGAGCTTGCAGTAAGCCGAGATCACGCCAGTGCACTCCCACCTGGGCGACAGAGAGAGACTCCGTCTCAAAAACAAACAAAACAACAACAAAAAAACAACTGCCTCCAGTATTCAGTAGTCACATGTTGTAGAGGTTCTTAGTAGAGGAATAGGCTCCACCAGATAGCCTGTGTGTGTCATACGCCGCTGTACCATCTAGGTTTGTGTAAGTGCACTCCATGATGTTTACACAACAAAATCGCCTAATGGCACAGTCCTCAGAACGTATCCCTGTCAAGTGACACATGACTGCACTTCTCTGAGGTTATAATGGCATCTTTCTCTTGCTTAAAAAGCCTTTTCAAATTAATGTACTAAGATAGTTCTTTCAAACACAAAAGTGAATCCAGAGAATAATCAACCACCTGCCTAAAGGCCGTAGCACTTCCTCGTCCTAGTATCTCATCGCAGCATCTGCTACTGTGCTCTAGTTTCTTAGTGAGTCTTAACGTGGCATCAGGAACTGCGTCATGTATTCCTTAGAGTGGTTACTTTATGGTGGAGAGAGATGCTTAATAATGCTTTGTTACCTGAATTCTGATTATTGAGATACCGCCTGTGTTTCTAAATGGGAGCATGCCTGAACTTTTCATAGTAGTGAGTAGGTTTTGGTCGAGTTACTTTGAGCTTAAGCAATTCTGAATAAATAGCCTGGAAGCAAATACCCACGACCACAAGCAGTCTAGGATGCCTCATTTACTGTGGTCTCTTAATTCCCACTTTTAATACTCCATCTGCAGCTTGGCACTTTGTGATTGAATGCGTATTCTTTTGATTTCTTGGGTTTTTTAGTATATACTGTTTTAAACAGGAACTATGGTTGCTTGTAACACAGACAAAACCTAACAGAGGCTTTAAAAAGTTAATTTCTCTCCCACATAGAAGAAGTCTCCAGGTAGGCAGTCCAGGCTGGTGGGATGGCTCTGTGGTTGAGAGGAACCCAGATTCTGTCATTGTTTGTCAATGGTTTCCATTCTTAAGGTCCCCTCAAAGTTGAAGATGGCTGCTCAAGCACCAGCCATCAGGTGTGCATTCCAGGGAAGAAGCGGGAAAGCATCTAAAGGAACAAAAGGGCCCATATCACCTGTCTCCCTTTTAAGGGAGGAGGCGTTAACCACTTCCTGCTTTTATCTCATTGGTCAGAACTAGCCACATGGCCATGCCTAGCTGCAAGAGAGGCTGGGAAATGTAATATCTTAGGTAGGCACACTGTTGCCTTCTCAAGAGAACCAGGTTCTGTTACAGAAGAGAAAAGGGGGAAAAACAATATAAATTCTGCCACAGACAACAACTCATGGATTTACATATCTTTGGTGAGAAAATGTGATCAGATGCATGCATGTGCATAATCGTGTTCCCATCTATCCATGGCTCCCTCTCTCCATTTACCCTCCTTACCACCCAGTCCCACCATCTCCCACCTTGGATAACCGAGATCATTATCTAGAACATCCTTCCACATTGTTCTCTGTGCTCTTAATCCCATCCCAACACGCACAAGCACATACACACTTACACAGATACACCTATGTGGGTTTTCTGGTTACTGATTTTTTGTTTTGTTTTGTTTTTACAGAGTCTCTCGCTCTGTTGCCCAGGCTGGAGTGCAGTGGTGCAATCTTGGCTCACTGCAACCTCCACCTCCCGGGTTCAAGTGATTTTCCTGTCTCAGCCTCCCAAGTAGCTGTGATTACAGGCGAATGCCACCACGCCCAGCTAATTTTTTGTATTTTTAGTAGGGATGGGGTTTCACCATGTTGGCCAGGCTGGTCTTGAACTCCTGACCTCAAGTGATCTGCCCACCTCAGCCTCCCAAAGTACTGGGATTAGAGGTGTGAGCCACTGCACCCAGCCTGGTTACTGATTTTTAGGAAGATATTACGCACACTTTTGCATCTTTCTCTTCTCATGTGCCGTATCTTGTGGACATCTTTTCAAGCCAACAACTGTAACTCTCAACTCACTCTTCACATGGCTGCACGGTATTCCTTGACATTGACTGCTATAACGTGTTGACCATTTCCTTTTGTGCAACATTCATCATTTCTAGTGTTCAGTTATTGCACTGTACAGTTGTCCTGACATATCTAAGTCAAAGGGTATGCCTGTTTTTAATTTTCACAGATGTTACCAGATTGATTTCCAAAAGAAACTGAAAAACTTCATACATTTACCAGCAACATGCAAGTATTTCTTCCCTCCACTTCCCCAACAACAAGCATACAGCTCTTGTTAAAATCTTGCCAGTCTGTAAAGCTCACTGATTTATGATTCCCTAACTACTAAGGAATTTGAGCATTTTCACATGTTAGTCATTTGGACAACTGTTCATATCATTGTCATGTTTTCCTATTTGACTCTTGTGCTCTTCCCTGACAATTTTTTTTAAATTTTATTTCTCAGAGTCTTGCTGTGTCACTCAGGTTAGAATGCAGTGGTATATTCAAGACTCACTGCAGCCTCGAACTCTTGGGCTCAAGCTATCCTCCCGCCTCAGCCTCCTGAGGTACTGGTACTACAGACATTGACCACCTGTAATGTCTTTTTTTTTTTTTAAAGACATCAGGTCTCAGTCGGGCATGGTGGCTCACACATGTAATCCCAGCACTTTGGGAGACTGAGGCAGGCAGATCACTTGAGGTCAGGAGTTTGAGACCAGCCTAGCCAACATGGAGAAACCCCATCTATACTAAAAAAATACAAAAACTAGCCAGGCGTGGTGGTGGACACCTATATTCCCAGCTACTCAGGAAGCTGAGGCACGAGAATCACTTGGACCTGGGAGGCAGAGGCTGCAGTGAGCCGAGATCGCACCACTGCACTCCAGCCTGGGTGACAGAGTAAGACTCCGTCTTTAAAAAAGAGAGAGAGAGAGAGAGAGAGACAGACAGACAGACAGACAGATCAGGTCTCTGATCTTGAACTCCTGACTTCAAGCAATTCTCTCGCTTTAGCCTCCCAAAATGCTGGGAATACAAGTGTGAGCCACCACTCCCAGCCTTGCCTGACAATTTTAAAAAATGTTTTTGTGCATACATATTAACCCTTTGTTGTTTACATCAATCTGTCCAATTCAACCTATCCACTGATTGGTTATGGTATCTTTTGCTATATGAAGTTTTTAAAATGTTATGTAGCCAAACATGGGTATCTTTTGCCATATGGAGTTTTAATGCCTATGTAGTCAAATATGTTTGTATCTTTTTACACAGCTTCTGAGTTTCCGATCTATGTTAATATACCTAAAATGTGCATACAGTAGAATTCTATTCTTAGGCATTTATTCATCTCCACAAATTTTAAGATACTTTTTATCCAATTCCCAAAAGACACTGTTGAGAGTCTAATTGGAATTACATTTTCATATTAACTTGGAAGAATTGACAAAAATGATATGAAATCTTCTCAGCTATGCTTTTTCAGCTGTCTGGATTTTATGCCTTTTTTTTTTTTTTTTTTTTTTTTTGAGACAGAGTTTCACTCTTGGCATCCAGGCTGGAGTGCAATGCTGCAATCTCAGCTCACTGCAACCTCCACCTGCCAGGTTCAAGCGATTCTCCTGAGTCAGCTTCCCGAGTAGCTGGGATTACAGGCTCACACCACCATGCCCAGCTAAATTTTGTATTTTTAGTAGAGATGGGGTTTCACCACGTCAGGCCAGGCTGGTCTCGAACTCCTGATCTCAGGCGATCTGCCCGCCTCGGCCTCCCAAAGTGTGGGGATTATAGGCGTCAGCCACTGCACCCGGCAGATTTTATGTCTTTCAATAAGACCTCAGTTTTCTTCATTTAGGGATAGATCCTACACCTTTATTCTAAAACATCATGTTTTTTTTCACCACATACACAGAATTTTTTTTTTTTTTTTTGAGACAGTCTCGCTCTGTCCCCCAGGCTGGAGTGCAGTGGTGCAATTTCAGCTCACTGTAAGCTCCACCTCCCAGGTTCACACCATTCTCCCGCCTCAGCCTCCCGAGTAGCTGGGACTGCAGGTGTCTGTGACAACACCTGGCTATTTTTTTGTATTTTTAGTAGAGACGGGGTTTCACCATGTTAGCAAGGATGGTCTCGATCCCCTGACCTCGTGATCTGCCTACCTCAGCCTCCCAAAGTGCTGGGATTACAGGCGTGAGCCACCGCACCCAGCCAAATCCAACAATGTTATTAAAAATTATACACCACAACCAAGTGGGACTTACTCCAGTTATGCAAGGCTATTTCATTATCCAAAAATCAATTAATGTAAACCATCACATCAGCAAGGCCAAAGAAGAAAAATCATACAATCGTATCATTAGGTGCAAAAAAAGCATTCAACAAAATCCAAAACCCACCCATGATTTTAAAAACTCTCAGCAAACTAGGAATAAAAGGGAATTTCCTTAATACAAGAAAGGTCATTTACGAAAAACCCACAACCAACATCAAATTCAACCTCAATGAGGAATGACTGAAATCTTTACCCCTAAGCCAGAAACAAGGCAAAGATATCTCCTTTCACCACTCCCATTCTACATTGTAGTTGAAGTCCCGGCTAATACAGTAAGACAAGAAAAGGAAACAAAAAGTAATACTATCTTTGTTCACAGATGATATGATTGTTTTCACAGAAAATCCCAAAGAATCTACTTTGACAAATCCTCCTGGAATGAATAAGGGATTATATAGCAAAGTTGCAGGATACAAGGTTAATATACAAGTCAATTGCTTTCCTATATTACAGCAATGAACAATTGAAATTTGAAATTTGAAACACAGTACCATTTGCATTAGCACCAAAAAAGAGAAATACTTAGGTATAAATATAATAAAATATGTATAAGATCTATATGCAGCAAATCACAAAACTCTGATGAAAGATACCAAAGAGCTACAGAAATGAAAAGATATTCCACTTTCTGGGATAGGAAGACCCAATATTATTAAGATGTTAGTTCTTCCCAAGGTGATCTAGAGATTCAACAGAATCCCAACAAAAATATTTTGTGATACTAAACTGATTTCAAAATTTATATGGAGAGTAAAAAGACCCAGGACAGCCAATACAGTACTGAAGAAAAGATCAACATTATCCAACTTTAAAGTTACCATAATCAACACTGTGTGGTATTGGTGAAAAACAGACAGACAAATGGAACATAATGGAGGCCCGAAAGTCATATCCACACAAATATAGTCAATTGATCTTTGATAAAGGAGCAAAAGACAATTCAATGGAGAAGAGACAGTCTTTTCAACAAATGGTGCTGAAACAGCTGGACCTCCACACACAGAAAAATCAATCTAGATGTAGACCTTACACCTTTTACAAAATTAACTCAAAATGAATCATAGACCTTAATGTAAAATCCCAAACCATAAAACTTCTAGAAGAGAACATAGGACCTGTGTGACTTTGGATTTGATAAGTTTTTAGTTTTACCACCAAAACCATGGCCAATAAAAGAAAAAAATGTTAACTTGGGAATTATTGAAATTAAAAATATCAGCCAGGCATGGTGGCTTACACCTGTAATCCTAGAACTTTGGGAGGCTGAGGCAGGCGGATCACTTGAGGTCGGGAGTTCGAGACCAGCCTGGCCAACATGGTGAAACCCCATCTCTACTAAAAATACAAAAACATTAGCTGGGTGTGGTGGTGGGTACCTGTAATCCCAGCTACTTAGGAGGCTGAGGCAGGATAATTGCTTGAACCTGGGAGGTGGAGGTTGTTGTGAGCCAAGATTGTGCCACTGCACTACTCCAGCCTGGGCCACAGAGTGAGACTCTGTCTCAAAAAAAAAAATTAAGAACATCTGCTCTGTGAAAGGCATAACGAGAATGAAAAGCCACATACTAGCAGAAAATATTTGCAAAAAAATATATATGATAAAGATTGTTTCAAAATATACAAAGAACTCTTAATTAAAACTCAACAAGAAGAAGACAACCCAATTCAAATGGGCAAAAGACCTGAATAGACATTTCATCAAAGAATATATACAGATGGCAAACAATCATATGAAAAGATGCTCAACATCACATGTCATTAGAAAAGTGCAAATTAAAACAATAATAAAATACCACATCTATTAGGATGGCAAAAATCCAAAACACTCACACTAAACGCTGATGAGGACACGAAGCAAAAGGAATCCTCGTCCACTGCTGGTGGGAATACGAAATGGTGCAGCCACTTTGAAGAGAGTATGACAAAGCTCTTACAAAGCTAAACACACTCTTACCATACGATCCAGCAATTGCATTCCTCGGTATTTACCCAAATGAGCTGAAGGCTAATATCTATGCAAAAACTTGCACACAAATGTTTATAGCAGATTTATTCAAATTGCCAAAAATTGGAAATAGCCAAGTAGCCAATTAACATCCATAAATGCAAGTAGCCAATTAGCATCCGTAATTTTTACTACTGGAATATCATTCACCAATAAAAATGAGTTATTGAGCCTTGAAAAGATATGGAGGAAGCTTAAATACACATTGCTAAGGGAAAGAAGCCAGTCTGAAAAGGTTCCATACTATATGATTTGAACTATTAATGTATATCATTCTGAAAAGGGTAAAACTCTGCAGACAGTAAAAAGACCAGTGGTGGCCAATGGGAAGGGAATGGGGGGCAGGATAAACAGGTGGAGCACAGAAGATTTTTACGACAATGAAACTATTCTGTATGATACTGTAATGGTAGACATGTGACATCAGGCATCTGTCAAAATCCACAGAAGGTGAAACACAGAATAAACTCTGAGGATATAAACTGTGTGCTTTAGTTAACATGTCAATGTTGGTTCACCAACTGTCACAAATGTGCCACATGAACACGCAACGTTGGTCAATGTTGGTTCACCAACTGTAACAAATGTACCACATGAACAGGTGACGTTGGTCAATGTTGGTTCACCAACTGTAACAAATGTACCACATGAACACGTGACGTCAATGTTGGTTCACCAGCTACACGCGACGTCGGTCAATGTTGGTTCACCAACTGTCACAAACATGCCACATGAATACGCGACGTCGGTCAATGTTGGTTCACCAACTGTCACAAACGTGCCACATGAACACGCGACGTCGGTCAATGTTGGTTCACCAACTGTCACAAATGTGCCACATGAACACGCGACATCGGTCAATGTTGGTTCACCAACTGTCACAAATGTGCCACATGAACACGCGACATCGGTCAATGTTGGTTCACCAGCTAACAAATGTGCCACATGAACACGCGACGTCGGTCAATGTTGGTTCACCAACTGTCACAAACATGCCACATGAATACGCGACGTCGGTCAATGTTGGTTCACCAACTGTCACAAACGTGCCACATGAACACGCGACGTCGGTCAATGTTGGTTCACCAACTGTCACAAACATGCCACATGAACACGCGACGTCGGTCAATGTTGCTTCACCAACTGTCACAAACGTGCCACATGAACACGCGACGTCGGTCAATGTTGGTTCACCAACTGTCACAAACGTGCCACATGAACACGCGACGTTGGTCAATGTTGGTTCACCAACTGTCACAAATGTGCCACATGAACACGCAATGTCGGTAACAGGGACTGTGTGGAGAAGAGAGAGGAGAGAGACGCACAGGGGAACTCTCGGCACTATATGTTCAATTTTTCTGTAAAACCAAAACTGCCTTAAAAAAATAAGGTGTGTTAATCAACTTCTAAAAAATAGTATGTTAACTGAAATTCTAGAACAGGCAAAACTAATCTGTGGAGAAAATACTCGGAACTGTGGCTGCTTCTCTGTGAGTGAGAGGCTGCCTAGGAAGGGAGATGAGAGAATTTTCTGAGTGATGATAATGTCCTGTATCTTGGGGTTTGGTTCTACTCACCAGTACTCACTGGATAAACTTAAGATTTACATGTTTCACCGCATATACATTTCACAAAAAAAGAAAAAAGGAAACAAACACTGCAACTAGTATGTATGCTGAAGTATTTAGGAGAAGTGTAATGCTGTCAAGTTTACTTTGAAATGCATCAAAAAACAAGATGGACTGAAGAATAGAGAAATTGATAAATAAGTGATAAAACAAGTAAAGTGGTAATGTAAAATCTAGGTGGTGAATATACTGATGTTCACTGTAAAGTTAACTTTGCTGTATGTTTGAAAATTTTCATAATGCCAAAAGAAAATCACTTTTACAATAGTAAAAACATGAGATACTTAGGAATAAAGCAGTAGTGAAGGAAGGTTAAAGAAGAGTTAAGTAAATGGTGAAAGACATCTTGTTCATCAGTTTTCAAGATGTGCTCCCCAAATAGTCATAGACTCAACACAATCTCAATTGGAATTCCAGCTGGCATTTTTGTAAAAATTCATAGGCTGAGCCCAAACTTTATAAGGCAAGGTAAAGATCTAGAATACTAAAACCATTCTGAAAGAAACAAATTTGGAAGACTTCCACAATCTTATTTCAAGGTTTAGCATTTTAAGCTGCAATAATCAATATTGTATTGTATGGCATTACTGTTTTAAGGACAGACATATAAACCAATGTAACAGAAGAGAATCCAGTTGTGACCATATATAGTCAACTAATTTTTTATAAAGTTTCCCAGGTAATTGAATTTGGGGTCAGAGTATATTTTTCTCAAAAAATGTATGGAAAAACAAATCAACCTCTCATCACTGCCAATTCTCCTCACCCACCTCCCCCCTCAAAAAAAACAAAATAAGCAAAAAATTTAAAACAAAACTTGAAATGGGTCACAGCCCTAAATATAAAAGCTAAAACTATGGAACTTCTGAAAGAACGCCTAGTAGGCAATCTTTGCAATCCTCATATGTAAATTTTACCTCAGTAAATTTTATGTAAAAAATCAAACCATAAGAGTACTGGAAGTAAATATGGGAGAGAATTCTAATAATGTCAAACTAGGGGAAACACTTTTTGAGAAGGCATAAAAAATTCATAAACTAAACTACATAACAAAATCAATTTTAACACAAAGAAAGCCTGGCAAAAGATATAAACAGTTCACATACAAGGAGAAGCCAATGGTCCTTAGCCTCTGAGAATGCTCAGCCCACTCATAAGGAGAAACTCAAGACTACTCATCCGCCAGAGAGAAAGGGCATCTCCTTAGTGTCCAACATTGTCCTAACTCGGAGGGTGAGTCTGGGAATGGACTGTCCTATAGTGCTGCGGGGAGCGTGTGCTCTATGGAGAGCGATGTGGCAACATCTAGGAATGGAGTGATTTACTAAACGCCTTCTGACTCAGCAATCTCAATCCTAGGAATTTATTCTATAATAAATTATGCACATGTGAAATGACAGGTACACAAGGACATCCATCGCGACACTGCGTATAATAGTAAGACTAGAAACTATCCAAATGCCCGTTGTGGAGGCGTCGTTAATTATGAAACATCAATAAAATGATAAAGCCATGAAGCACTTAAAAAGAATGAGGCACCTCTTTGTGTAGGATCTAGCAGTGCGATCCACAGCAGTCAGTGAAAAGTCAAGGTAGAGATCAGCATGTGCAGCATGCAATGACTCATGAAAATAAAGAGGCCTGTGTCCATACATGAAGAGATGAGCTCCGAAAGGACCCAGAAGACGCTGGTTGGATTCTCCTCCTGGGGCCATCAGGACACATAACCACAAACAGGGGGCTTTCAACAGAGATGGATTCCCACAGCTGTGGAGGCCAGAACTCCCACACCAAGGCGTCCAGGGCCCACACTCCCCTCCAAGGCACCAGGGAGAGCCTGGCCTGGCCTCTCCCAGCCTCCAGCAGCCCCAGGTCTTTTGTGGCTGTGGCCACCTCGCTGCGACCTCAGCCTCTGCCTTCACTGGCCTTCTCCTCTATCAGGACATTTGTCATTGGCTTCAGGTCCCATCCTAAATCCAGGGCAATCACCTCATTTTGAGATCCTTAACTCAGTCACACTGGCAAAAAACCCTTTTCCCAAATACAGTCACATTTATAGGGAGTTGTGGGGGTTTGGACATGGACATCGCCCCAGGCTATGTCCAGGGAGGGGACACCACTCTGCCCACCACCATGGTGCCTCTGAGAACCTTTTCTTCTGAGCCATGGTGCCCCGTCTGCCTCTGGTCACTCTGCTGTCTCTCTGGTGCACGTCCCGTCTGGCCACCCTGCCCTTCCACTGCTCCCCCTCTGCTGCACACCAGTGTCTCTTCCTGGACTTAGCTGTGCTGGTTTTGTACCCTGTGTCCCATGCAGCAGTCAGAATAATCTTTCTCAAAACGTCATCAAGGCATGACACTCTCTTGTTCAAAACACTCCAGGAGCTCCCC
Source organism: Mandrillus leucophaeus (assembly GCF_000951045.1). Classification (NCBI taxonomy): domain Eukaryota; kingdom Metazoa; phylum Chordata; class Mammalia; order Primates; family Cercopithecidae; genus Mandrillus; species Mandrillus leucophaeus. The sequence continues at coordinate 291,071 of NW_012102521.1, read as the reverse complement.
ACCTCACTCAGAGTAAATCCCAAAACCTGCCTGTGGCCCACACGGCCTGGCTGCTCTCCAGCCTGACCACCGGTACCCTCCACACTCTGTGCCAGCTGCACGGGCCGCCTGGTGGCTCCTCATGTGCACCAGGCCTGCTGCCTCCTTGGGGCCTCACACACCTCCTCTCAGCTATTCCAGTGCAGCCTGGGCCAGGCCTCTGCTTGAATGTCACAGGGGAAAGGCTGTCCCCAGCTGCTTCTCTAAAGCAGAGTCGCTCCCTGTACCTCCCCCCATCACAGGATCAGCAGCTAAGACCCAAGCTCAAGTCTGACGCCTGTTTCCATAAATCAAGTTTTGCGGGAACACAGCCCTGCTCATTTGTTTATGGCTACTCCTGAGCTTCAACACAAAGCTGAACAGCAGCAGCAGCAAGCACGTGGCCCACAAAGCAAACACAAGTGTGCATGCTCCTGTCCTGCTGCTTGACAGCTCTCACTCTGTCACCTGACACGTCTGACCACCATCTGCCTCTACCCACTGCTCCCTGAGTGCGGTGACACCTGGGCCACTTTGCTCGCAGTGGATCTTCAGCGTCCGTGACAGTGTGTGGAACACAGGGCGTGCTGACAGGATGCATCGGGATGAACCAATGCCTCCCTCTGAGGAGCACTCGGGCTGGGCCTGAGAGACTTCACTAGAGACCCTTTTCAAATGTCTTCATTTTGTGTCATGGACATGTATTATTATACTAAGAACATTAATACATATTTAAATATGAAGACAATTTTGCAAATAAACAAGGCAAGTACCCTCTTAAGACAGATAAGGAAGGCAACGCAATCAGAATGCACCACTTGGTTTTACAGAAGATAATTTTCTTTGCTATCTACAAAATCCATGTTATAAAGCACAATGACTGACCTGGCCAGTGATATTGCTGTGACCGTGCGGGGACATAGCAAAGAAGGTGCAGAACAGTGGGAAGGAGCAGCTGTTTATCTACTACTCAACAGCTGATGGCTAGGATGGCAATCACAAAAAAGCAGAACAAAAACATTCCTCAGCAAGATGACAGCAATCCCAGAAAAATATAGGGAATAGTATGGTTTCCTTTGAGAGTTGCGTGTTTTTGTTTTTAAACAAGCCTCTTGGTACTACTTAATTTTTTTTTTTTTTTTTTTTTTTCTTCTTTGAGATAGGGTCTTGCCCTATTGCCCAGGCTGCAGCACAGGGGTACACTCACAGCTCACTGAAGGCTTGAACTCCTGGGCTCAGACAATCCTCCCATCTCAGCCTCCCAAAGTGCTAGGATTACAGGTGTGAGCTACTGTACCTGGCCTAAATTTTTAACCACTTACTAAAAGTCTGGTTAAAAAGCAAACAGGAGTGCTTGACCGTTGTGAGCGCCCCCTACTGCTAAGGCCACACATGGTAACTTTGTGCACATGGACTAAGTACTCACAGGTCAGCAAAGAGAAAAACCAATCAAAGCATCTGCTGCCTTCCCCAGAGGCTTTCCCAGAGGGCTGCTGACAACGGGCAAAACCTTCACTTTAAAGCTGAACTAAGTTTTGGGTGTGCTCAAACCCTTCCAAGAGCTCTCCGTGTGTGCCAACTTGGTATGACTGCTTCCTATCTAAGGCTGGGAAGCACATTCCCCAGAAGGCCAGGACAGTGGCCCAGTGACAGGGGTGCAGTGCCGCCTGGCCACTGCAGCTGCTTGGTGGTCTTCCCGCTTGGCATCTGCTAGTTTCCCGCTGCTGGCCAGCGAACCCACAGAGGCTCAGCACAGCACCGGTGCTCCCCAAGATGTGACGGCTTCCGAGACCCCACACAAGCTCCCGTTTATGATCCCAAGCTAATGCCCACCCACACATGCTTCTCCTGTTTCCTCACGATCTTCAAATTGTCTACCTGGGACAAGTCGGTCTAAGCAGAGCATTTCTCTGATCCTACAACTTCCCTCTCACATGTGTGAGCTCACTGGCGTCTTTCACCGCTGTATTTACAACAGCTCTGTTCTGACCAAATTCTTACTGATGTGAGTTGAGTTTTTAAAAGAGGTCTTGTATCCCTGTATCAGTTTTATAATTTCAGATTTTTTAGAACTAAATACACCTTAACCTCCTCTGACTAAAAACTGTCAGAAACAGAAACTTCATCTAATGCTTTTATTGTTTTAACACAAATAAGCTATGGCCATGTAATCTCTGATTTCCAAAATGTGAACCAAGAACTATAACTCAACTTAGTCTTACAAAAATTAGATATTTTCCCTCATGGAAAAAACAAATCAGAATATACTACATGGTTTTTTTGTTTTTTAAGTTTTTTCCTGGACTACTGGTTGAAATCACTGTAACAGAATAGAATATGTAGGCACATTCTGGAACATTACATCTAAGATTAACTACTTATATTTACCTTCATAAATTTAAAGCAAAATATAGCTCTTTATCCAAACAGTCTTCTTTCAGAACAATTTTTCCAAAATATTTAATACAGTGATTTTCTGTTTCTAGAAAAGACTAGAGTTTCCAATCCTTCCCACCTGAACAAAAACACCACTCTCTGACTATCACCCAAAGAGAAAAGAAGAAAGAAAAGGCCTTTAGGATGCAGTGGGCACAGACTGTAACGTCCAGACACAGAGGAAAGTCAGTCTGCGGAGGGAGCCTGGAATCCACCCTCCGCAGCTTCCTGAGGGGTGTGCTGGAGGCAGCCTGTGGACACGCTCAGGTGCCGAGCACAACCAGTTTGTGGAGCTGGTAGAGAAAGGTGTTCTTCCCTCTGCTGCTCTCACGGTCGGCCTGCTCCATGACCAGCTTTGGATCAACCTAACGGGGTAGACAAGAGGACCAGTCAGGCTCTGTGACAGCGTTTCCAGACATAAAATACACATGCATTAACATCCGGGATGCACAAAGTATAATTCAGTTCTCCAAAAATATTTACAGAACACTTCTCTACTCTCGCACTTCATACTATATGTTTGATAATTCATTTTTAATTTCATGTTTAAATAACCCCATTAAAGATGGACAAAAGACATGAACGCTTCTCAAAAAAAGACACTCAAGGGCCAAAAACATTTAAAAATGCTCCACACATCACTAATCATCAGAGAAGTGCAAATCAAAACCACAGAATACCATCTCACACCAGTCAGAATAGCTATTATTAAAAAGTCAAAAAAGCAATAGATGTTGGCAAGGCTGCAGAGAAAAGAGAATGCTTATACACCATTTGTTGGAATATAACTTAGTTCAGCCACTGTGGAAAGCAGTTTGGAGATTTCTCGAAAATCTTAAAACAGAACTACCATTTGATCCAGCAATTCCATTACTTGAGTATATATCCAAAAGAAAACAAATTGTTCTACCAAAAAGGCACATGCATTCACATATTCACCACAGCATTGTTCACAATAGCAAAGACATGGAATCAACCCAGGTGCCCATCAACAGTGGATTGGATAAAGAAGATGTGGTACACATATACCATGGAATACTACACAGCCATTAAAAAGAATGAAATTGTGTAATCAGGATGCAGCTGGAGGCCATTACCCTAAGCAAACTGATGCTGGAACAGAAAACCAAATACTGTAAATGTTCTCACCTAAAAGTGGAGCTAAACATTGAGTACTCATGGACATAAGATGGGAACAAGAGACACTGGGGACCACTAGATGGGGAAGGGAGGCAAGGATTGAAAAGTTACCTATTGGATACTATGGTTAGTACCTGGGTGATGGGATTAATTGTACCTCAAACCTCAGCATTATGCCACATACCCAGGTAACAAAAGCTGCAAATGTACCCTTTGAATCTAAAATAAAAGTTGCAAACAAATAAATTCATGCCGGGCGCGGTGGCTCAAGCCTGTAATCCCAGCCCTTTGGGAGGCCGAGACGGGCGGATCACGAGGTCAGGAGATCGAGACCATCCTGGCTGACACGGTGAAATCCCGTCTCTACTAAAAAATACAAAAAACTAGCCGGGCGAGGTGGCGGGCGCCTGTAGTCCCAGCTACTCGGGAGGCTGAGGCAGGAGAATGGCGTGAACCCGGGAGGCGGAGCTTGCAGTGAGCTGAGATCCGGCCACTGCACTCCAGCCTGGGCGGCAGAGCGAGACTCCGTCTCAAAAAAAAAAAAAAACAAATAAATTCATGATTAATACTATGGCAAGCTTTACCGAGAAATCTCCCATGCATGCATATGTAAATGTGGATGGTAATTGCATTACAGGTTTTGAAAACACTGAAATTTTCTAAAACATACTAACCTCAAAGTGAAATTCTATTTTCAAAAAAGTCCTGCTAGTTCATCACCCTCAGACACTCCAATTGAGCCTGAAGGCCACAGGGGCTGGTGTGGCTGCCCCTCTCCTTGCCCATGGAGCTCTGCACATAATTGGGCCGGCTGCTGCGATCAGCCTTGGGGTCCCTAAAGCGGGACCTAGGCGCAGGGCACAGGGGGAGCAGACTAGCTTCACAGCAGGAGCAACCTTTAGGCGCAGGATGGGACACAGCCCCCCCAAAGTAGAACCTCACTTAGATCGCCAAAGGGGAGAGGAAAGACTGCCCCTGCTGCTTTATATCTAAAGACATCCCTGGCTCCAGAATTAAATCTCCAAATTCCTTTGGGCTCCCTTCTCTGAAATCACATTTTGTTCCATTTCTAGCCCTACAGACAGGAAGTATCAGGGAGCCTATGAAGGGCTTTTTCCTTCTTCATGACTCAACTGTGGCCCCTGAAAATTCCTTCACTGAAGTCTGAACCCCCACTGTAATGGTATCTGGAGATGAGGCCTCTGGGAGGTGACAAGGGTTAGATGAGGTCATAAGGGTGGGGCCCCCGGGATGGGATTTGTGCCCTAAAAGAGGATGTCTCTCTTTCACGTGGGGACACAGTGAGAAGGTGGCCATCTGCAGATGTCCTTCACAAGGATCCACAAACTGGCACCTGCCCTAGGACTTCCAGCCTCCAGAGCTGTGAGAACAAATGTCTGCTGTTTCTAAGCCCCTACCCATGGTGGCACTGTGCCGGCAGCCCAAGCAAACAAAGATAACAACCAGTAGAGCCTGAAAGCCACCAAGCCAGTCACGCGGCAGGAATAGCCAAGGCGCATTTCCCGAAGACCACCAAGAGCAGGAGGGTCCAATCCAGACCCTCATACCTGTTTTTTCCCAACTCACGGGGCAGTGAGTTATCCTGGTGTCTCACTCTTTGCCAGGACATCACGTAGAGGATGCTGTGCAAAAACACCCTATCTGGTCTGAGATATCTGCCGGCTGGCCCCCGAAGCCATCCACTTTGCCTCCTGTCTCTGCCTCTCGGTCCCTCAGTCAGCCCTGGCTCTGAACCTTGGGTCTGCCCTGGGCCTGTCCCCTTCTCCACGTGGCCTCTACTCGCTAGCAGCCTGCGTCCCACTCACCTGATTCCACTCGTAGGGCTTTTCATGCCACTTGGGAACAATCTTCTCTCTTGGTTTTGATTGACAGAACAAACTATAATTTTTAAAAAAAGGAAATTATCTTAATTATGTATTAGTAACTGAAAACACTGCTGTGATTTTTTTAAAGATTTAAATCCTATATATTTCTCACAGAATTAGAACTAGAATAAACTGTTTAAAGGCCAACACTGATGCAGTTATGATCAGAAAATATTTTAATTTATAGCATATTCAAAAGCAGAAAGAAATGGAGTGTGGCAGATCTGTAAGACCAAGTCTTGTCTCTATGTTCCCTTAGCAACCAGCACTGCACATCACCACATGAATGAGTCAAGTTCTCTGAAATGTAACAGGACATTTTGTACCATTAGCTCTCAAGTAGTCATGACAAGTTGGAAATATCACCAGCTTTAAAAGATAGGGAATTTGAGCAATGAGGGAGTAAAGAGTTCTGCAGAGCCTCTCCCCCCTAAAAAAACTATAAAACAAGGCAAAATTGTAAACATACATACATACACACAACAATGATTTGGAGGCTCTGGAAATTAACCAAAGGCAAACAAGTTGAGGAGCATTTGTTCATGACAAACTGCTGGCTCCAGGTAAGAACAGTGGAGTGTGTGGAGTTCTTGCTGGGGTAAGGGGCTGCTCCCACCCCATACACCTGCCCCTGAACCCAGCACCACAGCACTCCCAGGGCCATGAAGGCTACGTGATCTGGATCACAGGATGAAAATCCCTCACACCTTGATTTGCAGCACTGTCCGTAAAAACAGCAATGAAGGAAACAGATGGGGAAAGCCCACAGCTTTCCAGCCTCAGGCCACATCCTGCTTGGGGCCAGCAGCAGACCAGACTATTCAGGAGGTAAGTGGGAGATCATGGAAAGGAGGGTGTCACAGAGGGAGAGCAGGCCCTCCGCATATCTCTGACTGATGGAGGGGTGCACACATGTGGGAAAAACCTGGGAAACCCTGAGAAAAACGGAGGCCAGGGAAGAATTAAAAAGTGCCTGAACTTGGAGTGCACTTTCCAACCCAATGGCAAAGGGCAGAAGCCTTCAGGGCAGTATTTAAACACAACTTCTGACTGATCACTGCCTAAGCACTAAGCTGTGCAGATCAGATACAAGGACAACACCTAGGAAGCCAGACTAAAAAATAAAAATAAGAATAAACAAAACAAAACAGGAGCTGGGAGTGGTCACACATGCCTGTAGTCCTACCTACTTGGGAGACTGAGGCGGGAGGACTACCAGAGCCCAGGAGTTCAAGGCTGCAGTGAGCCATGACCACATCACTGCACTCCAGCTTAGGTAACAAAGTGAGACCTTGTTTCTATAAAAATTAAAATTGAAAACATAACAAAACACCAGAACCCAGACATCAGTGACCTCACATCATGGGGGATGGACTTACAGGTTAAGTCTAGGCATGCTTCTAAAGTGAAACAAACAAAACAATAAAACCCAAAAACAACAGCTCTGGGGGAACTGCTCCAGTACCTTATCCAAAGTACCCAATTTCCAACAAAAAATTAGGAGACATCAAAGGCACAGGAATGTGTGGCCCACACACAGAAGAGCAGCCAGTAGAGGCTGAGTGTGTGGCCAGCTGCGGGTTCAGCACTTAAAGACCTCAAGGCAGTCACTGTGAACAGGTGCCAAGAATTTTTTTAAAAATAGGATAATAATGAGTCAGGGATAATCTCAATAAAAATTAAAAACTACCAAAGAAACAATAGAAATCCTAGAGTTGAAAAGTACAATGAAATGGAAAATTCTCTGTACCACATCCATATCGATCTGAGATGAAACAATAAAGGATCAGTAACCTTAAGGACGGATCAGCAGAAATTAACCAATCTGAAGAATAAAGAGGAAAAAGACTGAAGAAAAGTGACCAGAGCCCCAAAGGCCAGTGAGGCCATTCGGGTCGTGTTGGCAGGTGTTTAACACCAGCGCACTAGCAGATGTGCAAAGCAATGTCTCCCCAGGGGAGAAGACAGCAGGCACGAGGCAGAAAAAAATTTGAAAAAATTCAAAACTGCAAATATATTGTAAGTAAAAGGACAGAAAAAGCTATGCTAAGCAAATGGTAGCTAAAGAGAGCTGGGGTAGCTATATTAATATCAGACAAAATAGGCCTAAGAACAAGAAGTATTACTAGAGAAAGAAAGCTTTCATAATAATAATGATCCTGTATGTAGGAAATCCTAAGGAATCTACAAACACTACTAGAATGCAGAAGTTTCACAAAGTCACAGGATAAAAGACCAATATATAAAAATCAACTGATCCTTTCTAAAAAAGAAAAAATTCAAAAACAAAGAAAACAATTTTATTCGCAATAGCATTAAAAGGACTAAAATATTTAGAAACAACTAAAGTGCAAGACCTGCACACTGAAAATTCTAAAATAGTGTTAAGAGAAATTAGAGAATACCCAAAGGAACAGACACTCCATCTTCATGGACTGGACGGCTCACTACTGTTAGGGTGGCAATTCTCCCCAAACTCACTCACAGGTTCCACACAATCCCTATCACAATTCCAAAAAGGCTTTTTATACAAACTGACAAGCTGATCCTAAAATTTACATGGAAAGGAAAAGAATAGAAAAGAGTAAAAATAATTTTGAAAAAGAACAAAACAGGAGGACTAATGCTACAGCAATTAAGACAGTATAGCACTGGTACAAAGATAGATATAAAGTAATTGAACAAAACAGAAAGCCCAGTAATAAATCTTTACATTTATGGCCAAATGATTTTTGACTAAGGTATCAAGGCAATTCAATGGGGAAAGTATAGCTTTTCAGTAAATGATGTCATCGCCATTAGATATTCATATGCAAAAAATGACTTTAGGCTCTTATATCACATACCATATACAAAATCATCTCAAAATGGATCAAAAACCTAAATACGAAAAATTACAAAAAGAGAGAAAATGATTGTGACCTTGAGTTTAACAAGGATTTTTTTAGATATAGCACCAAAAGCATAATTCATTTTTAAAAAAGATAAAATAGGCCGGGCGTGGTGGCTCACCCCTGTAATCCCAGCACGTTGGGAGGCCGAGGCAGGCAGACCACGAGGTCAAGAGATCGAGATCATCCTGGCCAACATGATGAAACCTCGTCTCTACTAAAAATACAAAAATCAGCTGGGCATGGTGGCGGGCGCCTGTAGTCCCAGCTACTCGGGAGGCTGAGGCAGAAGAATTGCTTGAACCCAGGAAGTGGAGGCTGCAGTGAGCCGAGATCATGCCACTGCACTCCAGCCTGGGTGACAGAGGTAGACTCAGTCTCAAAAAAAAAAATAGATAAAGTAGTGTCTTAGTCCATTTTCCCCTGTTATAACTGAAGACCACAGAGTGGGTCACTTATAAAGATAAGAAATTTATTTCTCACAGTTCTGGAGCTGGGAAGTGCAGGAGCATGGCTAGCACCTGGCCAGGGCCTTCTTGCTGCATCATGACATGGCAGAGGGGCAAGCGAGTACTTGAGACAGGAAGAGGCACCGGGGCAGGCCCACTTTACAACAATCCACACTCTCTTCATAACTAACCCTCTCTCGCAATCACATGAGTCCAATCAACCCCTTATTATGCCCAACCTTCCAACACTGTTGCACTGGGTATTAGGTTTCAAACACATCACATTCAAACCACAGCAAGTAGATTTCATCAAAATTAAAAATTTGTGTTCTTTGGAAGACACCATTAAAATAAGAAGACAAGCTACACAATGGAGAAACTAATTGCAAATTACTTACCCAATAAAAGACATGTATCTAAACTTTTAAAAAACTTTCTACAACTCAATAATGAAAAGACAGATTTAAAAATGGGCAAAAGATCTGAACAGACATTTCACTAAAAAAAAAAAAAAAGATAAATGACTGGCTAAGAGGATAAAAAAGTTGCTCTACATCATTAATCATTAAGGAAATGAAAATTAATGCTACAATGAGAAACTACCATACTCACCACACCGACTACAGTAACAATACACTGACAGTGCCACATGCTGGTGAGAATGTGGAGAAGCCAGAGTCAGCCTACGTTGCTGGTAGAAATGTAACATGGTACAGCTATTTTGGAAAACAGTTTGGCTGTTTCCTTGTTTTTTTTTTTTTCCAGATGGAGTTTCGCTTTTGTCACCCAGACTGGAGTGCAATGGCGCAATCTTGGCTCACTGCAACCTCCACCTCCTGGGTTCAAGCGATTCTCCTGCCTCAGCCTCTCAAGTAGCTGGGATTCCACCATGCCCAACTAATTTTTGTGTTTTTAGTAGAGACAGGGTTTTACCATGTTGGCCAGGCTGGTCTGGAACTCCTGACCTCAGGTGATCTGCCACTTCAGTCTGCCAACGTGCTGGGATTACTTACAGGCATGAACCACCACGTCCAGCCCTGGCCTTTTCTTAAAAGATTACCATAAACCTACCAATACAACCTACCAACTCCACTCACAGGTATCTACCCGAGAGAAAGACACAAAAAGACTGTTCACATATTCACAAAAAGACTGCATGTGATTATTCATAGCAGCTTTCTTCATAACAGCCAAATACTGGAAATAATCCAAATATTTTACCAACTGGTGAATGGATAAAACAAAAAGTGGCATATACAAACACTGAAATATTATTTAGTAAAAAGGAACATGATACAACATGGATAAACCTCAAAAGTACTAAGCTAAGTGAAAGAAGCCAGATTTTAAAATTAAAATGTGATTCCACATATACAAAAATATCAGAGGAGGCAAACACATAAACAGAAAGCAGATCAGTGGTACCTGGGCTGGGGTGGGAACAAGACTGCGTGTAAATGGACAGCGGGACCTTTCAATCCTAAACACAGCTTTACTGAGGTGTACTTTATATATCCTAAAAGTCATCAACTTTAGGCACATAATTTATTACTATTAGTAAATTTATGGGGTTGTACAAACAATGACACATTCTGTTTCAACATATTAGTCAAGCAGGTGGCATCTGTTACCTGCTACCAGGAGAAGTCGGGGCACCCCTGCATCTTGTCTTGGAGTCACCAAGGAAAACACACATAGTGAGGCCCTGGCTGGAACAAGCCTTTACTTACAGAGAGAGGGGACAGGACAGGATCAGCTCTAGTGATGGGCACTGGTCCCTGTGGCCAGCAGGTAACTCCCGGAAGACAAGGCAGGCCTGCAGGCCCCTCTCCTGTGTGGCAGCAGGAGAGCCCTGTCCCATTCCCGCAGTGGTGGGATTGACCAGGTACCGTATGACACACAGGCTTAAGCAGGGCAGAGCCCGAATCAAGGAAAGATCTTCCCACACATGGCGACGAGCCCTCCACAAGCTGTGAGGACCCTTAATTTTATGGGAAGGGGCCGGGCGCGGTGGCTCAAGCCTGTAATCCCAGCACTTTGGGAGGCTGAGACGGGCGGATCACGAGGTCAGGAGATCGAGACCATACCGGCTAACACAGTGAAACCCCGTCTCTACTAGAAA
>NW_012102521.1:253210-279977 GCF_000951045.1 Mandrillus leucophaeus | reverse complement strand
AAAAAAAAAAAAAAAAAAAATTTTATGGGAAGGAAGCGTTCCAGGCCCAAGGCCTGTTCTCAGACAGCAGAGAGGGGATCAAAGGCTGCCTACGTGAGATGGCCTTTCCTGACAATACTTAAAAGTAAACTTCTTTGGATGACAGAAATGCTGAAAAGCTGGGTTGTGTTGATAAGACTGCACAACTATAAATTCACTAGAGTTATTGAATTGTTCAAACAAACAAACCAATACCTATCTATAGCATAATAAGGCAGGATACAGTTACCCTTGTTTTGGGGGCAGGGAGTGATGGTGGCTATAACCACACCCACACACCCTAAGGAGCACCGGGGCTCTGACCTGGGTGCTGGCCACATGGGCGTGTACCTGTGTACTTAAACTTCAACCCAAATTTTACATAAAAATATTTTTACCAGCCAGGCATGGTGGCTCAATGCCTGTAATCCCAGCACTTTGGGAGGCCAAGGTGGGTGAATCACCTGAGGTCAGGAGTTTGCCTGACCAACATGGTGAAATCCCGTCTCTACTAAAAATATAAAAATTAGCTGGGCGTGGTGGTGGGTGCCTGTAATCCCAGCTACTTGGGATGCTGAGGCAGGAGAATTGCTTGAACCTGGGAGGTGGAGGTTGCAGTGAGCTGAGATCATGCCATTGCACTCCAGCCTGGGTGACACAGAGCAAGACTCCATCTCAAAAAAAAAAAAAAAAAAAAAATTACCAGCTTGGGCAACATAGCAAGACCTCATCTATAGAAAAAGCTTAAAAATTAGCCAGGTGTGGTGGTGCATGTCTATAGTCCCTGCTACTGGGGAGGCTGAGGCAGGAGGATCATGCGTGCCTAGGAGTTGGAGCTGCAGTGAGCCATGATCATACCACTGCACTCAGCTTGAGCAATACAGTGAGACTCTGTCTCTAAAAATAAATAAATAAATATTTAAAATATTTTTATATAAAAGAAAATGAAGACAGAAAACTAAAACTGGCCTTTCTCACCATTTGTAAGACAGCTATACGTACCTTTTTAAAAAATGCTTATTAAACTAAAAGAAATCAACGCAAAAGGCATAGGAAGGAGAGAAGTGTCACCGTGATACCAGATGCCACCTGCTCTCACATAGCTCCAGGTCCCAGCCAGCACAGGACACTGTCAGGCGAGGAAGGACCGCGCCCTGCCGATGGAGACTGGCTCTGGGGCAGGAGCGCAGGACTGGGTAGGTGGAATGCTGGTTTCTCCTCCACAACCACTCTCGCTCTTCTTGGCCTTCCCAGGGCCCTCGAGCTGCCTTGGGCTCATGGGCTACACCAACAGGAGCCTTTGTCTCTGCATTCTGGTTTGGTTTGGCCCATGGAGAGTCCAGCAAGAGGTGAGAGACAGGGAGGTGAGCTCAGAATGTTCCTTCTCCGACCTCCCCTGCAGAGAGGCTCAAGAGAGGCCCAGTTCTGTGAGGCTCAGTTCTGTAAGGCCCAGTCCTGCAGACCGGACTCCCCCGATCCCTGAGACACCCACCACTGGGAATGGTGGGTGACGCATTACCCACTGTGGCTTCCCATGCCCTGCCCATGCTGTCCCTTCAAGGGACACACACACACACACACACACACACACACACACACACACACACACGGCATAAGGGTCTGCTCTCCACAGAAAGAGTGTCCTACACATTCTGATGCCTCCCAGTGCTGTCTCCAGCCCTGGCACTCCACTTCAGGTGATCGACATGTCACACTGCCTACACAATTCAAAACAGCCATGATCAAGGCAGCTGAGAAAGTTGATTGGGAAGAAAAGAAGACCACGTCATCACACAGCTTACCCTAAAAGCTTCTGACGGGCACTATCCTGAAGCTGCGCAACTCTCTCTGGCCCAAGACACTTGCATCCATTTGGTCCATCACAGACTAGCTTGTTAATAGCAGCCCTGAGAATATTAACCTGTAAATAAACAGCAACATAAACACTCATACGGCTCCAGTGTAACTGAATTTCATCCCATGTTAGATAATCCATAGCATTCAGAGTTAGTATTCTCTGTCATCAATATGGTTTATCCACTCGCCTGCTGAAGGCATCTTGACTGCTCCCAGTTTTTAGCAATTATGAATCAAGCTGCAATTGATATTCACATACAAGTTCTATGAGGATGCTAGTTTTCAAATCTCTTGAATAAATACCTACAGATGGGATTCCTGAGTCATATGGTAGGTGCGGGCTTAACTGCATATGAAACTGTCTTCTAAAACAGTGGCACTAATCCGCACTCCCACCAGCAATGAACAAAAGGTCCCCGGGACCTGCACCACATCCTTGCCATTGCTGGTTACTGTCAGGTTTTGGATTTTAGCCATTCCAGTAAGTATGTGGTGCTATCTCATGGGAGTGTCAATTTGCATTTTCCTAATGACATATGATGCTGAGCATCTTTTCATGTGTTTATTGCCATGTATATTTTAATTTTGTTGCTTGTTTTCTTATAATTGAGTTTTAAGAATTCCTTACATATTATGGATACAAGTCCTTCATCAGATATGCAACTTGTAAATATCTTCTTCTAGTGTGCACTTGGTCTTTTCTTCCTCTGAAGAGGGTCTTTTGCAGAACAAAAGTTTTTAATTTTGATAAATTCAAACGTATCAATTTCCCCTTCACAGATTGTGCTTTGGGTGTTGTATTTACAAACTCATGCCACACCCAAAGTCACACAGATTTTCTGTATTTGCTTGTAGCATCTTAATAGTTTTACATTTTCCCATTAGGTCTATGGCTTACGGAGTAGTTTCAAGCCCATAAGCCCCTTCTTGAGACCGAGCAATCATGACTTAACAGCTGCAGAGACAAACTGACATCTGCCCCTGGAGCATCGACAGCTGTCTCCGCAGCTCCTCCTTTCCCCCAGCCCTTCAGTATGGTATGTTAACCTCGCCCGTCCCAGGAACCTCTAAGAAAGAAAGGTACTTAGAGAATAGCATTTCTCAAACTATTTGTGGTAAAGGATCAGTTTTGGTTTTCCCACTTTGAAAATGCAATAAAAATAAATTACTATAATGATTAAAGATTTTTTTAATGTACACAATATGAGCCCACATTTCTCATTATTAGATTCAAATGACATACAAATACTTTCTGTACTTGCTACACAGTTTTCCTGTCTGCCTCTGCCACCTCACCCCAGAGCTAGTGCGGTGCCCAGACAATGCTGCAAGTAGCTCAGCTCTGCACTCATGCCGACCCAGCCCTCTGCTCAGCATGGTCACCAGGCTGGGAGAAGGGCAGAGGGGCAGGAACTTGTGTCCTCCTTTCCCAGTAAGAACTAGCGAGGATGTTCCACTTCCTGACTCGGAATGAGACCCACAGCAGCCCTACAGCCCGTGGTTTAGCTGATTGCCCAGAAAAAAGCTTAAGCCAGGAGACACCAAATGAGAGATTCAGAGAGCACCATCTATCAGGAAGTTACTTTTCACAGGAAAGATATGTCAAATTGGCAAATGAAGGGGCGGTCCTCCCGGAAGGCGACCCCAGGAGGGACAAGGAATATGCACATCTCCAGGACCAGAAGCGTGTGCCTGCACCGCAAGCTCCATGGCAGACTCTGCACTCACTGTCAGGTGAGCAAAGCCAGAGAGAGACAGGGTTGTGGCGCCGTGATGCTGTGCTACCCTTACCTCGACAACGTCCTCCACGCTGAACTGAACGTCAAACGCAAGCTCCATGTCGTGCTCGGGCAGTATGGAAGCCCCTGTAGTTGGATTCCACCCCAAACCACAAAGGACTCCAGTATAGTACTTGCCATTCTGATCAATCCTAAATGGAATGTTTTCAGAAGAGTCCATTATTTCAGAATTGTTAAAGTACATGTTTTAGCATGTAAAAATTGACCGATAAAATTATCCTAAATTCTGCCAGCCCTAGCATAGCAATTAATTTCATTTGTGCATTTTTTCTGCCAGTTTTTACAATTGAAATATAGCTATAAAATATATAGGCAAGGATAGTAAATTCCGTATTTTTATTAATACTTAATTTTTATTAATACTTTATTAAGTTTCTAATGTGGTAGATAAGATAATGAAAAGAATATTTTATCATTAATGGGGTTTTTTTCCCCTTATCTTTAAATTCCTTCCATGGGTTAAATTCTTATTAGGGAGATTTCTGGAGAAAGGCTATGCACATATTTATGACTTGTGAAACAAGTCTAGCACTTAGAAAAAGCCTAAAAAAAAAGTCTGTTCACCTTCTCATCCTAAAACAATGATGCACACTTACAAAGTTTTGTATCCCAGTTTTATCACCACCCTCCTCTGACCACTTCCTAGGGTTACAACACTGCCCTCAACACGTGACTTACGCTCTAAATCATGGCCAGCATTTGGCAGTCTCCTGAGTAGCAAAATCTGGCTCCAGGAACCAAGGGAAGGAGGTAAGTACAGTGTTCTTGTCACTACACCAATAAGAGCATGTTCTCAGATGTCTGCTCCCATCCTGGAGGTGCCAGGCTCTGCTACCATGGAGCCTGCTGCTCACCCAGGGAGGCGGCCTCCACAAGGTACACAATGATGATGCCACTGAATCCAGGCTGACACCATGAACTACTCCAACTGTTCAGGGAAAACACCTCGAGGACAGGGGCAGCAAGAGGAGTGATGCACTCCAGGGACAAATGTGTGGTGGATCAGCTCCACGATGAAGGTAAGAGGAAATCTGGTACCAAGGCTCAGTCACCCTGAGTTACTGAGGGTCAGCTACAAGCAAAGGTCACATGGCAGAAAGAACAAAGGAGGGGAGACAAATGGCAGCTAGGTCAGTCCACAGCCAGTTGGCAAGGAAGGGGACAGTGGCCTCCACTTAGATGTCTCTGCTTATGAATGGGGCGTAACACATATCTCCTTTCCCTTTTTAAATTGAAAATCAAGATAAAATTTTCTGTTTATCTTCCTTTCCTGCCACTGTTGTACAAAGGGTATGTTAGAGGTGGCAAAAAATTATCACTTAGTCGTGAAGTTCAATCAGTTGTGACAGGACAGTGACACATGTGGAGGGAGAACAGACTTTACCCAGAGACTGCAGGCTTCGAGTTTAACAAGTGGGGCCAGGACAGCCTCTAGTGCAGCAGCCAGACGCCACCCCAACAGGAGACGAATCCCATGCGGGTGCGCATTAGAGAGGTGGCTCAGAAAAGGAAGCAAGTGGGCACGGGTGCATGGCCCGGCAGCGGCTCTCGGGAGCTGTGGGCTTTGGAGGTCAGCTCCCCTCTGGAACACACCTAAGACACAGTGACGGGACCCCTGGGCCTGGTCTGTACTGAAGACCCCCCTCCTGCTCACTGCAGAGGACTGCATACTTAAAGCGAAAGGAAAGGAGAATGGTCATCTCAAATCAAACAGCTCTCATCTTTAAAAGTTTCTCAAAAACAGTTGTTACTCACTCAACAAATTAAAAAAAAACTCCAACCTGAGAGACAGAGTAAGACCCTGTCTCAAAAAACAAAAACAAAATCAACAACAACAACACCAAGCTTATACAACTACTCAGAGGCACGCAGAGTTTGGAGGAAAATACGCCAGGCCCCTCTGCTATCTTTCTGATAATCACCTAGGTAAGCCTGTGGATTCAAAGACAACTAGTCTTATGCACATTGTCACATAAACCATCCCAAATCTGGCACATTTCAGTTAATTCAACAAAATGAATATAACCACCAGCAAAGCACTGTGTATTGTTATATACATAACCTTTTCCTATTAAGTTTGTGCTTTTTCTAGAAAGATGGTGTTTTAAATACCAAGTATGTCAGTATTTCTTGAATGTCTACAACCTAAACACCTGCACTCTGGAGTTTTAAAAATAACACATTATATTATTCAAATCTTCAAAAGCTGGTGTTGAAAAAAGGTGAAGCAGGAGCTTTGTCTAGTTAAAAAGGCAAGCAGGGCATCCAAAGTGCCACGAGAGGAAAGGACCTGCTTCCGCACTAGCCAAGTCTCGGGCCTGCATGTGTACAGCGTGCTATTGCTCATGAGATAATCCCACTGCCACGTGTGGTTCCTACACATTTGTCTCCCCAACGAGGGCTCCAAGATATCTGAACTTACAGAGATATTTATTGCACCATCATTGCAAAATTAGGCCAAATTTCAACAATTAAAGGCATATTCAATTCTTTCAGAACAAGAGCTGCTTAGAAACAAGTGCATGTATAAATAAAATAGGGCAGTATTTTGGTAAGCCATCATATGCCCATTCAGTGATATATGATGCAATTATCAAAATGGATATTTACAAAGATATCATATGAAAAACCTGATATTTGTGAGAAAAGAATACAGTATAACAAGAATCTTAAATGAAAATATGTATATACATATAAATTTAAAATAAGTATACTAAATATTTAAGTTTAAATCTATAAATTTAAAAATGTGTTCATTTTTCACATTCAGCTTTTTCTAAGTAGCACATATTTTAAATAAAAAAATATTCTTACAACTAAAAAAAATCACTACACATTTGGAGATTGCACTGTCAGATTCTGAACAGGTGTAATGGCAAAAAGGACTGAGTAAATGGTGGGGCGCCTTCACCTGCCTTGACTGAACTCAGCCCGCTAGGTCTACAGACCACCCCTCCATGCTCATCAACTGACTAGAAAAGAAGAAAAGGGTAACTTTCCATGGCCCCAACTCTTGAAGTGCTACCAGGCCTCTACTGCAGTCTCGTCATGGCCATTTCCATCCTTCCCAGCAGAATGTGAGTTCCTAAAGCCCAAATATTACTTCTTTTCTAGCCACCCCCACCCACTGCTCCACTAAAACCTAGGTTAGTGCTTTCCCAACAGAGAATGCTCTGTCAATCCCTAAAGTGCAAACAAAACCTTACAAAGCAGCAGCCCCCACTGTGAGGGTGACTTTAAGAGTTCTGCTCATAGCATCACACACTCCTCTCTATCAAAGTCTCTGGGAGAAATCCTGGCTTAATCGTGGCACTAACAAGAGCTACAATCTGCTGGGCAATCTGCCTTCTGATGTCATGGTTATCAAAGGAAGAGGGACTGACATGTACTTGTTGAAAACTGGTCACCAGAAAACGTCGAATCACATTTACCACCCATTAACAATGGGATGTCCACCACCATGATATCCCATTTTGAGCCTGATTCCTAGCTCCATTTTTAATCTAGTTTGCCCCACTTTTGCCTCAAGCTCCTACGGGACACTGTGTGTACCTTTACAAGTTTTCTGAGCTTCTTTCAAAATCAGCCCAAGCATAAATAAATCAATAACAACACAGGCTTCACCCCAAGCAGCGAGCCATGTGGTGGCTAGCTTCTGTAAAGGCTTTCTTTCCAAAAGGAGCAAGGAGAGGCACCCATTTTTTCCCTGTCAGGTTCTTATTTTACAAAGCCTACACACAAGAGGGATGCCCGTACCTTAACTCCATCAC
The DNA here is from genome assembly GCF_000951045.1 of Mandrillus leucophaeus. NCBI lineage: Eukaryota > Metazoa > Chordata > Mammalia > Primates > Cercopithecidae > Mandrillus > Mandrillus leucophaeus. The sequence continues at coordinate 272,533 of NW_012102521.1, read as the reverse complement.
CGGTGCAAATAACATGCTGAGGAGAGCTGGGAGGCCAGGGATATGAGGCATCAGAGAGGTTTCTCTCAGCAGCATCGTAGATCCTGTTCAAGTCATGCTAAATCAACATTGGGCATTAACTCCCCTCCTGGCCTGCTCCTACTCATCTGCAGGCATCCCCTCCTCTGCTGAGTCTGTCCACTCCCCACAGGCCCACCCCAATAGTAACACCACACTCCCTGTTCTCTGTTCCCACAGTACCCTACAGAGAGACACTCCACTATGATGCTTAACCTTTTACCCCGCTTGGGGATAGGGCCAAGAGCTTGGATGTCTTCTACTCTGCAGTCAAGCAGGGTGGAAGGAAAGAAAGATCCAGGAGTCAATTATTAATACTTCCCACATCCTTGTACAAAAGGAAATGTGAGAACGCTCCACCACGTAAACTCACAGCAGCCAAAGCAGTCAGAAAATGGCCTAAAAGAGTAGCCCATAAGCCGGGCGCGGTGGCTCACGCCTGTAATCCCAGCACTTTGGGAGGCCAAGGCGCGTGGATCACAAGGTCAGGAGATCAAGACCATCCTGGCTAACATGGTGAAACCCTGTCTCTACCAAAAATACAAAACATTAGCCGGGCATGGTGGTGGGCGCCTGTAGTCCCAGCTACTTGGGAGGCTGAGGCAGGAGAATGGCGTGAACCTGGGAGGCGGAGCCTGCAGTGAGCCGAGATCGGCCACTGCCACTCCAGCCTGGGCGACAGAGTGACACTCCATCTCAAAAAAAAAAAAAAAGAACAGCACATAAGTGTACACTTGTTCACCAATTAGAGGATAAATTGTTCCTAGTAGCTGAAGTCAAGGAAAAGAAAAAAAGAGAGGACAAGGAACAAACAGAAGCCTTAAATTACCAGTTGCATTGATAGACAGGGAAGCTGCAACCAGCATTCTCTGGTGAAGGTCTTCAGGGGCGTCACTGATAATGACAGAGTTGATGCTCTCCTTCTCAATCCACACACACCTAAAAGGCAGGAGCACCAGGAGATGGGGTGACTGATCCACCAACCAGGCAATGTGCTATGCCAACCCACAAGCAACCCATTTCAAAAATACAAACGGGCAACTGCAGTGATAGACGGGAAGAAATATTTAACCCCCCACTCTCCTGCACATCTCCTTTTACTAGACTACCTCTTCACACAGCAGTCCTCAAGCTGGTCCCCGGCCCTCTTCTCTCTTCACTTCCTCGTGGCTGATCCCGACCACTCCTTGGCTTAGGAACCACGCACACGCTGTGGATGCCCAAACCTCCACCTCCACTCGAGACCCTCTGCCCTGCACTGCCAACCCATAAGGGCCATCACCTGCATCCTGGCAGAGGTCCACCCCACAGTTCCTCCGTCACCTCTCAGCAGAAGCCTGCCGCAGCTCCAGCAAGGACACCCTTAATTCTTCCTCTTCCCTTCATCACTGACTCTAACGCGGCTCCATCCTGCTGCTTCCACTCTGAAAGTGCTGGTGAATCTGTTTCTGTATCTCCTGCCTTGGACTCAGTCTCCCATATTCCCACCCTGGGTTACAGCAGGGACCAGCCTCAGAAGCACACTCCTGCCTAAGGATTTTTCTACTCTGAAATCCAATGCCGGCTTCACACAGGGGCTCCTGAGACTATAAGCGCAGGCAGGTCCCCAGAGGCCTTGTGGAAATGCAGGCTCATTTGGAAGGCCCAAGGGGACCTGGGCATCTGCATTTCCAATGTACTCCCCGGAGGACATTTTGAGAAGACAAGACAGGACATTTTGAGAAGACAAGGCATCATTTTAAAATGCACATAGTAAGGTTCACCAACCCTTTCAGGATGAAGTCTACACAGCTTGCCCTCGTCTACCACAAGCTTGGCACCTCCCTTCCTCCCAACCAATTCTCCAATCTTACTAAACTCACTCGAGTTACTCACACGTGCAAACTCTCAAACTCAGGCCTATGCACTTGCCCGTGGAGCCACCCTCATCCCACCTCCCCTCTCTTCCTCCAACACCTGCACCTTGGCTGATGCCTCTGTATCTGCCAGGCCTCAAATTTCTCTGGAAAACTCCATGGTCTTTCAAGGGTGGTTGAGCCCCCTAGATGCTTTCATGTTCTGTGCCCTTATCAAGAGCCCTATCACCCTATATTGTAGTTACCAGCTTCTTCTATACCCCCTGCCCACCAACTGGATCCATAATTTTCATGAAGACAAACAACTGTTTCTTGTTCACTGCTGTTTGTCCCAAACCACACACTGCTCCTGGCATACAGTTGGCTCTCACAGCTTTGCTGAATAACAATTGTAACAAGAACAGAAAAAAATGTAGTCTCTGATAAAAGATACTCAAAAATGTCTTATATAGAATGGCTTTCATGTGAGAGAGACAGAATACCTCAAATCAGGAACTGGGAGAGAAATGAGAAGTTAGAAAAGATAATACATTCCGGCCAGGTGTGGTGGCTCATGCCTGTAATCCCAGCACTTTGGGAGGCCGAGGCGGGTAGATCACAAGGTCAGGAGTTTGAGACCAGCCTGACCAACATGGTGAAACCCTGTCTCTACTAAAAATACAAAAATTAGCTGGGCATGGTGGCGTGCACCTGTAATCCCAGCTACTCAGGAGGCCGAAGCAGGAGAATTGCTTGAATCCGGGAGGCAGAGGTTGTAGTGAGCCGAGATTGCACCACTGCACTCCAGCCTGAGCGACAGCGTGAGACTCTGTCTCCAAAAAAAAAAGATAACACATTCCAACAGTTTAGATATAAAGATACATTATTTTCTGATAAAGTCTGTAAATACAAAAGCAGAGAAAAAAAATTCATGGAAAACTTAATCATACCTGAATTTGGATATTCTGGTCAAACTATGGCACTTTAGTTCATAAGGGTTAAAAGGCCCATGAAGTACTGCCTGCATGCACAAATTATAGGAAGTGTTACCAATAAGCAAGATAACACTTAACATGAATTTTTAAAACTCAAAAGTCAGCTCATCCTTTAAAGAAAAAAAAAGAAATCTCATTCATAATGTCTTTACGATTCAGTTAAGAAAAAGTGCCTTAAAGAAGGTATTTTTCTGGGATGTAACTCATTCTCCTCAACGATTTCACTAACATTCCTTGATATATATGTTTAAGAAAGCCTTTGAACAACAAAAAAGAATCACTGACAAATAATTTAGTGAAAATACTATTATTTGAATTGCAGCAGACCAACTCAGTTGCATAGGTAGACCTGAGACCACACAGCCAGAGGCTGGGGAAACACAAGTGGAGTCTCTGAACAAGGAGACACCCTGGCCAGCTCTCCTCTCCAAGCAGGCAGGCAGCGCTGGCTCTAACAGCCAGCCAGGGAGTCCAAGGCTGGCACCAGTTCTCTGAATCCACACGCTGTGCTTCCTTTAGTCTGACAAAAAAGCACAGCAGGAGGATTAAAAAAAAAAAAAAAAAAAAAAAACTACTCAAAGCTTCCTCTAAATCCCACTAAACACTAAACCCCAGGGTTTTTTCTTATTATAAGAGGATTCATTGTGAGAAAAGTAACAGCATTAAAAGCTAGAAAAGAAAAAACCACCATGACTAATGACTACAACTCCTAGCATATAAATGTAGAATGATACTAAGCTTTTAAATTACATTTTAAAACTCCTACAATCACCTTACAGTTTGGAGTACCCAGTTTATTGGAAGAAAAGCTCTCTAACAAAATCCGGATGAGATATTTCTCGTCGTCTTTCATGGGAAAGGGCGCACAGCCGTCTGTCACATTTTCTACTGACTTGGAAAAGAGGCCCTTGAGAACTTCATGGCTTTGCTGAACAAACAAGAAAAGTTTGTTTGGTTAAAAGAATACATTACAAGCACTTTCTTCCAAACTAATCAAAATATTTCATAGGCACAGTCTTACTCTGATTTCTATGTCATTAATTAAAGTATAGGGAAATAATTTTATGAAGTTCATTTTAAGATTTAAACAAAAGAAATAACACGGGATTTACAACTTTATTTCTCCAAACAAAAAAGAAATCAGACAGCCTTTGTGACATTTTAGCCATTAGAGAATTTAAGAGAAATAAACATTTTTTACAGTTTTTTGGTTTTGGTTTTTTTTTTTTTTTTTTTTTTGGAGACATAGTCTCACTCTTGTCGCCCAGGCTGGAATGCAATGGCGCGATCTCAGCTCACTACAACCTCTGCCTCCCGGGTTCAAGCAATTCTCCTGCCTCAGCGTCCTGAGTGGCTAAGATTACAGGTGGCCACCACCACACCCGGCTAATTTTTGTATTTTTAGTAGAGACGGGATTTCACCATGTTGGTCAGGCTGGTCTCAAACTCCTGACCTCAGATGATCTGCCTGCCTGGGCCTCCCAAAATGCTGGGATTACAGGCGTGAGCCACTGCACCCGGCCTACAGTTTTTTTAATTTTCTTTTTTCTTCTCTTACTATCGTTCCCAAGAAACATTTTTACAGGACTTTTTTATACATAAAATTTTGGTTTTATACTGGAAATACTAACATAATTCCCTGAAGTGTTTTTATATAAATTAAATACAGAATTTAGCCAGCACTCTGGCTAACATTTTGCTAGACTGTCCTTTCCTGATACCCAGTATTCTTCATCCCCAGCAGAAATAACAGAAGTAAAATAAAGGACCTTCAACATCAGCTTTAAAAGTGGCCTCTCTGATCATCTCAATAGATGCAGAAAAAGCACTTGATAAAATTCAATATTACTTCAAGATAAAAAATTCTCAGCAAATTAGGTATAGAAGGAACATATCTCAACGCAAGAAAGGCCATACATGACAAACCCACAGCAAACATCACACTGAGGAGGGGAAAGCTGCCATCTTTTCCTCTGAGAACAAGAACAACACAAGGATGCCCACTTTTATCATTTACATTCAACACAGTACTGGAAGTCCTAGCAAGAGAAATTAGGCAAGAGGAAGAAAGAAAGGGCATCCAAACTGGAAAAGAGCAAGTCAAAATGTCCCTCTTTGCAGATAACATGATCTTATATGTAGAAAAACCTAAAGACTCCACCAAAAAACTTTTAGAGCTGATAAACGAATTCAGAAAAGTTGCAGGATACAGAAATCAGTACACAAAAATCAGTAGCATTTCTAAACACCAATAACCAGCTAAAAAAGACATCAAGAAAGCAATCTCATTTACAATACCTACAAAAATAAAATAAAATACCTAGGAATATATTTAACCAAGGAGGTGAATGATCTCTATAATGAAAACTACAAAATGTCAATTAAAGCAATTGAAGAGGACACAAGAAAATGATAAGACATCCCATGTTTATGAATTGGAAGAATTTATATTGTTAAAATGACCATACTATCCAAAGCAAGCTACAGATTCAATGCAATTCCAATCAATATACCAATGACATTCTTCACAGAAACAGAAAAAAACAATCCTAAAGTTCATATGGAACCACAAAAGACCCCAAAAGCCAAAGCAATCCTGAGCAAAAAGAACAAAGCAGGAGACATCGCAGTACCTGACTTGGAAATACACTACAAAGCTATGGTAACCAAAACAGCACTATACTGGCATAAAAACAGACACACAGATGACCAATAGAACAGAATAGAGAACCCAGAAATAAAGCCACACATTTACAGACAACTGATTTTCAACAAAGGCTCCAAGAACATTCACTGGGGAAAGGATACTCTTCAAGAAATGGTGCTGGGAAAACTGGACATCTAAATGCAGAAGAATAAAACTAAGCCTCTATCTCTTGCCATATACAAAAATCAACTCAAAATGAGTTAAAGACTTAAATGTAAGACCTAAAGCCATAAAAACTACTAGAAGAAAACAAGGAGAAATACTTTAGTACACTGATGTAGGCAAAGATTTTAGGGCCAAGACTTCAAAAGCAGAGGCAACAAAAATAGACAAATGGAACTACAGTACACTAAAAAACCTTCTGCACAGTGAAGGAAACAATCAACAAAATTAAGAGACAACCTATAGAATGGGAGAAAATACTTGCAAACTACTCATCTGACAAAGGAATAACATCCAGAATATACAAGGGACTCAAACAGCAAAAAAGCAAACAGTTCAATTGAAAAGTGGGCAAAGGATCTGAACAGACATTTCTCAAAAGAAGACATACAAATAACCAACAAATATATGAAAAATGATCAACATCACTAATTATCAGGGAAATTCAAATCAAAACCATCATGAGAGATAGCATCTCAACCCAGTTAGAACAGCTATTATCAAAAAGACAAAAAGCAAATGCTGGTAAGGATGCTGAGAAAAGGGAACCCTTACACACTGTTGGTGGGAAGGTAAATTAATACAGTCTTTATTGAAAACAGTGTGAAGGTTATTCAGAAAAACTAAAAACAGTACGAACATACAATCTGGCAGTCCCACTACTGGGTATTTATCCAAAGGAAAGGAAATCAGTACATCAGAGATACCTGTACCCCATGATTACTGCAGCACTGGTCACAATAGTCAAGATACAGAACCAAGCTAGGTGTCCATCAACAGATCAATGGATACTGAAAATGCGGTATATACAAAATAAAATACCATTCAGCTACAAAAAGAAAAAATCCCGTCATTCTTGGCAACATGGACGAGCCTGGAGGATGGTATGTTAAGTAAAATAAGCCAGGCACAGAAAGCTAAATATGACATGTCCTCACTTATGTGTAAAAGCTAAAAAAAAAAAAAAAAAAATGAACTAATGGAAGTAGAGAGTAGGATTGTGGGTAATAGAGGCTGGGTAATACAGGGGAAGGGGAGAATAGAGAGAAGTTGGTTAACAAACAAAATTACAGCTAGACTGGAGGAACAGGTTCTTGTGTTCTGCAGCACTGTGGGGTAAATATGGTTAACTATAAGGTATATTTTCAAAACGCTAGAAGAAAGTTCTTGAATGTTTACAACACGAAGAAATAATAAATGTCTGAGGTGATAGATTTGCTAATTACCCTCACTTGATCATGACACATTATATACACATACAAAATATGACTCTATATCCTATAAATATGTACAATGATTATGTGGCAACTAAAAAAGGGGAAAAAAGTGGCCTCTCAAACCTTCAGATCATGAAAAATAACTCTAACACTGATTTTGAAAAAATAGTTGAGACTCCGTCTCAAAAAAAAAAAAAGAAAAAAGAAAAAATAGTTGAAAGAAGTTTTGAAATGCTTGAAATACCTGAAATATTTTATTAACTCCTTCCATTAGGGAGGTAAGTCTTGGAATCCATTTTTAAAACTCCCCACATATAGAACATTTTCAAATCTATCTTAAGAAGATAAAAAGCTGAATAGGAGGCAGGGTGCAGTGGCTCACACCTGTAATCCTAGTACTCTGGGAGGCTGAGGCAGGAGGATCCCTTAAGCCCAGGAGTTTGAGACCAACCTGGGCAACACAGGGAGACCCTGTCTCTACTAAAAAAATATATTAAATAAATAAATAAATAATTTTAAAAAATAAAAAAGGTAAATAGGAGACCAACAAATACAATACCCACCAACAAAAACAATACCCAGTCACCATAATTTAGTCTCAGAGAAATCTAGAAGACATTTAAATTGGCGCCGCCAGTCTTAACACAAGTACAGCACACCAAATGGTGAAAAGGAACACTGTCTGCCTCCTCCTATCTCAGGGTCCACAGAGAAGGAAAGCCCGCCCCGTTCTCTCTCACACAAATGTGTGCTCCAGCAAGGGTGAGAGCACACACCTTGGACTCGTAGGACTCCTCCGTGAGCTCAGCATAGCCCTGCTGGATGAGGACATCTCTTATGTTGATGGCATCCTGGACCCCCGAGTACTGGTACACGTCCACGTGCAGGACGCTGTGCACCACAGAGAAGACCTTCACAAGGAGGGTGCAGCCGCTCACCAGAGAGGAGAACCACTGGCTGGCCCCGTCGCTCCAGTGCTCGCCACAAACAAGAGACTTTGCCGATGGTCTCATTTTGCAAATCTTAAATTCCAAAGCCTACAAGGACGGAAGGGCACAGCTCAAACAGCTTTACAAATAAGCAAAACACTCATCCCAAATACCACTGAAAACAGACCTCGTTCATGTATCTTCAATGGTATTCTCGTAAAAGTCCCAATAAAATTGATGTTGGGGTAGTCAGAATTTCCTAAAGAAACTTGGTTATGCTTTTTAACAACAATAAGAAACATTTAGAATAACTTTTAGATTGTCTTCACACTGATGGTAAAGGGCATGTGTGACTATGTCTCCAGCCTACCTAAAAAGTCTGTCTGATTTCAACATAATCAGAAAACTCAGAAACAGTATTAGAAGATACTACTGGATTAAAACAACTTTTTTGCTAACTCTGAAACCTTTCATATATTTTTGGAAGAGCAGAAACCAAATTTGGCTACTGTGGCAAAACAAGTCCCTTCCCTGTCCTGGGCCTTGACTCTCCTAGCTGTAAGCCGAGGCAGGCCACCACATGACCCAGGAATCCTGTCTCGCATTCAGCATTCATTCCCGAGAGTCTTCTCTATCTTACCTGGAAGGGAAGTTCAAGAAACTGACAGGGAATCTCCATCAAAAGATGTAGATCTACATGAGACCTATTGCCATAATCTACAAAGAATACCTAGAAAATAAAGCAAGTACACACTTTAACACAGGGTCAAAAACAATGCCACACCTGAGCCACAGCAATGCAGCAGTCTGCTCTAATCCTGTAACTACAGAATTATTAGTGACCTGAGCCTAAACCCACATATCCATGAGGGAAACAGACTATTTTGCTAACTGCAATTATTTTAAATTCAATTTCCACCTATAATTATAAAAGATATTTGATAAACTGCTATGTGTCAGTCTCATTTCCCTACCAGTGGCTTATTATAGAAAAACCTACCTCAGCAGAATTTCCAGAAACATAAAGGACTTGAGCTCTAAAGTAGCGTTGTTTACCAAAATCAGCAAAAGGTGCCAGACAGACCAAGTCTGGATGTGGGTGAGTGGGTAAGGGCATCAACGTCAGTTGGTTGATTTCAGCAGTAAGCTTTTTCAGAATCTCTAAGTTTTTTTCATCAATCCTATATCCCCAAAAGTGTCCCACTTCAACCACCTAAAAAGGAAGAGGAGCAGCAGAGATGAAATCTAGAAAGGACTTTCGTAAGGAGGAAAATGAGCTTGAATCACAGGGCTGACACCCTATGCTGCACATCTCACCAGCATAATCCTCGGAACATAAGTATTCTACAGGTTTTTGACAGGTGTTTATGAGACAAAAAGAGGGGGGTCCCCTGGTGAACTAAGGTAAGGAAATGTGTGGAATATATCCTTTTCTTGGCAGTACAAGACTCATTCTTACATAAATAAAGGTACTGAGGTCACATAATCATTTCAGCTGGGCACAGTGGCTCACATCTGTAATCCCAGCACTTTGGGAACAGAGGCAGGCAGATCACTTGAGGACAGGAGTTCGAGACCAGCCTGGCCAATGTGGTGAAACCCCATCTCTACTAAAAGCACAAAAATTACCCGGGCATGGTGGCACACACCTGTAATCCCAACTACTCAGGAGGCTGAGGCAGAGGAATCGCTTGAACCCAGAAGGCAGAGGTTGCAGTGAATGGAGATTGTGCCACTGCACTCCAGCCTGGGCAACACAGCAGTACTTTGTCTCAAAAATATATACACTTTTTTTTCCTCTAACATGTATCTTGTCTCATCTTATTTATTGCAGCATTTTAAATGTACTTGATATTTTAAAAATTAACTTTGATTCTAGAATAAGTATGTTTCAATTTCCATTTTAGCCATATTTCAATTTAACAAGTACAGTGATAATTCAAGCTCACCCCCATTAACAAGATTACCAAGGTGCATGAGTTCTCTCTCTCTCTCTCTCTCTCTCTCTCTCTGTGTATGTGCGTGTGTGTGTGTTGGGGGGGGTGTGTGTGTGTAAACTTCCTATATACAACATGATGATTTTAGTTTAAGAAGGAGGAAAAGCTCAATTACTTCATCCTTACCTCTGTGACATCAATAGTTAGAAGGAGATCTGCAACTGTCTGGGACCTGTCTGATGTGTTAAATGAGACTTGCATAGGATCTACCGTCTGCTTCTGGAAGTCCACATTCACCCTAAATAATATGAATTTTTAATAAAATAAAAATCAAGTTTTATAAAGAAAACACATTTACATAAGTGAAATTATCACTTGAACTATTCTAATATTTCTATAAGAAAAGAACATTTCAATAAAATACCTAAGCCAGAGATGACAAATTTGATTTCATCTCAAACATCAATTTCTGCTGGCTTTTTGAAGGGCTCTGGAAGGGGTACACACCCCAATAATTATATACTACCAGGTATATAATTGTTGCATACCAGGTAGTATATAATTGTAATATATAATTATATACTATATATTATATACAATTATATATACTATACATATAATTATATATAGTATATAATTATATACCTTCCAGGTAGTATATAATTGTGAAGGCCAAGACTGTCAGAGAATATCTACTTTCAAGGTACTATCGAGATAAATAGATAAATTATTAAATTTAGACTTTCAAGGTCTGAGATAAATTCTAAATCTCAGACCTACAGTGTTTCCTAACTTGTGTTTTCAAATGTGCACCTTGACCTTTAGAAAACTATAAGAATCCATGCTTGGCTCAATGCTATGTTAGAAAACACACACATATGATTTTCCAATAAACCCCCAAAATATCATTTTCCCTTAAAGGCAATAAGATAGTAAATGCTAAACTTCTGAATACAAAAGACAAATTTGATAGAAAATAAAAATTTCCTTTCCTAATACTTTATTCTAAAGCGAAGAGAAAGAATTATAAGAAAGATCTTGATCCAACTCTTTTCCCGATCTCCAGACCCATTTTCAATGAGTAACTCAGGCAATGAGTGACTCCCCGGCATTCAATGACAAAAGTAAGCAGAGTCTGACCTCACTAGAGCAGGACAGGTCTTCTTTACATGAAGGACTGAACCCACTACACTCCCAAACTCTCAGAAACCAAAAGTCACACACTGGGTGAAACCAGATGGAACAGATTTCCCTTCCTCCACCAACTCCTCAGATTCCTGTTAAATTCCTCCCAAAACTGAAAACTCTACAATTAAGAAATAATAAATGAGACTTCCCACATATGTGACTATGGGGATATGGCCAAAAGGCAAGCAGTCTGTCACAAATACCATGGGTGACTCAGTTTGGTCCAAGAGAAGATCCACCAGGGTGATGCCAGCTGCATGCAGCAAGTGCCCCTGCCCTGGGCTGACCAGCCCTACAGACAGCCCTATCCCTGAACCACTCTCTGGGTGGGAGTCAAAAATGCTATTTGGCAAGGAAGGGCAGCTTACTCTGGTAAGCAACTAGGTGCTCCCAGCTGCATCTCCATTATGTCCCACTGATTGCTGTGTTGAAGACAAAGAATATTCCACAATACTTAAAAAGAGAATTTGCAAAACAAAATGCATAATCCCATCCAGGAAGAAAGGAAATTAACATTAGATTTAATCCCTACTATTTAACTAAAAATTACATAAATGGTATCACTCAATCCTCTCAACAGCCTTGCACCATAGGTATCATTTCTTTTTTTTTGTTTGTTTTGAGACTGAGTCTCGCTCTGTTGCCCAGGGAGGAGTGCAGTGGCGTGATCTCAGCTCACTGCAACCTCTGCCTCCCGGGTTTAAGTGATTCTCTTGCCTCAGCCTCCCACGTAGCTGCGATTACAGGTGTCCGCCACCATGCCCGGCTAATTTTTTTGTATTTTTAATAGAGATGGGGTTTCACCATGTTGGCCAGGCTGGTTTTGAACTCCTGACCTCAAGTGATCCTCCCGCCTCGGCCTCCCAAAGTACAAGGATTACAGGCATGAGCCATCTCACCTGACTGGTATCATTTCTATTAAACAGAAAAAAAAAACTCAGGTTCAGAGAGGTTACGTAATGCGCCCAAGTGCACAGAGTGAGGAGATGACGCAACCAGGATACAACGGCAGGTCCACTCGACCACAAAGCCGGTGCTTGTTTGTTTGTTTATTACTTATTTATTTGTTTTAAGACAGTATATTGTTCTGTCACCCAGGCTGGAGTGCAGTGGTGTGATCTCGGCTGACTGTAACCTCCACCTCCCGGGTTCGAGCAATTCTCCTGCCTCAGCCTCCCGAGTAGGTGGGATTACAGGTGTGTGCCACCAAGCCTGGCAAATTTTTGTATTTTCAGTACAGACAGGGTTTCACCATGTTGGCAAGGCTGGCCCCAAACTCCTGGCCTCAAGTGATCCACCTGCCTCGGCCTCCCAAAGTGCTGGGGTTAGAGGTGAGCCACCACACCCAGCCAAGCCAGTGCTTTTAACATAAGCTGAAGCAAGGTCAGATCAATAGTCATTTAAAAACAGTATCTGAATATGTGAAAGCAAGTAGAGCATGTCTGCCACCTCCCTCCTGAAAATACCTTGTGTTCCTGAGCTTTGAGACATTCATGCCTTGCACCTTCCCTTCAATTTCCTCTGCAGAATGAACGTTGAGTTCAAGTGAAACTTTTAGCTGAGACATCTTAATTGCCATATACACGGCAGGAAGGGTTTTAAATCTCTCTGTTGGATTTCGTGAGAATTCCACAAAGGCTCTGTTCCACAAATGTAAATTTAAAAATAAATTTATCAGGCATCTGATTAAAAACTGCATATTCATTTCTCTCAAGATTAGAGAGAAATTCTGTCACATCTCTCCTCAAAATGCCAGTTAACTCTTCAATCTATAATTAATAACATGTATTAATTTCTCCAATGGAAAATTGTTAATTTAAGAGAAATAAAAGTTATAATGACATGTCATTAAACCAAAACCAAGTATCATCCTCGTATAATATAATGCAGAATAAAGACTAAAGTCACATGGAATTTGGGGCAAAAACAAATCTTACTTCATAATTACTTTCATAATTGCAAAATAATTTTCATGATTACAATAGAATGTCTTTCTTATCATAAAATAAAACAGACACAGAAAACCACACAAATGTGTAACTCAGTGATCTTTGTAATTGCCCTTCAAAAAAACCATGAAATCATTTTTTCTTTAATTTTTTTTTTTTGAGATGGAGTCTCGCTCTGTCGCCAGTGCAGGGGTGTCATCTCAGCTCACTGTAACTTCCGCCTCCCAGATTCAAGAGATTCCCCTGCTTCAGCCTTCCGAGTAGCTGGGACTACAGGTGTATGCCACCATGCCTGGCTAATTTTTGTATTTTTAGTAGAGATGGGATTTCACCATGTTGGCCAGGATGGTTTCTATCTCCTGACCTCACGATCTGCCCATCTCAGCCTCCCAAAGTGCTGGGATTACAAGCGTGAGTCACAGCGCCTGGGCCGAAACCATTAAATTTATTGCCAAGTGACATGGTTTAGATCTGTGTCCCTGCCCAAATCTCATGTCGAACTCTAATCCCCAATATTGGAAGAGGGGCCTGGTTGGAGGTGACCGGATCATGGGCGCAATTTCCCCCTTGCTGTTCTTGTGCTAGTGAGTTCTCACAAGATCTGGTTGTTTAAAAGTGTGCACCACCCTCCCTTTTGCTCTCTTCCTTTCGCTCCAGCCATGGAAGACGTGCCAGCTTCCCCTTCACATTTCACCATGATTGTAAGTTTCCTGAGGCCTCCCCAGAAGCAGCAGCCTACACAGCCTGCAGAACCATGAGCCAATTAAAACTCTTTTCTTTATAAATTACCCAGTTTCAGGTATTTCTTTATAGCACTGCGAGAACAGAATAAAACACCAAGTAATGTTGATAAATGCCCTCCCTTACCTCAGCCTATATTTCAGTGTCCCATTCCAGCCCCCTCTCTGGGGCATGAGCAGCAAGCATGGAGCAAAAGGTGCCTGCTGGACGTGCCAGGCAGAAAGAAGACAGCATCAAGTTTACCATGCTATGTATGCACGTTCTAATGCCCCTGGGTTCCCACATCACCACAGAGCCACATAAACAGACCTGGGCCCCTTCCTCTACTATAAAAATCATCCTGTAGTGAGCTCTCTCCTGGAAATGTACACCTTGAGCAGTTTGGAAAGATGCCCAGCAAGGGAGGTGTGTGGAGTAGGTACATGAATGGACCCTGATTCACTCTGCCCTCCTCTGCCCTCCTTCATGCCCCATCCTCTTCACTCATAAATGCATGCATTTTCCTTCCACCCACCACCTGATTCATGCACTTCTGCTTTATCTCCCTTCTTCAGAGTCTCTCCTAAGACTCCGTAGAAGTAATTTTAAACTCCAGACCTCAGCATCTGCTCCTCAAAGCTCCATCCTCCCCAGCTTCCAGGCTAGAAAGCCAGATGCTCTTGGGCTCCTCTCTCTTCTTTGCCCTCCACATGCAATGACCAGCCAAATCCAAGCCATCCTCCTTCCCATCTGTTGGCTCCTTTTCACGTCAACCACCACCATACTGCCTCCATATCTCAGTACCTCCGCTTTGGACTACTGCGAAGACTCCAGGCCGGCCTCTTCTCTTGTCTTGACGTCCGCTTATCCCTGAGTAAGTTCCATGAAACATGGTTCTGGACAGAACACCCAGAGTGCCCACCTAGTCACGTTCACACTCATCCATCTGCCAAAAGACTGTCCCAAAGTCAGCATCTGACCTCCTCACAACAGACTCCATCTGACACGGAGCAGCTCCACCCAAATGGCTGCCAGCTATGTGTGCACAGTCTCGGCTTTCCACCATCAAGATCAGCTCATGCCTGCCTCCTGCTGGAAAACTACCCTGACCCTGCGGGCACCACCTCTGCAGTGGACACTGCACCAGCCCAAGGCCTCACAAACCTCCAACGTCCACCCAAGGAAGTCTCAAATTAATGTTACTGCTCTGATATTGGGCCTCAAATAGAATGTCTTCTTCTAACCTTCTGGGCCTCTCCCATGACTTCTCACAGCAGGCAAATGTCTGTGAAACTAATTTGACTCTCCACTCCTACCACGAAGTTGAAAGCTTCTTATGGGAAAACATGATATGCCCAGGTACCAACTGTGCCCATCTGCCCACGCACCCTTGGCACCTCACAGAGTCTACACAAAGTCACCCCTGCTCTATGCCAAGAGAAATACAGTTCTTATTCTTTTAATCACTATATCTTCCTTTGCCTTTAAATACTTGAATCCCAAGAAATGGTACTGGTATAACCAGAAAGAATACTGTTACTTCCCCCAAAAAATTGGTATGACATTTGTATTACGACTAGAGAGCTGGAAATGTGAGGAATGTAAAAGCTATAAACACCTATAAAAAAGGTCCCAGGCAACGGGAGGCAGAGGTTGCAGTGAGCCAAGATTGTGCCACTGCACTCCAGCCTGATGACAGAGCGAGACTCCGTTTCAAAAATAAATAAATAAAAATAATAAAACAAAACAAAACAAAAAGTCCCAGGCAAGAAGAACAGGAAACAAACACAGATCTCAATCCAGTCATAAAGATGAGTGAACAAAAATGCTGCAATCTCATGGGAGCCAAGACTTCTGACCCTCAAATCAGTCAAAGGAACATTCACGCAGAACTGGAACCTAACCCAGGTAAGTGGACGCACAATATTCAGGAATTAGTTCAGCTGTGTGATTCCAGCTTTAAGTAAGCTACTTTATATATGTGACTTACTATCTTACTATAATTTACATCAGAATATTTAAGAAAAGTTCAGACACTACAAGTTTAATTCATTAATTTTCTAAGTTGTTAAAAGCACTTAGGAAGGTTTTGCTTGTTAGGGAGTTGTACGTTTGCCTCATGAGGCATTTACAGGCCTACAAAGAAAATCAATATATTAATCATAGAAATGGAACTTAAAATGCTGGAGGGAATTACCCCAAATTGAAAATGGACTTAATGTTCAACTTGAGTGAATTGGACATTAAAGAAAAAGTGTTTGTTCTTATTTACAAAGCTTTGTCAAGTTAAATAAAAATTTATCAACATTCATAGAACACTGGAAAAAATTTCTAACTTTAAAAATTAAAAATCATACTTTAGGTTTTTTGGTACATAAACATTTCCTGTTAGAAATAAAAACTGAGTGATACTCCAAAACACACCATTTGCTCCTTACATGAAGTAGAGCCAAATTGAGTTTTTACAATGTTTGCCTTCCAAAAATATTCAAAACATATCTGCTTTAGACAACTATAAGCAGATACACTCTATTCTGGAGCATCTTCATGGCCCACAAAATAACTCTTACCAATGACTCACTGAGAAAATCTGAGGACAAGTGCGTGAAAGAGAAGATCACTTTAGGAGAATCCGCCTTAGCATCACACTGAGTTACTGAGCCTTCTTGGAGTGACCACACTTGACCGCTAACCAGCAGCCTCGTCCTTTAGGAGGTTACTTAGCAGAAAGAGAAGATAAATTCCTTCTGACCATAAGACAAACCAAACCTACATTTTGAAAGCCAGTTGCAGCAGCCCATAGGAGGACCCATTTCCATGGGCACTCAGTTTTAAGAATCAGCATCTGGAAACATTTGAATCTTTATGCTTCTTTCATAATTGCAGTTGATTACAAAAATATACTTACTTTGCACCATCAAATACAATAGATTTGACTTGACCACACTGTCTAAAGAGAGACTGTAGTTGTTTATAGTAAAGAAATCCATAGGGAGGAATGTGCTTCAACTGTAAAATATAATACAAAATCAGAGCAGATTACTAGAGCTAACAAAACAGTTGCAACATTCACAAGCTCAAAACTGATGTACACTGTTTTAGTTTCTAAAAACACAGTTTGCTATCTTTAACCATAATATATAAACTCCACATATCAGTGCATTTAATGACTTTTAAATTCTAAGTTCTATAATAAATATCTTAAGTAAAGGCTAATTCTACCCCTGTTAAAATGGTGTAAGTCTAATAAAGCAAATTAAGATTTGTTTACTTCTGTTTTCCCTTAAAATAATCAAGCTTACTAAACACTTCTTTTTAAAACATATTTCTACATAAGGAATAATGGGAATGTAAACTTTAAAGGAAAATGTCTAACTAACGAGAGGAGTGCATATTTCCTCATCACCACAGTGGAAGGACCAAATAGCACATGATCAAACTGGCATTGACCTTTAATGTATAAACTCTCAAGGCACCACGCTGGGTTTCTGCAGAGCACTCCATACTTTCCTCTGGACCAGGGCAATTCCTGTGCCAGCCCAGCTCTGCACAGGGCTCTGTGACAGAAGGCACGTAAGTGAAGGCATCCAGTTAGATCCTGTCTCCTCACTCCCTGAATCCGCATGTCTCCTTAGGCAGGTTATGGAGTTGCCCTGAGACCCAACTGCCACATCATGAAATGAGAATGGCATGAGAAATCCCCAACTCAAAGGGTGGAGTGAGGCTCAGAGAAGAATAAAAAGTATCCAACACACAGTCTCTCAAGTGCTAAGTAAAGCTAGCTATTATGTAGCTTTTAAGATATACACAGTAGGTAATTTTGGGCCCCCAGACTAGGTTCCCAGTGCTCGAGAGATGCAGGCAGAGCTGCTGAATGTCTGAGGGAGAGTCCTATAGAACCCTTCCCGCTGTGCACAGCTGAGGGAAGAAAACCACAAAGGAGCAGAGGGGTGAGAGAGGAAGCCAAGCAAAGAGCTTAGTCAAACCTGATGGCCAGCAAGAGCACAGGTGCCAATCAAATGATTCTCAGTAGCTATAAAAAACTAATGACTTCCTTTTACTGTCCCTTCCACAGGTATCAAGTGTATCTCAGCTGGCTCTCTCATCTTCAGCATGAGCACCAGCTCCTTTTGGTGCTCATCAAAGACCTCCAATTGTAATCTCAAGTCATCTGTGCCTTTCCTTATGAGCTATTTATTTCTTCAGGATTAACAGCTGTGGTATAACAATAACCAGGATAAGGATAAAAGCTGGCAATGACCGAGCGTTTATGATATGACACGAAGGAAATTCAAGTGCTTCTCATCCCCCCTTATCAGATAGAGGCACATACTGGAACCAAGTAATCCGAAACAGTCCAGTCTCAAATGCTTTCTTCCAGTGTGATTCTCTCTGCTGCTGGGCTTTAAACAACTGGGTTGCAAATGTTGATTCAATGATCAGGGTCTATGGCTGATCATTAGAAATGCCCAAAGTACACACTACTTGAATGCTGATTTCCAGGGCAGACTTTCTAGCTCAGATCTCACAGGGCCCTCAGATCTGAATTTCAACAAATATAAATAAAATAAGCGCTCTCTAGGTGGTTCTGTTTGGCATCCAGGTCGGGGGATCACTGGCTTAAGCCACAGCACTCAGCTGCCAACCAATAACATTTTATTCTGTATGAAATGAAGTTGTGAATTAAGAAAATGTTCTTAAACTTATAAGTGCCTTAAATCCTTCAAAATAGCACATGATCAAATCAGCATTGACCTTGAACGTATAAACTCTCAAGGCTTCCTTATAAGGCCAGGTCTGTAAAGGGAGGCAAGAGACTGAGGGACAAGTAGATGTGCCTGAAAAGGCCAAACAAGCCTAATATTCACTCCAGGGGGAAATTCACTTACAACTCACAAAAATAGAAACAATTAGAGAACAAAAACGTTCTGCCTGACCACACCCCAGGGAGGGATGCCTGCCCCCAGCACCTACCACTACAGTTGTCTTGGGGTCCTTGCCAGCCAGCTCCCTTACCGCCATCTCCTCATCAGGCTGTCCGAAAGTAAAGTAATTTGGATAGAAAGCACCTGCCAATACAACCTGGAAAAGAAGTTTATTTTCATGAAGTAACAGCATTGTTTTATCAGTTATTCTCACCAATATACAAATCTCAACCCAGCATGATATGACATCTACAAATGTAAAAGACGGTTATCGTTTGTATAGAAAACTAGACCTTCCACCAACCAAGCAGAAAGTCACAATTCTGGTAATTTCCTCTAACAGAAACACTAAAAAAGGAACATTTTTCTCACCTAACAGAAACATCTTTCTTCAAAAGAGCTTAAGTACTTCTCAGAATGAGGCTTGGGAAAGAAACAGTGGCAAGTTGAACAAGGACACAAACCCTCCTACACACAAAGCCCCAGGGTTGGGCAACTTTCTCCACTTCTCCCCACACACGTGGGGAGGTACTCTCAGATGTTCAGAAAGAACTCCAGTTGGAACACTTAGATTTAGGGCATCAGGCTGGCATCCACTATTCACCTCTAAAATGCACTCTGCGCGGCCGGGCGCGGTGGCTCAAGCCTGTAATCCCAGCACTTTGGGAGGCCAAGACGGGCGGATCACGAGGTCAGGAGATC
>NW_012102521.1:184919-252195 GCF_000951045.1 Mandrillus leucophaeus | reverse complement strand
GAACCCGGGAGGCGGAGCTTGCAGTGAGCTGAGATCCGGCCACTGCACTCCAGCCTGGGCAGCAGAGCGAGACTCCGTCTCAAAAAAAAAGAAAAGAAATCGGTCTGAATCCATTAAATGTTAATAAATAAAATAAACAATAAATACTCTCTACATGAATCATCAACTCAACAAATAATGCAAACTATGAAAGACAAGAATGTTTCCTGGTTCCCAAACACAGCATGAACATTATGGACCTAAAATCTCCTTTGAGATTTGGTTTGTATCAGAAAGCAGGAATAAGCGGTTTCTCAACCACAAGACCCTGTAAGCACAAAGAATCAGGAAAAAACCATCCAGGAAACTCCAGCACACCTGTAGGATGAATCGCTGCTTATATATATACTCTTGGTCCATGACAGGTCGCCGAGAATCAACATGCATGTTGAACTGTGAGATTCTAGTCTTCAATTCTTCGTATAATTCAGCCACCTAAGAAAAATACATTGAAATCTGATGTCTCAAAGGTACGTATGTTATCAGAGCACTGAAAACACTAGAAAATAAGTGCACAATGGGTAAAGTATAAATACATCTATAGAATGAAACACTGCAGCTAATTAAGAATCATCTTTTAGCTGTGTGCGGTGACTCATGCCTCTAATCCCAGCACTTTGGGAGACCAAGGCAGGGAGATCACTTGAACTCAAGAGTTCAAAACCAGTCCGGGAAACATGGTAAAACCCAGTCTCTACAAAAAAAAATACAAAACTAGCTGCACGTGGTGGCGCACACCTGTAGTCCCAGCTACTCAGGAGGCTGAGATGGGAGGATCGCCTGAGACTAAAAGGCAGAGGTTGCAGTGAGCCAAGATCGTGTTACTGCACTCCAGCCTGGGTGGCAGAGTAACACTCTGTCTCAAAAAAAAGTAAAGAGAAGGAAGGAAGGAAGGGAGAGAGGGAGAGAAGGAGAGAGGGAGAGAGGGAGGGAGGGAGGGAGGAAGGAAGGAAGGAGAAAGAAATAATCTTTTTAAAATTTTTATTATTATTATTTTGAGACAGAGTCTCACTCTGTCATCCAGTTGGAGAGCAGTGGTGCAATCTCAGCTCACTGCAAGCTCCGCCTCCCAGGTTCATGCCATTCTCCTGCTTCAGCTTTCTGAGTAGCTGGGACTACAGGCGCCCCCCCACCACGCCCAGCTAATTTTTTTGTATTTTTAGTAGAGACAGGATTTCACCGTGTTAGCCAGGATGGTCTCAATCTCCTGACCTCATGATCCGCCTACCTCGGCCCCCCATAGTGCTGGGATTACAGGCATGAGCCACCATGCCTGGCCTAAAATTTATTTTTAGAGACAAGATCTTGCTATATTGCCCAGGCTAGACAGTGCAGTGGCTATTCAAAGGCACAATCCCACACTGATCAACACAGGAGTTCTGATGTGCTCCCTTTCCAAGTTGGGCTGGTTCACCCCTCCTTAGGCAATACGGTGGTTCCTGTCTCCCAAGAAGTCACCATATCGGTGCTGAGTTTAATGCAACACCAAATCGGCATGGCGCACCACAGCCCAGAACTCCTATGCTCAAGTGATCCTCCTGCCTCAGCCTACCAAACAACTGGCAATATAGGCATGTGCCACTGTGCCTGGCAAGAATCATCTTATTAGAAATTAATTAATAAGTAATGTTAAAGATGAACAGCATAACACTTATAGAAAATACCAGAATACAAAATCATATATGCTCCATGATCTATTTATAAACACACACCCCTGATGGGAACCAGTGCAAACGCATAACTGTGCCCACCCAGAGATCTGAATAGCAGAGAGCCATGACCACAGCCTTGCTTTAGGTCCTCGAAACACATTCCAGCCTCTGCCATGAACATGTACTGCTTTTGTGATCAAAAACAAAATAAATGACCTATGGCCAAATAGTCCCTCCAAACAGGAAAATAAAATCAATATCCAGTTGTAATAAAAACTGTTTCACACAAAATGTCAAACTTTAATGTACACATGTGAAAATACACAATTCCAAATACCTATGAACTGACCATAAATTAAGTCACCACAAAATTATCGCAATTACAAAAAGAACACAGTTACAAGTGTGAACATAACTGGGGGAAATAACAACTAAAAAGAATTGAAAGGACAGAAAAACTTAGCAGCCACTATCTCTGTGGAGGGAGGAAAAGCCTGGGACATGGGAAGCAAGGGAGTGTACACTCAGATGCTCACCTCTGTACCCCTGAGGGATGGAACTCTTTCATGTGACTGTAATCACATGTAACTGAACGAATTAAAAACCAAGACTATGCCACTTTCTATACTTAAAAGCAATAAAATCAGAAATTAACAAGAAAAAAATGATATTTAAAAACATTTCAGGGCTGGATATGGTGGCTCACACCTCTCAGAGCTTTGGGAGGCTGAGGCAGAAGGATTGCTTGAGCCCAGGAGTTTGAGGCTGCAGTGAGCTATGGTCATGCCACTGCACTCCAGTCTGGGAGACAAAGACCCTGTCTCTAAAAAATAAAAATAAACTCTTTAGTCAGAGAGGAAACCAACACTAAAAGAAATTATAGACAGGAATCTCAAAAATCAGTGGGATGTGGCTAAGCTGCTCATAATAAAATTCATAGCCTTAAATGTTTTTAATTAGAAAGACTGAAAATATTATTATTAATATTAAATATTAATTTCAGAAAGACTCAAGTAAACTAGTCACAGGATAACTAAATTAATGGAAAAAAAACCAAAAAGCAATGATTTAGAATCCCCCACCTATTCCTTCCCTCCTAAAAAACATAGACAAGAAAACTGACAAACGAAACTAAGAGTAAGCTCTCTGAAAATACAATAACATAAAGGAATCTTGCAGACTGTGCAGTAAAGGAGTAATCCAGCAGGCCTGGCTGTCCAGACCACGCACATTCCAGAGAAAGGTTTGGCCCTGGCCCAGCTCCTGAAAGGTCATTGCCAAGCCTCCAGGGACTCCTATCCTCCCTAATAAGAGTATCTATGTTTACCTGGGGCCTTGGGCCACACAAAAGAGTTTACGCTAGAATGTGATTTATGGTGGGGCCTTGGGCCGTAGGGTAACAGTTTCCTCTGGAGGGACTGAAGACTGAGTAACTAAGGTCAGCCACATGGGTACTCTAGGCCTACATAACCAATGCTCAATAAAAACCCTGGACACCAAGGCTCAGGGGAGCTTCCTGGTTGCAATACTTCATGCCTGTCGTTGCACACTGCGGCTGAGAATTAATCACTGTCCATAAGACTCTACTGGGAAAGGACACTTGGTAGCCTGCACCTGGTCTCTCCAGGGCTTCTCCCACGGACTTTTTTTTTTTTTAACCTTTGCCAATTTTAATCCATATCCTTTGGCTAAAATAAATCATAAGCACAAGCATAACAGCTTTTCTACTTCTGCGAGTCCTTCTAGCCAATCAGTGAACCCGAGGATGGTCTCAGGGACTCCCTGAATATACAAATAGAATCAAGAAACAATGAGAGTACACAAATACACAACAATAAGAACAAGAAAGGTGTTACCATTTGACATGAATTTGAAATAACAAAAATTACGTGTAACTATACATCAATAAACTTCATGATCTGGATTAAATGGGTACCTGAATGAAAAACGTAACTCCTCAAAAATGACTCCAGAAGAATTAGAACCCAGAATGGATCCATAACTCCCAAGGATATTGAAAATATTTTTTTAAACTGATCCCTCAAAAAGGCACTAATCCCAAAGGTGTTTTTGAATGCGTTCTACCAAATATGTAGGAAATACATTTCTAGTTATTAAACTATTGATTAAAATGGTTCCTGGACACAGAAAGAGGTTCGTCCTACCAGGGTGGTATCGACACCAGCATCTGATAGTGTTGTGCATGCACGTGCGCACACATGCACACACACGTAAACCAAAGGCCAATTTCACTTATAAATACAGAGGCAAAAATTCTAGAGAAAATATTGGC
Organism: Mandrillus leucophaeus; assembly: GCF_000951045.1. Classification (NCBI taxonomy): domain Eukaryota; kingdom Metazoa; phylum Chordata; class Mammalia; order Primates; family Cercopithecidae; genus Mandrillus; species Mandrillus leucophaeus. Next base: position 248,211 of record NW_012102521.1, on the reverse strand, counting down.
AATCAGAACCCAGCAATGTTTTGGGAGAAAACATTACAAACAAGCAGAGTTTATTCTGAGAACACGTGGTTGGGTCAACAGTGGGAAATCCATCATGTATTCATGTATAAGTCATGTACCACACAGCAATGTCTCAGTCAACCATGGACACATATAGAACTGTGGTCCCATCAGACTGTAACAGAGCTAGAAAATTCCTGTTGCCTGGTCACATCATAGCTGTTGTAGTGCACCACATGTACTCATGTGTCTGTGGTGATGCTGGTGTAAACAAACCTACCGTGCTGCCAATCATATGAAAGTCTAGCACATACAATACATACAGTACAATTCAGTTGACCCCTGAACCACATGGGGTTGAACAGTGAGGGCCCACTTATATGCAGGTTTTTCTTAACCAAATGCGGATCAAAAATGCAGTATTCAAGGGATGCAAGCCTGAGTATATGGAAGGCCGACTATTCGTGTACATGGGTTCCACAAGGCCAACTGCAAGACATGAGTACTCGTGAATTTTGGTATACAGGGGTCCTGAAACCAACCCTTCTTTATATACCAAGGGACAATTGTACTTGATAATGATAATAAATAACTATGTTACTGGCTTAAGGATTTATCATACTATACCATCATTATTTCAGAGTATATACTCCTATTTATTTAAAAAAAATAATAACTTCACATGTCTTGAAACCAGCAGCAGCGAAAAAAAAAAAGGAAACAAACCAAAAAAGTTAACTGTAAAACAGCCTCAGGCAGGTCCTTCAGGAGGTATCCAGGAGAAAGCATTCTTACACTGTAAGAGATGACAGCGCCATGTGTTACTGCCCCTGATGACCTTCCAGTGGACAAGATGTGGAGGCAGAAGACAGTGATACTGATGATCCTGATTCTGTGTATGCCTAGGCTAATGTGTATGCGTGTCTTAGTTTTTAACAAAAAAGTTTAACAAATAAAAATTATTTTTAAAAATAGATAAAACCAGCCTGGGCTACAAAGTGAGACCCTGTCTCTACAAAAAAATAAAGAATAAAAAAAAATTAGGCCAGGCATGGTGGCCCACACCTGTAATCCCAACACTTTGGGAGGCCAAGGCAGGCAGATCACAAGGTCAGGAGTTTGAGACCAGCTTGGCCAACATGATGAAACCCCATCTCTACTAAAAATACAGAAAAGTAGCCGAGTGTGGTGATGTGCACCTGTAATCCCAGCTAATTGGGAGGCTGAGGCAGGAGAATTGCTTGAACCCAAGAGGCGGAGGTTATAGTGAGCCGAGACGGCGTCATTGCACTCCACCCTGGGTGACAGGGCAAGACTCCATCTCAAAAAAAAAAAAAGAAAAAAAATTAGAAGTGGTGACATATGCCTGTAGTTCCAGCTACTGCAGAGACTGAAGCAGAAGAATTGCTTGAGCCCAGGAAGTCAGGGCTTCTGTGAGCTGTGATCATGCCATTGCACTCCAGCCTGGGCAACAGAGTGAGATCCTATCTCAAAAACCAAATAAATAAGGAAATAGATAAAAACTTATAGAATAAGGATATAAAGAAAGAAAATATTTTTACATAGCTGTACAATGTGTTTCTGTTTTAAGCTAAGTGTTATTATAAGAGCCAAAAAGTTTTTAAAAAATTAAAAAGTTTATCAAGTTAAAAAAGTTATATTAAGTCACAATTAATTTTTTTAAAAATTTTATGAAATTAGTGTAGCCCAAGCCTGCAGTGTTTATAGTCTACAGTCATGTGCAGTGATGTCCTGGGCCTCCACATTCCCTCACAGCTCACTCACTGACTCACTGACTCCCTGACTCACCCAGAGCCACTTCCAGTCCTGCAAGCTCCATTCACAGTAAGCTCCCTATATTGGTACACCATTTTTATCTTTTATACCAGTGATCCCTAACCTTTTTAGCACCAGGAACCAGTTTCATGAAAGACAATTTTTCCACAGACCGGAGAGGGTGGGGATGGTTTCAGGATGAAACTGTTCCACCTCAGATCTGGCATTAGTTATATTCTCATAAGGAGAGTATGGCCCAGGTGGTGGGAAACCCTGTTTTATAACCATATTTTTACTGCACCTTTTCTACGTTTAGTTATGTTTAGGTACAGAAATACTTACCATTTTGTTTTAATTGCCTATAGTGTTCAATACAGTCACATGCTGTACAGGTTTGCAGCCTAGAAGCCACAGGCTACACTATACAGCCCAGGTAGCGGGCCACACCATCTAGGTCTGTGTAAGTATGTTCTATGCTGTTTGCACAAGGATAAAACCATGTAATTACTCATTTCTCAGAATGTATTCCTGTCATTAAGCAATGCAAGATTGTATTAGTAGGTTAAAAATTAAAACACCATATGTTTATCTTTTTCTTTTTCAAGACAGGCTCTCACTCTGTCACCCAGGCTAGAGTACACTGGTGCAATCATGGCTCACTGAAGCCTCTACCTCGCAGGTTCATGCAAACCTCTCACCTCAGCCTCCCCAGTAGCTGGGACTACAGGTGTGAGCACCACACACAATCTGTTTATCCTGACAGATACTGAAAAGACAATACAACAAGATCACATAACCATTCCTCATTAAACTATGTATAGGGAAAAAATATTCCTTAACTTGAAAAGGAGTATTTATTAGAAACCTAAGTAGTTCTACTGAAAGGTGAAAGAGACACTCCTACTAAAGTTGGAAACAGGCAGGAAATACACTTCTTGAAATACTCATTACTACCCATATACTGTTATTACTTATTAAATACTTTATAAGTCAACTTTATTTGCATCCATTTGGTCAAAAAACTTAACTTACCTCTCTAATTCTCTTGATTTGAATGTAATTTAACCGTCCCCAATTAAGTTCATCCTTTAAATATATAAAAGCAGAATACTCAATATTAAGGTAATAAATTAGAGTGGAATTTAGCTAGTTTAATACGCTTCATCCAAAAATTTAATAATGAATGTAAATTACTGAGCTATTAAATATGTACTCAAGTCGACAGTGGCGCTCCCTCTCCAGGTACATCCAATTTTACATTGAAGCCAGAGAGCAGAATACTCAACCATAAACATGATACAGAAACTCTTCTGAGTCCACCTATCTCAAAAATTAAAGGTAGACATAACTTCATTATCTTGAAAAAAGATGTCTGACAAATTATATACCAACAAGAAAAATAATACAGCTGAGTCTTTAAAAGACTTTAAACAGCTAACTCATATATGTATTAGTAGAGATCTATCTAGGCACAGCAAATCTCAACACAGAAACAGCAGACCTGTAAACAGTCTGTTGAACCAAATAAGTTTAGAAGAACAACAAAGCCTGACAAAAAAAAAAAAAAGAATAAAATGGAGGGTAACAGATTACATTTCTTTTAAGCCCATTATCTAAAAGAGCTGAAAACAGAAACAGCAGCCACGTGGCTCTCAATTTTGAACTGACATGTCCAACCCAGCACCCACAGCTATGAAATACTCACAGCCAAAGAGGCTACAGACACCACGGCAAGATCAGTACAATGTGGAGCTGCGAAACAAGCAGCTCAGCTCCAACACAGGACTGAGAGCAAGCGGCCTCCTGAGAAGCGATGGAAGCAAAAGGACCAGTCTGCAGAGATTATGGCCTGCCACTCTTGGGACAGTCGTGCGAGCACTGTCTACAGTGACCTCGACTCCAGCTGCAGGCGGCACATCATGATTCACATGCCATGACTGTGCCAAGACAGAGTCCTTCTCTCATCACTCCCAGCCATCTAGAAAGCAGCTGGAAAGGGCTCACCAACCTTCGGGTACCGCAGCTCCCCTCTCTGTCTGCAAGCCTTCCATGTCTGAAAATAAATGATCCAAAGTTTCAAAATAATGTGTTGGCTCACTGAATTTTTTTAAGTCCAATCTCAACTTTTCAACTGTATGTTGAAAATTTACAACATAAAAATGTACAAATTTAATTTTTTCAGTCAATTTCATAAAATTGGATTTCCATCTCACCCACTTCTTCCAGCACAGTTAATTTAACATTGGACACCAATAACCCCGAGAATACTTTCACAAGATAAAACATTGTCTCTCTCTACCTCATACGTTTTTGGTATGAAAATGTACTAACAATCTGTGGTAGCTGCTTTCATGGTTTACACAACAGAAAACTTACTTTAAATGCCTCAACAAGTGCAATGCAGTCACTCTTGCTACTGCCAGAGAAATTCACTTTGTTCCTACAAACAGATAATGGTGTCATTCAATACCATTAAAATACAGTGACACTTTAAAATATGAATGTTCAGTACCTATATCCATCGAGATGCTGCCGGAAAGGCATTGCAAAAAAATTCTTCAAAGAAAGAGCTGCCGCTAACCATAAAAAATAAACAAGAAGAATGTAAGATTGTGAGAGTGGTGTTATATAAACTTCCCATTAGCATGTATTTGTTCTCACACTTACCTATAATAAGACATTCATCTAGACATCCAAATACATGTCCAAGGACTATGAGTTTACCAAGTTGCTGATTTACAGGAAGCTGGGCTAAAACTCTTCCTAAGAAGGTCAATTCACCGTCATGGGGGTTTTCATCTTCTCTCTGCCCACTCACTGCAAGTGCTCCAACCTTTATACAATAAAATTAGTGTTATCAGCAAGCACTGACTTACTCATACTTTTTCCCCTTAAGGTGGAGAGTCCAAAACAGGAAACGAAGACCACATTTTGGTGAATAAGGCCCTAAGCCAATTTATGAAAGGCTGATATGCTACCAAAAAAAACTTTTTAAATTTTCCCTTGAAACTTAGAACACATTTTACTATTTTTTTAAAAGTATGATCCTAGGAGGTAACACTAAAGGACTTTCACAAAAGTCTACTCACCTCACTCTTGAACAAATATGGCATGCACAGTACTAAGTGAAGGATCTCCCAGCTGCCACTGTCGACAAAACCTTACTGAACTATGTATGGGGAAAAACTTCCTCAACTTGACACAGTGTTTTTCATAGAAACCCAAGGAGTTATCAAATTTTTTTATTAAAGGAAGCCAAGTGTGGTGGCTCACACCTCAGTCTCAGCTACTTGGGAGGCCATAGTGGGAGGGTCACTTGAGCCCAGAGTTTGAGGCTGCAGTAAGCCATAACTGCACCACTGCCCTCCAGCCTAGGCAACAGAGCAAGACCCAGTTAATCAATCAATCAATCACAATAGAGAAGGTAAAACACCAGAGGCATCCTCCACTTCAAAGGTCAGAAGCAGAACGTCCAGAGCCCCAGCACAATATGTACACTAGGATACAGCTTGTACCAAGGCCTTGGTTTCAAGTTCAGAGGGCAGAGTATGAGTCAGGTGTGCAGTCAAAGAATCCCGAGTAGGAAGAGCAGGGTTTCCAGGAATGGACGAAGAAAGCCAGAAAGAGGCTGAGGAACAGAGTTAGTGGGAAAGTGAGGCAGAGACTGAGGGAGCTGCAGTAGAACAGAGCTCTACAGATGCCAACAGTACTAACCATCAGGCAGTCCTACCTCCTTTAGTAGAAGGATGGTGCGCTCAATGTCACTCAGACCAGGCGGGGAAAGGGCAGTGGCCAGCAGAGCTCTTGGCTCACCCATGTTGAGTAATTTCGCTTTCAAGATTGTGCTTCCTAATGGACAACGCTGAAAAGAACCAAGCCTGAGATTAGAAATAATAACGTAACTCAATCAGTTAGCCGATTCACATAACCAGTGCTTCAGAGGGAAAGAGGAGGAGAGAAGGAGAGGAGAGAAGAAAAAATGGAGAGGATTGAGGGAGGGAGAGAAGAGAGGGGAGAGAGAAGGAGAAAGAACAGGAGAGAGAGACGGAAAAAGGCAAAGATGGGGAGAGAAAGAAGGAAGCAAAAAGAGAAGGAAAAGAGGGGCTGAAAAGTGGGAGAGCAAGAGAGCAGGGAGAGGGAAAGAAGAAAAAAGAGAAGGAGGACAAAAGAAGGAGAGAGACACAGAAAAGAGGAAGGAAAAAAAGCTGATCCCACAATTACTCATTATAAAGGGACACAGAAAACAGCAGCATTTAAAGACAATCCTATTATAGAGCCCACAGATACCTGAAAACATCCTCTCATTAAAACTATGAAATGTGGGTAACGCCCTAGACAGCAGCCTGATGCGTAATCAATAGTGAGCCCGGATTGTGAGTGAGGGGGAATGTGGCAAGACAAGGATTTTTCTGGAACCAAAATTAGATGACACTAGAAATTATATTACTTAGACTGTTTGGTAAAACTATCAACTTTGACACTTTGGGAGGCCAAGGCAGGCGGGCGGATCACGAAGTCAGGAGTTCAAGATCAGTCTGGCCAACAGAGTGAAACCCCGTCTCTACTAAAAATACAAAAAAATCAGCTGGGCGTGGTGCTGTGTGCGCCTGTAATCCCAGCTACTTGGGAGGCTGAGGCAAGAGAATCGTGTGAACCCGGGAGGTGGAGATTGCAGTGAGCCAAGATCGTGCCATTGCACTCCAGCCCAGGCAACAGTGCAAGACTCCGTCTCATAAATAAATAAATAAATAAATAACTTTGACAATGACCAAAGTGAATTACCAACATCTCAGGAACAACATGATCAGGGATGGAGTGGTCCCAGAAATCCTTGTGTACCAGCCGGTAACAGTACCCTCTAGACACTCGTCCAGCACGGCCTTCAAAGGAAAGATGTGCAAACAGCGTTTGGCATTAATTACTTTAACATCAGCATGAAGATGTATTTTTAAACAGTCATTAAATATTAATTAAGCAAAGCCTTAAGTGTCTTCTACTAGACCATGTCAGTAACACTTTTAGAATATGTTAGTGTATTCTTAGTAAGTTATTCTTATTTTAAATGTTATTCTAAATAAGAATGACTATCCTAAAAAGTTAGAATAAATTAGAACAAGACTAAATGCTGACTTCTACTCAGTGACCAATATTATCAAATCTAATGCATATTTCTGAAGAAGACAACCTTGGCCCAATATGCAACAGAAACCAAGTACACCCTTCTGGAAAATGCACAGTTCATAATAGAAAGTCACGAGGTTAGCGACAGGCCCTACGATGCCATCGAGGAGGCTGTCTCAACAGCTTGTGCTTCCAATGGCTTCTGCTACCCACCCATCCTCGCCCCACTGCAAAGCACCCTCCCAGCTGTCAGCCACACCACATTACGTGACCGAGTGAGGAACAAGCAGAAGGCTCAGAACCAAGGCTGGCCCACGGAGACCATGACATAAACTGTTACTCTCTTGTGACTCTATCACCTATGAAGTAGCAACTCTTTTATCCTAACACGTAATAAAATTGTCCAAGGAGAGCGAGTGGAGGGAGGGGTAGGAGGGAGTCTTAAAATGCAGCTTTAAAAGAAATGAGGCAACCCAAAAACCATTCCTTCCCCACCTACGGGGATCTGGATCCTGTCCCCTGCTGCCCTGTCTGCCTTCCCAGGCATCCTCCTCACTGCCAGGAGACTGTGGAGAATCTGGGCTTCTTCCTCCACCACCACCCACCTTATTTGCAAATGACAGGATGATCTAAGAAAATCCCAAGACATCACAAAAACAAACACCCAAAAAAAGTCTTCCGAGAACTAATAAGTGAATTCAGCAAAGACACAGGATACAAGATCAACACACAAAAATCAACCACATGTCCAGATACTAGTAATGAACATATGGAAACCAAAATTGAAACACAATGTCATTTACAATCACTCTAAGTCAAATGAAATCCTGAGGCATAAATTTAACACAGCACATACAGGATCTATACACTGAAAATTACACACTGCCGATGAAAGAAACCAAAGATGGCTAAATAAACAGAGACACATATAGTACTCAGAGACTGGAAGATTCAACATAGTCACTATGTCAATTTTCCACATATTCATCTATGGGTTTAACGTAATTCCTACCAAAAGCACGAAACTTCTTTGGTATCTATAAACAAGCTTATTCTGAAATCTATCTGGCAAGGCCAAGGACTTCGAATATTGAAAACCATTTTGAAAATGAAGAATAAAGTAGGAAGAATCACTCTGTTTGATATACAACTTCTTCTACAGTAATCAAGGCAGTACAGTGCCGGTGGAGGCAGTACAGAGAAAGAGCAATGGGACAGAACCAAGAACCCAGAAACAGCAAGAGCAAGCACATGCAAGTGATTTTCTTTACAAAAATGCAAATGCAATTTATATTCTAAATACTTTTTATTTTCTGTATAGCATGATGCTTTGGTATTTTTAAAAACCTTCCTGGCTGGGGTGAGACTGCCCCTCCCAAGACTAGCCAATTCTTACAGCAAAGGGCCCAGCCAGGAACATGTCTTTGATATGTAAAACTAACCAACCACAGCCATACATCCTCCATCCTCTATATGGACCGGTGCACCCAGGAGGCAATATTCCTCTGCCTTAATCACCTCAGGGCCAGATGCCAAAAACTAGGGATCACCACCCCTATTATCCAAAGTCCACTGAAATTATTCCAAACAGGTTACTAGAAAATGTGTTCTCTCATGGGTCATTCATAAAAAAATCTCCAGTGACAGAAGTGCTTGTTTCACTAGACAAGTTATAAAACAGTTAAAGTATCACAGACACAATAGCATTAGAAAAAACTAACTAGATTGTCATAGTCAAAGGAATTACAGATTGAAGACAATCAAATCCACTTCAGTAAAAAACAGAAGGCAATCCCTTGTAAAATAGTCACTAAAAGGCCTCTATGCACCTGATAATAGAGTCTCATGTATCTTCTGCTACTAAACTCTAGTATAACTAAATGCCACAAGACTTTAATGCATTATACCAAAATATATTTTCACCAGGTAAAAAAAAGCTTTTCATGGTCCACCAACTAAGGACAATCAAATACTTCACGATCTAAAACCCAGAGATTGACTCTTCTAAAAACAACATCAGAAAAAGACTGTCCTTGCCACCCACATTACAAAACTTTGGGATCTCAAAGCTTAAGTGCATAACCTCACAAATTAAAAGAGCCCCTCCAGACTCTTAAAAACTATACACCCATTAGAAACCTTAAGGTAAAGCTAACCAAAAAAGCTTCTCCCCAAAAGCAGACAACATCCCAGATGTGAGCAGCTTTCCCAAGATCACAAATTAAGATTTCTCTATCGTGAGACTCCAACCTCTTATTTTTCCCCTTGCTTCTGTCTCTATAAACAATAATGCATATAGTAACTTCCCTAAAAAAAGAGGTTATTATATATACTCATGGGGTATACTTTTATTGGTAAAAGATTTTACAGCCAACCCTACCCATGGACTATCTTATGCCTTAATAAACAAAAGACAAAGGGTAGATATAAAAAATTTTAATAGTACCTTTGTTAATCCATAATCAGTCAGAAACAAACCATTGGTTCATTCCTCTTGACCTACATCATAGGTTAAAGAAAACATTGCCAAGAGGCCTTCACCCTTCTAGATAGACATCATTTGTTAGGTCTCTTTTCCCACGGTTTAGAGTAAATAAGACACTAATTAAAAATGTATCACTCCTAATAGGCTCTAGAATAGATTCTACTACAAAGCCTATGATTACACAACAGACTTCTTTAAATTATCTTGCTAAAGTTGTGCTAGGTAATAAAATTTCTCTAGATTACTTACTGGCTAGATTGGGGAAAAAAAAGTTGCTGACACTACTTATTATACATAGATAAATACATCAGGTATTATAAAGCATCAGTTAGGCCGGGCGCGGTGGCTCATGCCTATAATCCCAGCACTTTGGGAGGCTGAGGCGGGTGGATCGCCTGAGGTCAGGAGTTCGAGACCAGCCTGGCCAACATAGTGAAACCCCATCTCTACTAAAAATACAAAAAATTAGCCGGGCGTGGTGGCATGCGCCTGTAATCCCAGCTACTCAGGAGGCTGAGGCAGGAAAGTCACTTGAACCCGGGAGTCAGAGGTTGCAGTGAGCCAAGATCGCGCCACTGCACTCCAGCCTGGGCAACAAGAGCAAAACTCCATCTCAAAAAAAAAAACGACTCAAGATAAAGATAAACAGAAGGTAAACGGACTGCTTGGTTAAAAGCAAGCCTCTTTATCTGACTCATTCTTTGATCTATTTGATTTTCATTGGTATGGTTCATGGAAACCCTGGCTAAAGAACATATTCCAAACTTTTGGTATTATCCTCCTAATAGTCATAATAGTAGTCTCCCTGGTACACTGTATTCTCTCAAAAGTTTTAAATGTTTACATACAGCCATCTACAAAATGTTGGCTGAGTATGGTGTCTCATAACTGTAATCCCAGCACTTTGGGAGGCTGAGGTAGGAAGATCACTTGAGTTCAGCCTGGGCAACATAGTGAGATCCAGCCTGGGCAACATAAGTTAGAACTAGCCTGGGCAGCATAGTGAGATCCAGCCTGGGGGGCAACACAGTGAGATCCCTGTCTCCACAAAAAATAAAAAATTAGCTGGGTGTGGTGGCACACACCTGTAGTCTCAGCCACTCGGGAGGCTGAGGTGGGAGGATTGCTTGTGCTTGGGAGGTTGAGGCTGCAGTGAGCCATGATCATGCCACTGTACTCCAGCCTGAGTGACAGAGCAAGACCCTGTCTCAAAAATGAATACATAAAAATGTCAGTTTCTTCTTCACTTAAAACAACAAAAGCTCAAAAAAAAAGTGTCATCATGAAAAAACCATAGCCCATAAATAACATGTCAAGACTAAAAACCCAAAATGACAATAACTGAGAGTGACACTGAAGCCCTAAGTTTTGGTCACACTCTCACCTAAGTCAAAACCTGACCAAAAGGAGGAAATTGTTAAACAAAATGATGAGAGACTATTGTTTTGGACTAAACTCATACACTGGGCTCCAACAGACCAGGCTAATCCAAAATAAAGTCACTCATACTAAATGCAAAATAATCAAACTAAAATTTTCAAAAGCAGATAGATGCTGGCCAGGCGCGGTGGCTCACGCCTGTAATCCCAGCACTTTGGGAGGCCGAGGCGGGCAGATCACGAGGTCAGGAGATCGAGACCATCCTGGCTAACACAGTGAAACCCCGTCTCTACTAAAAATACAAAAAATTAGCCAGGCATGGTGGCGGGCGCCTGAAGTCTCAGTTACTCGGGAGGCTGAGGCAGAAGAATGGCATGAACCCGGGAGGCAGAGCTTGCAGTAAGCCAAGATCGTGCCACTACACTCCAGCCTGGCAACAGAGCAAGACTCCGTCTCAAAAAAAAAAAAAGAGAGAGAAGAAAGATAAAAGTTTAGCCTAAAGATGCCTCCTTACATATTTTAAGTTCAGCCTAAAAGTCTCTCTGTACATAGTAAACTATAACCTAACTACATATGCAAACAGACTATAACCCACTCTTATGCCAATCACCGGGTTTCAGCCAATCAAAGGCAACCAACTGCTCAAACCACATTCAAAGATGACCAATGCCCAGCTGTAGTCAGTCTGGCCATTTCTGTAACTCACTTCTGTTCTCTACACGTCACTTTCCTTTTTCTGTTCATAAATCTTCCTTGACCATGCCACAGCACCACAGTCTCTCTAAACCTCTTCCAGTTCAGAGGCAGACCCATTTGCAAAATGTTCTTTAAAACTCTGTTAAGTTTAATTTGTCTAAAAATTTTTTCTTTTTTTTTTTTTCAGAACAGCATCTCACTGCCACACAGGCTGGAGTGCAGTGGCACAATCATGGCTCAACTGCATCGACCTCCCAGGCTCAATCCATCCTTCCACCTTACCCTACTGAGTAGCTGGGAGTACAGGCACATGCCATCATGGTTGACTAATTTTTGTATTTTTTATAGAGATAGGGTTTTGCCATGTTGCCCAAGCTGATCTCAAACTCCTGGGCTCATGCAATCTGCCCATCTCACCCTCCCAAAGTGCTGGGATTACAGGCATGAGCCACCGTGTCTGGCCAAAATTTTTCTTTTAACAGTGGTGCTGGCAAGAATATGGAAAAAATAGATCTCACACATTGCTCATGGAATGTAAAATGACACAGCCACCATGGAAAGAGTAGGGCCTTATAAAACTAAACATAGGCTGGGCACAGTGGCTCATGCCTGTAATCTCAGCACTTTGGGAGGCCGAGACAGGAGGATCACGAGGTCAAGAGTTAGAGACCAGCCTGGCCAACATGGTGAAACCCCGTCTCTACTAAAAATACAAAAATTAGCTGGGCGTGGTGGGGCACGCCTGTAGTCCCAGCTACTAGGGAGGCTGAGGCAGGAGAATTGCTTGAACCCGGAAGGTGAAGGTTGCAGTGAGCTGAGATCACACCACCAGCCCTGCGACAGAGTGAGACTCCATCTCAAAACAAAACAAAAGAAACTAAATATAGATTTACTACATGACCCAGTAATTATATTCTTGGGTTTTTATACCAGAGAAATGAAAACTTATGGCCACACAAAAACCTGTACATGAATATTCACAGCTGTTTTATTTACATGGCAAGAATTGGAAAAACCTCAAATGTCCTTAAACAGGTAAATGTTCAGTGGAATACTACTTAGTAATAAAAAGGAATGAGCCACTGATACATGCATGCAGCTTGTATTGGCTTAGATGGCTCCTAAGAACACTATGGTAAGTCTTGGAAAAAGACAATTTCCAAAGGTCACATACTGTGTGATTCCATTTATCTAACATCCTGGAAACGACAAAGCTGCAGAGATGAAGATGGGTCACCAGTTGGCAGGCAGAGTATTAGGGGCAGGTATGGCTGCAAGGGGGCAGCACAGGGCCACCCCTGCATAGCAGTGGGACAGGACGGTTGTGTGTTCTGATCACAGTAGTGGTTACACAAACTTACACACAGTATCAAACTGCAGAGAACCATACACATGGTACAAGGAAAACTGTGAAGCAAGGTGTATGGTCTAACAGTGTTACACTATGTCAATTTCCTGGTTGACTGTACTTATACAAATGTCCCACTCCAGGAGAGGGTAAGAGAAGGATTCAAAGGATTCTATGTACTATTTTTGCAATATCCTGTACAGGAAGAAATTTTATAATAAATATCTAATTACAGAAATTTTGAATATACAAAAAGGTAGACAAAACTCCTATAATCCCAAGACTGACCCAAAGATAATCACTTTTAACATTTTTGTATATTTATTTCTAGTCATTTTTTGTTGAGGGTTTTTTGTTTTGAGACAGAGTCTTGCTCTGTTGCCCAGGCTGGAGTGCAGTGGCGTGATCTAGGCTCACTGCACCCTCCACCTCCCAGGTTTAAGCAATTCTCATACCTCAGCCTCCCAAGTAGTTGGGATTACAGGTGTGTGCCACCACACTCAGCTAATTATTGTATTTGTAATAGAGACAGGGTTTCACCATGTTGGCCAGACTGGTCTCAAATTCCTGACCTCAAATGATCCACCAGCCTCAGCCTCCCAAAGTGCTGGGATTACAGGCGCAAGTCACCACACCCAGCTATTTCTAGTCATTTTTTAAGCATAGTTTTTCGGGAAGTTTGAGGGGAAAGGAGGTTAAACATAGTGAGGTGATTACAGTTTAATAGCCTTTTTTCTCTTAACTTTATAATAATACATAAGGTTTTTCCAAAGTGATGAGAACCTCTGTGACTTTTTTTTTTTTTTTTTTGAGACAGGGCTCTCACTCTGTCACCCAGGCTGGGGTGCAGTGTGTGTAATCTTGGCTCACTTCAACCTCCACCTCCCAGGCTCAAGTGATCCTCCCACTTTACCCTCCCGAGTAGCTGGGACCACAGGTATGCGCCACCACGCCCAGCTAATTTTTTGTGTTTTTGGTAGACACAGAGTTTTGCCATGTTGTCCAGACTGGTCTGGAACTCCTAAACTCAGGCAATCTACCTGCCTCGGCCTCCCAAAGTGCTGGGATTGCAGGTGTGAGCCACCGCGCCTGGCCTCTGCGACCCTATTTTAACGGCTGCTTAGCCATTCTCTTAACCCTTCTCTAGGCAAGTCATTTCAGGAGAGGTGATACAACAAAAAGGTTAAGAATGTAGACCAAAGTCAGATTTCTGGGTTCAAACCTCATTCCCACCACTTCCTACTATAATCTTGAGCAAGTTACTATTTCCGTGCCTCTCAGCCGCTTCACTAAGAAATGGGAATCTTAATTAACACACTATGTATGTACTTACCTCACAGGGTTGCTAGGAAGATTAAATGAGTTAATAAATACTTAGAAGAATGTCTGGCGTACGGTAAATATTAAATCAATGTTGCCTTTATTATTTGAGGGGTATATTTAGTATTTTAGTATTCTTGAAATGGTCTTTTATCTACCCTTCTCAAAAGGTTCTCTAAAACGTTGTTCTGCGAAATCAGTTCTTGCCACAGGTGATCTTAACAACCTGTCCCAGGTATGTCACAAATACACCTCCACTGTGGTCGAAGCATCCCAAGACCCCAAAAGTGACCTTACACCCTCATCTCTGCCCAGATACATGTGGCTGATGCAGCAAATCCGGAACTCTCTATGGAACCACTTTAGGAAAACCAACCCTAGGAAGATCAAAGTGAAACAGAAATCAGATGATCAAAAATTACTGAAGTGATCCACTTGGTTTCCATAGTTCTTCACCAGTAATTTTTTAATTTCACTTTAGGAAAAAAACATAGTGTCAGGATGATGGGGTTTATCCTGTTTGTACAAAGACCTCATACATTAGAAGAGAGGAGAATCATGGATTTAAATGGACACTCTGACAATATGAGAAGCCATTGCTAAAAACTTAAAACTAGTTCCAAGAAAGGAAATATCTGAGTAAAAAGTGCAAAAAATGAGTTTTTTAGAAAAGCATCTGAATGGCCGGGCGCGGTGGCTCACCCCTGTAATCCCAGCACTTTGGGAGGCCGAGGCGGGCGGATCACGAGGTCAGTAAATCAAGACCATCCTGGCTAACACGGTGAAACCCCGTCTCTACTAAAAAATACAAAAAATTAGCCGGGCGGCCTGTAGTCCCAGCTACTCAGGAGGCTGAGGCAGGAGAATGGCGAGAACCAGGAGGCAGAGCTTGCAGTGAGTTGAGATCGCGCCACTGCACTCCAGCCTGGGCGACAGAGTGAGACTCCATCTCAGGGAAAAAAAAAAAAAAAAAAAAAAGCACCTGAATGTGCCGCTGTGTCAACACTGACTCATTACTGTGCTTTAACACAAATGTCTTACCTTTTCTCTGATTACAGCTGGTTTTAGAGGCCCAACTCAATCGCAGACTCTGATAATTTGTATCTTCATCACAGACCAAAGTTCTAGTCAAACAAAAATCTATAACTGCCATTTAAAAAGAAAAAGACTATAAACACCATGCTAATAAGAGATCATTGCATAATAAATCACAATGCATAGTGATAAAACCATTTGAAGCATGCAGCCTTAAGAATTAGTGAACAGGCAGAAATATCTGGCCACGCACTGACCACTCCTTCTGCCCAGGACGGGGATCTGCTGGTCACATCCTTTCTTGCTGAGAACTGGGAGTCTCTGGGTGTAAAGACTCAACATGTCACAAGAAGGCCTACCTGGACTGCACCCGAAAAGAGCAACGTTCTCCAAAAGAGCATCATTACAACAGTAGTAGAGGAGAGCAGCTGATGCAAGGGACCGCCAGAACTCAAATCCCGCATCTGTGTGTGCCTGTGGGTGGATCTGGTGTCTAGGTATGCGTATGTCTGTCTAGATGGGTGTGTGTGTCTGTGCATCTCTGCACGTGGGTGTGCCTGGCTGGATAAGCTGCCGAGTGTCTCTGCGCTTTAGTATCCTCATCCGTGGCCTACCTCCTCCCCTCCACCCCACCTTTTCCCCTCACACAGCCAAGCACTGGGGATCTCCCATCAGCAACACTTACTCCCCTGGGCCACCCCTTCACTTACTGCCCCATTTCCTCTGCTCTCCTACAGCAAAACACCTGTGGAGTGTTGTCTGCCGCCACCGGTTCTTGGTTCATTTCTTCCCACTCTTTCTTGAGCCCATTCTAAGCAGACGCTTGCTTCCACCAAAGCTGCCCTTGTCAAGGTCACTGACAACAGCCCCGTTGGGAGGTTCTCCTTGATCTGCCATGAGCATCTGATGCACTCCTCCACTCCATCCCCTCAAGACCCTTTCCTACTGGGTGTCTAGGCCCCTGTGCTCACTGGCTTTCTTCCCACTGCTCTGGAGGCCCCTCTGCTCTTATTGCCCACTTTTAAACACTGGGGCTACCTTCCCTCTGTGCACTCCCAGAAGAGTTTGGCCAGGTTTCTGCCTTCCAACACCAGTCACCAGCTGACGCCCCTGCCAGCTGCTCCCTGGCCGTGGTCTCCAAGCTCACACAGCCGGCTGCTTCCATGACACCTCCACCTGAACATCTAGCACACGTCTCAGCCCAAATCTCAGCTCCTCATCTACCCCACCCTGCTCCTTCCACAGCCTTCACCATCTCACAGGAGCCTCCATCCTCCCAGTCTCTCAGGCCACACGTCTAGAGGGCCGACCAAACGTGTCTCTCACAATTTCTCCATCAGACACCTCAGCACGTCCTCACCAGCTCTGCCTTCAGAATCTCCCTGGGATCTGCCCCCACCTCCTGTCCCCTATCGCTACTGTCCTATTCTAAACACCACCGATTCTCGCCTAGATTCTTGTGACACCCTCCTAACTCTCTTCCTTTTATCTCCTTTGCCTCATTCTAGTCTATTCCCAGAGAAATCCTGTTAAGTGAACTTAAATCCTGTTAAGTGAATCCTGTTATATCATTTCTGTTATCAAAACTCACCAAGGATTCTCCATCTTGCCCAGCACAGCAAAGGATGCACCAGGCCCTACGGGCCCTGCTACCTCCAGGCCTCTCTTCAGGCTCCTTTCCCCTGTGTTCACACTAGTCCAGCTGCCCTGGCCTCCTCGCTTGATGGTGCTGTTTCACAACCATCAAGCACACTCTTGCTTTCTCCTACTCTAAACACTCTTTTGCCAGGTACGGACCTGACTCCCTCCCTAACCTCCTTCAGCATGTGACTTGTCACATTCCCTGGTCACTTCACCTACAATCTCAATGGTGCTTCCCTAACACTCCCTACCCAATAACCCCCTCTTTTTTCTTCATATACTCACCATCATGTAACTTACTACATATCTGTATTTATCTACCCACCCCTGAAAGTGTCACGAGAACAAAGGCTTTTGTCTATTTTGCTTACTGCTATTTCCCCGGTACAGAGACAAAACACCTGCTCATTATCATCTGCCCTGGTTTACCCATTCCAGCCACACTGACCGTGTGCTGCTCCTCAAACCCATTCCCCGCACCCCAGCCACCTTTTTGCAAGGCTCACTCCTCATTTCATTCAGGCCTCTATTAAAATGTCACTTCCTCAAAGAGGTAATTCCACATCATCCTATCTGAAAGATCATTTTTTTCCCCGTAACTGTAACCCCTTCCCCTGATTTATTTTCCTACACAACATTGACCTGTACCTGAAATTACAAAGACCTTTTTACCTGCTAAGCGTCCCTCTCTCTCCCACCAGAACGCAGCAGCCATGAGGACTGGACTTTGTCTTATTCACCACTGTACTGCCAGCATTGAGAACAGTGCCTGGCACATGTGTTAGGTTCTCAAATATAAATTAATGAATTTAGAAAACTCATTGATGAAGCAATCTCACGAAGTAATCACAGACACAGATACAGAAAATGGGATGACAAAGCGGGCTGCTCCAGAGTTGACATGGTGTCCTGCCAAGCAACCTTCAGAACTGAGACGGCCTAAGTTCCTCCCCACATCTGCCTCGCTCCAGTCACAGAACTCCACCTGGCAGCCCCAAAGTTGTTTCCCACAAGGCCCAGTGGGAACACCCCAAACACTTCCTACTAGCCAGCTTGCCCTAAAGCATGAAATGGTGCACTCAGAGGAGGAGGTGGTGAACTGAGAGTATGGGAGAAACTACGTAAACCTACTTTTCTCAATTCTATCTTCCAAAACGGGGAGAGATGGGGAGGAAGAGAAGAACAATTCCTGAGTGAGGTGAATAAGCCAATAAACATGGCACTACAGCTAATGCCAGGAGGTAAACAGAAGTATCTTACCATATTTGACATCTGGAACTGTGACAGAACTCTCTGCAATATTGGTGGACAGAATAATCTGTTAAACATCAAAGAAAAAAGCTGACATTTCCACTATATTCTGGACATCATTAGGCAAAGTTTACGAAAATGCAAAAATTATTTTAAAGTTTCTGAATGTAAATATTGAACTCAGATTTCAAAATTAGCCATTTTTCTATTTTATACACATCACAATTGATCAAGAAGCCCCTGGTGAATGGAAAACCAGCCACATACAACACAGCAAGGGCTTAGACACAGGCAAAGGGAGCTGTTCCTGACTTCTGGGGTGGTAGCTTTGGTGGGGTGGAGAAGGGTCCTGGAATTGCCCAGGGGTACAACCAGGTTTCTAGAAGAAGGGCTGTAGCTTGTAGTGGCCCTAGAATACCACTCAAGGCTGCTCCTAGGGATTCCAAAGCAATCCAGGGGCGAGGTTGCCAGCTCAGGCCCCCGATCACCTCAAGCAGCTCTAGAAGGGTCTTGTTAAAACAACTCCATCATTCACACATAATCTGAGATAAAGAAATCCTCCTGAAGCAGGACCTAGAATATGGCTTCTAACCAGTCACCAGAATGGTTTCAGGGACACCAGAACAGTCCCAAAGTTAGAGAAATACTAAAGAAGAATTAAAAGGCATCAGAATTCCTGAATTGAGAAAATAAAAAATCTTAGCTTTTTAGCAAACTGATTTACAAAATAAAACACAAAACTAAACAACATACCTGGCTCATCAGGCAAATACTTGTTTAAGTGACTAACCACTAACTACAGAACACACTGCTGAAATGTGGATTTTTTTTCCTTTTCTTTTTTTTTTTTTTTTTTTTTGAGACAGAGTCTTGTTCTGTCACCCAGGCGGGAGTGCACTGGTGTGATCTCGGCTCACTGCAGCCTCCAACAGCCAGGCATAAGCCTCCTACCTCAGCCTCCCAAGTAGCTGGGACCACAGGTGTGTGCCACTGCACTCAGGTAATTTTTACATTTTTTGTAGAGATGGGGTTTCGCCATGCTACCAGGCTGGCCTCAAACTCCTGAGCTCAAACGATTCACCCGCCTCAGCCTCCCACAGTGCTGGAAACACCAGCATGAGCCACGACACCCAGAAAATATTTTTCATGAGTAGAGTCTCTAAGGAAAATTTACCTAAAGTGCTTAGAACTTGTCTTCCCAGTTTTCCTACCTTTCTGTACCCAGGGACTGGACTTAAAAATACATTATTCTGTTCTTCTAAAGCCACACTTGAATGGAGTGGATAGACCTGCAACCTAAGAAATTACTAAAATAAAATCTCCATAAAGAATAGATACACATGAGATACAAAAATAAATACTGAGATAATTAAAATTATTTAAGGCAGAAACAACACAAGGATTTAGAAGAATACAGCTGTATCATTTTCAACATACCTTTTATGAACCAGGTTTGTGAGAAGTTCATGCATATAGTTTATTTCACCCAGACCTAGGGAAGAAAAAAGTGGAGCAGGGAAATAAACATCTTTGTATTTACTGCTGGAAACCAACTTTTAAATTAAAATGGCATATCTTTCAAAGAAGGCCCTACCAATTCATTTGACTTTTTTATCCTCTTTGCCTAAATATACCAGAAACACAAGTAAAAGTACACAGTGACATTGATTAGTAGTATCTCAAAAATAAAGGGAAAAAACATATTCTTCCAGTTTTCCTTTACATAGCAGTGACTCCCTGTGGGTGTTAACTATATGAGTAATTTTTGCATTTCTTTTTTACCCCCAGATTTTCTAAATTTTCTATAATGAGCATGCAAAATCTTTACAATCAAAAAATAACGTTTGTAAAGTTTTGGTCATGAGGATGTGCTAAACCATTTCTATCAGGCCTCCGTCCTGTCTGCTGAAAGCTAAGCTAGCATGTACTTTTGCCCCACCCTGATTTTCAAATCTGAGTCTGTTATGGGTTGAACTGTGTCCCCTAAAAAGATGTACTGAAGTCCCAACCCCAGTAATCCCGAATGTGGTGTTATTTGGAAACAGAGTCATTGCAGATGTAATTAGTTAAGATGAAGTTATACTGGAATGGGTTGGGCCCTGGTGTCCATACAAGGGAAGAGGCACAGACAAACAGAGAATGCCATGTGATGACAGACACATGAGTGATGCAGCCACAGGTCAAGGAGCACTGGGGACCGATGGCCACTACCAGGAGCTGGAAAGAGGAAGAGGCTCAGAAAGAGCATGGCCCTGCTGACAACTCGACTGTGAACATCTAGCCTCCGAAACAGGGAGAGAACACATGGCTGTTCTTTTAAGCCATTTAGTTTGTGGCACTTTGCTACAGCAGCCCTGGAAAACTACCATAGAACTGTTCACAAAAGATCAATTAACACAGAAATATCTATCAAACTTGAATTCACATGAACATATTAAAAAGATAGCAACCCTAAATGTAAAATATCACTTATAAATATTTCCTTCAGGCAATGTTTAGCAGGTAAAAAGTATTTATCAGCCAGGAGCAGTGGCTCACATCTGCAATCCCAACACTTTGGGAGGCTGAGGCAGATGGATCACTTCATGGAGACCACTAGAGCCTAGCAGCTCGAGACTAGCCTGGGCAACCTAGTTAAACCCTGTCTCTACAAAAAGATACAAAAAAAAAAAAATTTTGGCCAGGCATGCGGGGACACGCCTGTAGTCCCAGCTACTTGGGAGGCGGAAATATCACTTCAGCCCAGGAGGCAGAGGCTGCAGTGAGTCAGGGTCACACCACTGTACTCCAGCCTGGGCAACACAGCAAGACCCTTTCTAAAAAAACGAATGGAATAAAATAAAAAGTACTTATCTCATGTTAGGTATTCTTAAGCTAGTATCAACATGGCTCCACTTTGGTGATGTTTTTCCCCTTAATACAATATTATGCACACAGCAGTCATTTGATATTCTCCAAGGCAAATGCAACACCACCCCACTGTCAGCTAATGGTTCCCTGCATGTAAACAAATCCTTATTGCCTAAGCAAAACATGACAAAAGTTTGAAACTCATATGTTGCATTCCAAAATTAAATAAGCTATTTTCATTGCATGTTTTTCATTCTCCATTATTGTAAGAACAAATCCGTTTATGCTCTATATATTACCTTACAACAGAAAATATTTGAATTATTGTCATAATGTTTCATCAAGCTATACCACTTAAATTAAAAATCAAGTAATTTTGAAAAAGTACAATTTAACATAAATTCACCTTTTCAGAAAGGTATTTTAAAAGCCTGTTTTCTCAAACACTGAGAAGGGAACTCAAGGATTACCCTGATGATTCTCATGGTATTACAATAACAGTATGTTTTACTATTACTAAATAAGCTTTCAATGCAAACTAATGAGTTACCTCACATTTATAACCATATATGTAAAATGCAAATTTAACAAAGCCAAATATTTTACTGGAAATTTTGAAGGTGGCAAGACTGTCTTCAAAAAGTTGAACTCTAGACAAGCATGGTGGTGCGCATCTGTAATCCCAGCTACTTGGGAGGCTTAGGTAGGAGAAATGTTTGAACCCAGGAGGCAGAGGTTGCAGTGAGCCGAGATTGTGCCACTGTACTCCTGCCTGGGCAACAGAGTGAGACTCTGTCTCAAAAAATTAAAAAAAAATTGAACTCTTAATAATTTATTAATAAGAAATCTTTTTAGAAATACAAGGGTTGGCTGGGCACAGTGGCTCACGTCTGTAAACTCAGCACTTTGGGAGGCCACAGAGGGCAGATCACAAGGTCAAGAGATCGAGACCATCCTGGCCAACATGATGAAACCTCATCTCTACTAAAAATACAAAAATTAGCCGGGCATAGTGGTGTACACCTGTAGTCCCAGCTACTTGGGAAGCTGAGGCAGGAGAATCACTGGAACCGAGGAGGAGGAGGTTGCAGTGAGCCGAGATCGTGCCACTGCACTCCAGCCTGGCAACAGAGCAAGACTCCACCTAGAAAAAGGAAAAGGAAAGGAAAGGAAAAAAAAAAGAAATACAAAGATTATAATAAAAAGCCAAACTGAAAGTTACATTTGTTCACATACTCAAAGCGTAAAAAGAACAAAGTCCTGTGGAGAACACTGTCTTTCATAATCTCTGTTAGGCAGAAACTTAGCCTCTCTCCAGAGTATTATGATTCCAAGTCACAAAATTATGACGCTCTTACCTGGCAAAAACACCAACACACTGCTTCGCTCCAACACAAACTGGGCACCCGACCAGGCCTTGTTCCTGGTAAAAATGTGATGTGCACAAATATCAACGAAGGCTAATAACAGTTATTGCTTCTCTACAATCCTAATATTACAGGCTTTTAATCCTGAAAGGCTCTTACAGGTCATCCAGTGCAATGTTCTTTATTGTACGTAAGAAAACACAGAAGCCCAAAGAGATGAGAAAACATCCAAGGCCCCATGGTCATTCAGGGGACCTTAAGCTTTTTGACTCCCAATACTTTCTCCTATCAAAACTTACTATCTGCAGAAGTTTTCCTTGAAATTTAGTTATTATAATCCGGAACTTCAAAGTAGAAAACATTTAAAATAACTACAAGCAAAATTTAAACTTTCAGGAGTCCAAACTACTATTGGAAAGGATTTGTACAGACCAAAATCTCAAATCATCTACTCGCTTCCCTGCTACTGTCAATAAATTTACTTTTGTGTGAATTTAGAACTTTCATTCCTCATAAACCTGTGAGCCCTTCCTACATGCCAAGCCCTCCTCTGTGTAGTCAGGATACAGCAGTAACAAGACAGACAAGCTCCCTGCTCTTTGGAGCTTACATCCTAACTGGAGAGACAGACAAGAAACAAGAAAACAGGCAAGGCACCTTCAGTTTAGCAATAAGACAAAAAGAAACACCTGGGGAAACACAATAAGCAGTGCTAAGGGAAGGCATATGTATGGAGCGCTCTCAGAAGGGCTGGCTGGGAAGGCCCTCTCCGGGGAAGTAACAGGAGCTGAGGAGGGAGCCATGGAAAAGCCATGCGATGGCAATCCAGGCAATGCCTGGGAACACTCACTACAAAGGAGAAAGGGGTGTGAGGGGTAAACCAGTCGCTGCAGCACAGGCGGCTCAGCGTCCATGGTCACTGCTCCTGCTGCTCATCCATCTCTCCCTGTGAGTGTGAGCCACATGTATGACCTCAGGCAACAGCCACCACCATAAAAAACACAGGCCTGGTTTGTAGATGGGCCTGCATGGGATGCTGGCAACAGCCAAGGTGAACATCTGCTGCATCACAGCCCCACCCAGAGGAAAGGCTCACACACAGTGAGTGGGGAAGGGAGCTCTTCCCAGTGAGCAGAGGTCAGGCAGTCCATCCGGTGGTACCACTTCGGGTGGAAGGAGACATGGCCATGAGGTTGGGTTCACCCCAATCAACAAGCAGAGGCTAGTAATAGCTTGGTCAGCTGGTCAGGGATGTGGAAATGGCAAGACTGATAATAAGGAGATCTGATGGAGAGGTACCAAGAAATGCCCACAAGGCAGTCACAGTGAAGGAGGCTTTCAGTCATCAGACAGGCCGGAGGCCCTGCCTGTGGATGTGACCCAGCCTCCTTCTCCAGTACCCCCAGGGTTAGACAATGCACAGAGTGGATGGGTAGCATGGATGAAGGCTTACACACAAACTCAACACCACGCACTTTCCTGAGATGAGACTCATCCGGCTGCTGCCATCACTGGATGCCAACCACACAACAGCAAGGGCCAGTACCAAGTCCCAAATATGGCACAATTCCCTGGGGGACCAGTCCAGCCAGCTGAAGATAGGCTGATTCCATCATGAAGGAGATACTGATTTACCTTCATGGAAATAGACACAGATCCAATTCTGGATTCAGATCTGCCTTCTCTGCACCTAAAGTTTCTGTCGTACCCCCATCCATGGACCTAAAGATGCCTTTCTCGCTTCCATTATTTCCTGCACAGCATGGCCTCCTGCCAAGGAACTCAGTTTAGTGGTCAATGGACTCACGAAATTCAATGGTATTACCATGCATCCAAAAGCAGTTGGCTTAAAAGAAAGATGAAATGCCCATTAAAGGCTCAGTTATTGTGCCAGTCCTACAGGAAGTCATAAAAGCCATAATGAAATTCAAGGACAAGGTGAAATCTTGAAAGTAGCAAGAGAAAAATGACATGCCACACACAAAGAAAACCCCAATAAGATTAACAGCTGAATTCTCAGCAGAAACAATGGAAGCCAGAAGGCAGTGGGATGACATATTCAGAGTGCTGGAAGACACAATTGTCAATCAAGATTCCTATATTCAGTAAAACTCTCAATAATGAAGACTAAATAAAGATTGTCCCTTGGCCAGGCGCAGTGGCTCACACCTGTAATCCCAGCACTTTGGGAGGCCAAGGCGGGTGGATCACCTGAGGTCGGGAGTTCAAGACCAGCCTGACCAACAAGGAGAAACCCCGTCTCTACTAAAAATACAAAATTAGCCAGGCATGGTAGTGCATGCCTATAATCCCAGCTACTCAGGAGGCTGAGGCAGAGAATTGCTTGAACCCGGGAGGTGGAGGTTGCAGTGAGCCGAGATTGTGCCACTGCACTCCAGCCTGGGCAAAGAGAGTGAAATTCCGTCTCAAAAAAAAAAAAAAAAAAGATTGTCCCAGATAAACAAAAAAAAGAGATTTTTTTTTGGGCAGCAGACCCACCTTACTAGAAATACTAAAGGAAGTTTTTTGTGCTGAAAACAGCTGACCCCAGAGAGTATTTCAAATCCACATGAACGAAGAAAGAGAACTGGTAAAGGTAATTAGGTAATGACAAAAGATACTGTAAATACATATTTTGCCTCCTTCCTTCTCCTTAGGCGATTTTAAAAGCAACTGGATACAAAAATTAGCAGGGCATGGTGGCAAGCACCTGTAGTCCCAGCTACTCACGAGGCTGAGGTGGGAGGATCAATTGAGCCCAGGAGGTCAAGGCTGCTGTGAGCCACGATCACTCCATGTACCCAGCCTGCTCAACACAGTGAGAACTTGTCTCAAAAAAAAAAAAAGTAAAATGCTACATTGCAAAATACGTATTAAATGCAAAAGAAAGCAGTAAAAGAGAAACAGAGAAACAAAAAGAATATGAGACACACAGAAAGCAAAAAGCAAAATGGCCAACATAAATTCAACTATATCAGTGACAAAATTAAATGTAAATGGATTAAACAATGTAAATGGATTAAACAACCCAATCAAAAGGCAGAGATTGTTAGATTAATTTTAAAAATAGGGGCTGGGCACGGTGTCATACCTGTAATCCCAGAACTTTGGGAGGCCGAGGCGGGTGGATCATGAGGTCAAGAGATCAAGACCATCCTGACTAACATGGTGAAACCCGTGTCTACTAAAAATACAAAACTTAGCTGAGCATGGTGGCGGGTGCCTGTAGTCCCAGCTACTCAGGAGGCTGAGGCAGGAGAATCACTTGAACCCAGGAGGCGGAGGCGGAGGCTGCAGTGGGCCGAGATCACACCACTGCACTACAGCCTGGTGACAGAGCAAGACTCCATCTCAAAAATATATATATATATGATCCCACTCAGGATATGTTGTCTACAGGAGATACACTTTAAATGCAAAGACACTAAGTAGATTGAAAGTAAAAGAATGAAAAAATACGTGTCATGCAAACAGCAAACTACAGAAAAGTGAAGTAGCTATACTAATACACAAAATAGGTCTTAAAATTAAGTGTTATGAGAGATAAGAGGGGCATTTCATACTGATAAATGGGTGAATCAATCAGGAAGATAAAACAGGTATAAACATATATGCACCTAGCAACAGAGACCCAAAATACATAAAGCAAAAACTGACAGAAAAGATTGAAGAAATAGGCAATTCAATAACAATTGTTGAGGATATCATTATCTCATTTTCGATAATATATAGAGCAACCGGGCAGAAGATCAAGAAGCAGAAGACCTGAACAACACAGTAAGTTAACTACACCTAAAAGACATTTATAGAACACTCCATCTAACAACAACAGAGTGACATTATTCTCAAGTGCACATGTAATATTCTCCAGAACAGTCTACATGCTAGGCATACAAGAAACCTCAATAAATTTAAAAGAACAGAAATAATTCTCCAACCACAATAGAATGAAATTCAAAATGCATAACAGGAAAAATAGGGAGAAATTCACGAATATGTGCAAATTAAACACCACACTCCTAAAAAGCAATAAACCAAAGAAAAAATCAAAACGGAAATGAGAAAATACTCTGAGATAAATGAAAATGAAGACACAACATAGCAGAAACTAATGGGACACAGCTAAAGCAGAACACAGCAGGAAATCTGGAAGATGAATGAACAAACTGTGGTACATCCAGACAATGGAATTTGGCACTAAAAATAAATGAGCTATCTAAGCTATGAAAAGACATAAAGGGAGCTAAATACATATTACTAAGTAGAAGAAGGCAACATGAAAAGGATACATACTACATAATTTCAACTACATGATATCCTGGAAAAGGCAAAACTATGGAGACAGATGTAGTAAAATTGGTGCTGTAAAGGCTCAATCATACGATATATATACAGGTTTTTTGCTTGTTTTTGTTTTTGTTTTTGAGACAGAGTCTTGCTCTGTTGCCAGGCTGGGAACTGCACTCAACATGGCTTTAATTATTTAAAATAGAAATTTCCAATTTAAAAAATTCCGAAATACTAACCTGATTTTAAAATATGTACAGTAACTACTGAAAAAGTACCTATAGTTATAACCTTCTTATAAAAACACTAAAAAGTTTCCAAATGAATAATTTTTTAAATCACATATACATTAAAGTGCATTACCAACTGAAGTGTCTCTTACCCATTCTCCTTCATATCCAAGTCATCAAACATCTGAATGAGAGAGATAGCAACTTCATATATATCCTTAGTTATCACCGGTTCCTCCAGGAGATGAGGAGAGAGCTAAAAATAGTGAAAGAAAAAAGTCACAATACCAAAACAGGATTACAGAAGAAAACTGGGGTTGGATGGGAGTGGCTCTCATTGTTAGTACAACACTGTAACAAACTCTCTAAATAAAAGTTCTTGGTTTTTATTAGCAGCAATGTCTGAACACGTGCTGTGTGCCAAGCACTGCTCAGGACAGCGGACACATGAAGTACCATACTCATCAATTTCCTTGCCCAGTCACCAGAGCAAGAATGGCTCAGAGAGCCCAGACATGCACAGGCAGTGTGTTCAGCAGGATGTCTATTTTGAAGACATCAATTAAGTTACACCAAAGGTCTATGGAACCCAGGAGGAGTTCCTGATCTCAAAGCCAGTGCCCTTCCCCTCTTTCAAAACCCTACCTCAAAGAGCACTAAGATTTCCCTAAGATTTCATGTGTGAAAAGTTACCTTGTATATCAAAAGTACCAGAAAACTGTAACATCACATCCATATCTACCAATGTGTGGTGATAACATTACCACATGATAAGGTATCCGTCTACCAAGGTTTAGGGATTCCTTGACTATTTTGTCATTAAAGCAAAGACACCAAGACCAGATAATGTAAACTTGCCCCTCAGGCACTGTTACCAAATACTGGGCACCAACCACAAGCGGCAAACTCCCCAAGTCAGGCTGTGCATTAGTCCATCTTCACGCTGCTGATAAAGACATACCCAAGACTGGGTAGTTTACAAAAGAAAGAGGTTTACTGGACTTACAGTTCCACATGGCTGGGGAAGCCTCACAATCATGGCAGAAGGCAAGGAGGAGCAAGTCACATCTTACATGGATGGCAGCAGGCAAAGAGAGAGAGCTTGTGCAAGGAAACTCTCCCTTACAGAACCATCAGATTTCATGAGACTTACTATCGTAAGAACAGCACAGGAAGGACCTGCCCCCATGATTCAATTACCTCCCACTGGGTCCCCCCACAACAGATGAGAATTCAAAATGAGATTCGGGTGGGGACACAGCTAAACCATATCATTCTGCCTCTGGCCCCTCCCAAATCTCATGTCCTCACATTTCAAAACACAATCACGCCTTCCCAACAGTACCCCCAAAGTCTTTACTCATTTCGGCATTAACTCAAAAGTCCACAGTGCCAAGTCGCAACGCAAGTTAGTTACTTCCTAGATACAATGGGGGTACAGGCATTGGGTAAACACAGCCTTCCAAATGTGAGAAATCGGCCAAAATAAAGGGGCCACAGGTCCCAAGCAAGTCCAAAATCCAGCGGGTTAGTCAAATCTTAAAGCTCCAAAATGATCTTCTTTGACTCTATGTCTTACATCCAGGTCACGCTGATGCAAGAGGTGAGTTCCCACGGTCTTGCGCAGCTCCACCCCTGTGGCTTTGCAGGGTACAACCTCCCTCCTGGCTGCTTTCATGGGCTGGCACTGAGTGTCTGTGGCTTTTCCAGACGCATGGTACAAGCTGTCGGTGGATCTATCATTCCGGGGTCTGGAAGACAATGGCCCTCTTCTCACAGCTCCATTAGGTGGTGCCCCAGTTGGGGCTCTGCATGGAGGCTTGAACCCCACATTTCCCTTCTGCACTGCTCTAGCAGAGGTTCTCCATGACAGCCCCGCCCCTGCCGCAAACTTCTACCCTGACATCCAGGCATTACCACACATCTTCTGAAATTTAGGCAGAGGTTCCCAAACCCCAATTCTTGACTTCTGTGCACCCGCAGCCTCAACATGTGGGAGCTGCCAAGGCTTGAGGCTTGTACCCTCTGAAGCCATGGCATGAGCTCTTTGTTGGCCTCTTTCAGCCACAGCTGGAGCAGCTGGGAGACAGGGCACCAAGTCCCTAGGCTGCACACAGCAGAGGGGCCCTAAGCCCGACCCACGAAACCACTTTTTCCTCGTAGGCCTCCAGGCCTATGATGGGAGGGGCTGCCGTGAAGACCTCTGACATGCCCTGGAGATATCTTCCCCATTGTCTTGGGGATTAACATTTGGCTCCTCATTACTTATGCATATTTATGCAGCTGACTTGAACTTCTCAGAAAATGGGATTTTCTTTTCTATTGCATTGTCAGGCTGCAAATTTTCCAAACTTTTATGCTCTGTTCTGTTTCCCTTTTAAAACTGAATGCCTTTAACAGAACCCAAGAGACCTCTTGAATGCTTTGCTGCTTAGACATTTCTTCCATCAGATACCCTAAATCATCTCGTTCAAGTTCAAACTTCCACAAATCTTTAGGGCAGGGCAAAAAAGGCATCAGTCTCTGCTAAAACATAACAAGAGTCACCTATACTCCAGTTTCCAACAAGTTCTTCATCTCCATCTGAAACCACCTCAGCCTGGATTTCATTCTCCATATCACTATCAGCATTTTGTTCAAAGCCATTCAACAAACCTCTAGGAAGTTCCAAACTTTCCCACATTTTCCTGTCTCCTTCTAGTCCCTCCAAACTGTTCCATCATCTGCCTTTTTACTGAGTAACAAGTTGCTTCCACATTTTGGGTATCTTTTCAGCAGTGCCCCACTCTACTGCTACCAATTTACTATGGGTGTGACTGTCCAGCTTTCCCGGAGCTGAGGCCACAACTACACAAGCATCTTTCTACAGTATCCAGCACAACAGATGTCTCTGAATTTCTGAAAAGTCTATTTTATAGTAATCTTGGGTTTTTTCACCCACAGTAAGAAGCTTTTTTAATTAATAATTTTACTTGTTAAATACTATGTGCAAAACATTGCATTTGATTTTGATGAGGACAAATCAAAAGAAGTCTTCAGGTGATCAGAGAGGCCAATCACAGAGGCAAACTGTTTTTCCAATTTTTACTTAGAGTAAATTAAGTCAGCTAGTTTCCAAATAATTTATAAAAGTTGACTTTTACGCTGGGCACGGTGGCTCATACCTGTAATCCTAGCACTTTGGGAGGCCGAGCCAGGTGGATCATTTGAGGTCAGGAGTTCAAGACCAGCCTGGCCAACATCGTAAAACCCCATGTCTACTAAAAATACAAAAGTTAGCCAGGTGTGGTGACACACACCTGTGATCCCAGCTACTCGGGAGGCTAAGGCAGGAGAATCACTCGATCCTGGGAGGCAGAGGTTACAATCAGCTGAGATCGCACCACTACACTCAAGCCTGGGCAACAGAGTGAAACCTTGTCTCAAAAAAATAAAAGTTGACTTTTATTAATAATTTTGAAAAAGCATGTTTAATAAATCTATTCCTAATATTTAACCCTTTATTGAGGCGGAGTCTTGCTGTGTTGCCCAGGCTGGAGTGCGGTGGCATGATCTCGGCTCACTGCAACCTCCGCCTCCCAGGTTCAAGCGATTCTCCTGCCTCAGCCTCCTGAGTAGCTGGGATTACAAATACCCACCACTATGCCCGGCTAATTTTTGCATTTTTAGTAGAGACAGCCTTGTTGCCCAGGCTGGTCTCAAACTTCTGACCTCAAGTGCTCCTCCCACCTCAGTCTCCCAAAGTGCTGGGATTACAGGCAGGAGCCACTGTGCCCAGCCATAATATTTAACTTTTATCTTAGCTTTCTACTTTATCCAAATAATAATATTTGTCACAACACAACTACACAAAAAAGAAATAGGAAAAAAAAAAGCATACTTTTCACAAACACCAACAGTGGCATCCAAACTCATCTAGAAGTTTTTTCCTACAAACAAGCCATGTAAAAGGCATGGCACTGACTCACAAGTTATTTCACTTAGTTCCAAGCCAGTGAATATTTTTTGAGCACACTGATAAGATACCAAACACAGCCTGCTTCTCTAAGCCAGGCCTGAGACAACAATGAGGCACACCGGTTGCTGGCCCACTGACCCACTTGCTGAATCGTCCCCTCCTGTGTGCTGCGATAGGGATGAAACATGAGAGACAGTGCCTCTGCTTTCCTACACTGCACAGCAGTAAGTCAAGGCACACTATGTCAGGGGAGATGCTCTGACAAAAAGCGAGGCAGGGGACAGGGATAGGGACATGGTGGGGGCACCATGATAATTCATACAGATGGAGTCAAGGAGGGGCTCTGCCATTCCTCTCACAGAAGTGCTCAGCCAGTGTGACTCTGTCCACACAGCAAGGCACAGCGACAGTGTTTCTGTCCCAAGCCGAAGCCTGGGAAGTTGGCACATCCGCCGCACATGCAGCCTATGAGACAGTGGGCGCCGCAAGTAGAGGGGGAAATAAATGGTGCCAAGACACTCACATTGGAGGAGGAGGACCTCTTACCCTATGTCAATACAAAATCCATCTTAAGTGGATTCAAGACCTAAAGATGAAAAACAAAGCCATAAACTGGATTATGTAAAGCTGCGCCCTAAGGTGGAGAGGTGAGGGCCAAAAGTGACATGCTGCAGGTCAGGCGCAGTGGCTCATGTCTGTAATCCCAGCACTTTGGGAGGCCGAGGCAGGAGGATCACCTGAGGTCAGCTCAAGACTAGCCTGGCCAACATAGTGAAACCCCGATTCTACTAAAAATACAAAAATTAGCCAGGCATGGTAATGTATGCCTATAATCCCAACTACTCGGAAGGCTGAAGCAGGACAATCACTTGATTGGGAGGCAGAGGCTGCAGTGAGCCGAGAGCACACCACTGCTCTCCAGCCTGGGTGACAGAGCAAGGCTCTGTCTCACAAAAAAAAAAAAAAAAAAAAATGTGACACACAGCGAGTCCAGGTGGGGCGGGGGACATGCTCTACTACTGGACCTGGGTTGTTGATCACGGATGTTCATTTCACAGTTTCACTACAGTACACATTTACATTTTATGTAACCCTTTTTCTAAGGGTGTTCTTTCACAATTTTTTTTTTTTTAAACGGAGTTTTGCTCTTGTTGCCCAGGCTAGAGTGCAATGGCACGATCTTGGCTCACCACAACCTCTGCCACCTGGATTCAAGCGATTCTCCTGCCTCAGCCTCCCAAGTAGCTGGGATTACAGGCGTGTGCCACCATGCCCGGCTAATTTTGTATTTTTAGTAGAGAGGGGGTTTCTCCGTGTTGGTCAGGCTGGTCTCGAACACCTGACCTCAGGTGATCCGCCCACCTCGGCCTCCCAAAGTGCTGGGAATACAGGCATGAGCCACTGCACTCGGCCTCCTTCACGATTTTTTCAGAAGCTGAATATAAAGGATGAAAAGGATTCTCCAAAGGACACTGAAAGGAAACAGCCACAGTTGGTAACAGAAAAAAACAGGAGGGCACCACAGAACCTGAAGAGAGGGTCAGTTTCAAGAATTAAAGTGGCCAACAGTGTCAAATATTGCAGAAAGGCCAGGTAAGTTTAGGGCTGAGCTCTCCTAACGACAAGGAGGTCATTAGGGACCCTGGCAGGTGCAGTCTGAGTGGGAACAGGGGACACCACCCTGCAATAAATGAGTTGCCTGTGGGAGCTAGAAAAGTAAAGAATGTGAGAGTCCACAGGTCAGAAAAGGCTGGAGAGCAGCCTGAGACCTAAGGTGGGTGTTGGCAAAGGCGAAAGAGCTTCAGTTATGTTTCAATGTGAACAAGAAAAGGACAGCAGAGAAAGATACATTAATGGTAACAATGGGGAGGGGGAAACAGCAGATCAGATGAGGTTCCTAAGAAGGTAAGAAAGATGAGACATGAAACCCAGGAGGCACGGCTGGAGCTCCATGAAGAAAGGGGGCTTCCCCTTGTAACAGCAGACAGTGTGGTGAGGTAACATGGCAAGAGTAGTGACAGTAACACATCTGAAATTTCAACCAAGGTCCTCTGAGTCTGAAAGCTGTATAATAGGATCTATACAAAATATCATTTTTATAAGCTCAAAATTAATAGACTGCCCCTGACTTACAATGATTCAACTTATATTTTTAGACTTTACAATGATATGAAACCATTCTGCTTTTTACTTTTAGTGCAGTATTTAATAAGTAACATGAGATAGTCAACACCTTATTATAAAATAGGCCTTGTATTTAGTGATTTTGCCCAACTATAGGCTAAATAAGTGTTCTGAACTCATTCAAGGTAGGCGAGGAGGATAGGTGTATTAAATGCATTTTCAGCTTAATGATTTCAACTCACAACGGTTTTATCAGGCCATACCCCCATTACAAGTCAAGGAACATCTGTATATAGCTAAGTGTTGCATATTCATTCACTGAAATATTTACTGAGCACCTATCAGGCACCAAAAACAAGATGTTGGATAAATATTGCTAAAGCTGGACATTCTCTATTCTACCGAACATAACCCATCCGTGAGGCAAGGGGGCCCTGGTTGCCTAGAAGCTGGGTTGTCTTGACCACACAGGCCCAGACAGCAAATGGCAAGGCCTGACCCAGCTCCTCAGCGGGTCCACAAGGAAGCATCTAAGTGTTGTGAGCTCTGACAGAAAATACACAATGAACATCAATAGGAATTAATTAGACTTCAGCCAGCTGGAAAGAAGACTGGTAAACCATCATCACTCTCACATTTCAAACTAGTCAGAGGCCAGGCATGATGGCTCATGCCTGTAATCCCAGCACTTTGGGAGACCAAGGCAAGAGGATCACTTGAGGACAGGAGTTCAAGATCAGCCTGGGCAACAGAGCAAGACCCCATCTCCACACACACAAAAAAAATTTAGTCAGTCAGTCATGGTGGTATGCATCTGTAGTTATAGCTGCTTGGAAGGCTGAGATGGGAGAATCTCTTGAGCCAAGGAGTTCAAGGTTACAGTGAGCTATGATCACACCACTGCACTCCAGCCTAGGTAACAGAGCAAGACCCAATCTCAAAGAAAAAAAAAAAAAAGAGTCAGAAAATGCAAAATGTTTAAATGTTGTAAATCTAAGTGCTACCACCTCCCTACCTTGAATAGAGCCTCACCTGGCTACTTGTTTCTCAAGAGTACAATGTGGAAAGGAGGCAGTAATGCACAATGCAGAAACCTGGCAAACACAGCTTTTCCAGTGATTAAAATCTGCGTCATCAGTGCTATAGTTTGTCTCCTCCAAATCTCATATTGACATTTGATTCCAGTGTTGGAGGTGGGGCCTAATAGCAGGTGTGTGGGTCATGGGGGCGGATGCCTCATAGATTAATGCCCTCCCTTGACGGGGAGACTGAGTTCTCATTGTTATTAGTTCCTACCAGAGTTTCCCTGATAGCTGATTGTTACAAAAAGCCTGGCACACCCACCTTCTTCCAATCTCACCATGTGATCTCTGTACACGTCAGCTCCCTGAGCAGAAGCCAGTGCCATGGTTCTTGTACAGCCTGCAGAACTGTGAGCCAAATAAACCTCTTTCTTTTATAAATTACCCAGACTGAGGTATTCCTTCATAACAGTGTTAAATACTATTCACAATAGCCAAGATATGGAATCAACCTAGGTGTACAACAGATGGAGAAAGAAAATGGAGAATATATACACAACGGAGTATTATCCAGCCATAAAAACTGTGAAATCCTGTCATTTGCAGCAACATGGATGAAACTGGAGGACATTATGTTAAGTGAAATAAGCCAGGAACAGAAAGTTAAACACCACATGTTCTCATGTGGAAGCTAAAAAACAGTTTATTTAATAGAAGTAAAGAGTAGAGCAGAAGATACTAGAGGCTGGGAAGGGCAGGGGAAAGGAGGCAATAGGGACATTTGTTAAAGGATACAAAAGGAGCTAGATAGGAGGAGAAAGCTCCAGTGTTTTACAGATAACAATAATACGTAGTTTTCAAATAGCTATAGGAGGCTACTGAATGTTCCCAACACACACATACACACAAAAATGTTTGATACAATAGACATGCTAGTTACAGAGCTCATTACCATGCATTGTATGTATCACATCACTATGTACTCCATGAATTATCTGACAATTTAAATTTTTTTAATTAAAAAATATTAAACAGACTTAAGACAACATACTTAAAGACAACAAAATCATGTTGATAGTGTATACCCTTGATATGTGACAAAAATGGCACCTCGGCCTGTGGTCTTCCTCCCTAAAACCAATAACCTCAGTCTAACCATGAGAAAAACATCAGTTGAATTCCAGTATAAGGGTGTCCTACAGAATGCCTGACCAGTACTCTTCAAAATCATCTAAGTCATAAAAAACGAGGAAAGTCTGAGAAACTACCACAGCCAAGGGGAGCCTAAGGAAACATGGCGACCAAATCTAACGTAGCATCCTGGATGGGATCACGGAACGAAGGACATTATGGAAAAACCAGTCAAACCAAATAAAGTGAAGTTTAGTTAGTAGGTTTTTTAAAGAGTTACTAAGTAAATTTTAACTACAGAATCTAGGTAATGGGCATACAGGTGTTCACTATAAAATTCTTTCAACTTTTCTGTTTTTTTTGAAATACCATCATTTAAAAAGTTGGAAAAATAAAGTGCTACATTTACTGGCCATCACTGGCCTGCCTTTGACATAATTAGATCTGACAAAATATGTCTTCTTATGGTAAATGAAGCCTATCAGCCATCTCATTGTAGTAAAGACTAGTGTTTAACATCACAGACGTTTTTAACAAAAGTTAAACTCCTATACAAAGCATTTGACAGTGTCCATCAAAATTTCAAACATATATAACCTTTGACCTAGCAATTCCACTTTCAAAAATTAATATTCTAGAAAGGTATACACAGGGGGTCTTGACAGAAAGGCGCTTTACTCCCCAGGGGACATGTGGCAATGTCTAGAAACATTTTTGGTTGTCTTAAGTGGAAGGCGGAGAAGGATGATATTTGCATCCAGTGGGTGGAGGCAGGGAAGCTACAAAACATCCTACAATGGAGAGGACTTTCCCCACCACAAAGAATTATCTGGCCCAAAATGTCAATAGTGCAGAGGCTGAGAAGCCCTGGCCTACAATATACACTTTCATATGTGTGACATGATATGTGTGCAAGGTTACTCACTGGAGCACTATTTGTAATGAGACCAGAAACATCAGATATTAGTTAATAAAGAATGGTGTATATATAATACACATGAATGAATGTCACGTAGCTCTTAAACAAGGAAGAAAAAACAATATAGTGATATGAAAATATTTGAGGCCGGGCGCGGTGGCTCATGCCTGTAATCCCAGCATTTTGGGAGGCCAAGGTGGGTGGATCATGAGGTTAGGAGATCAAGATCATCCTGGCTAACACGGTGAAACCCCATCTCTACTAAAAATACAAAAAAAAAAATTAGCCGGGCGTGGTGGCTGGTGCCTGTGTCCCAGCTAATCAGAAGGCTGAGGCAGGAGAATGGTGTGAACCCGGGAGGCAGACCTTGCAGTGAGCCGAGATCGTGCCACTGCACTCCAGCCTGGGCGACAGAGTGAGACTCCATCTCAAAAAAAAAAGAAAATATTTGAAAATTTAAGTGAAAAAAGTAACATAAGCATAGAATGCTGCCATTTCAGGAGAAAAGAGAAACACATTCGTATTTGCTCGTACAGGCATAAAAAATTGTAAAAGGATTCTTAAGAAATTGGTAACAATGGTTTCCTCTTCATGGTAGTATTGCTGGACAGATAGAGGAAAACAGTAGGAAGGGAATATGTTGAAATACACCTGACTTTTGAGCCCTCTAAATGTATTACCCATATGAAAATAGTTTTAAATCACATGCAACCTTTCTTAAGAATATATTATCAAGTATTCACCATTACGATACAATCCTCCTTCAGGTTTAGATAAATACAACTTATATTAGAAAATGTAAGTTTAATAAAAATAAAATTGTATTTATAATGAAATTACTTCCCACACCAAATGAATCTATAATTTTATAGCTGATCATAATGTGACATTTTATTTTTCAACCTCAGTAGGTATAAAACCAGGACCAATAATTTTGCCAGGGATATGCAATGTATTTATTATGTTCACAATTTACAAAAATAAATCCAGTTCCCAGAAAATAAAGGGCAGTACCCCTGCACAGGCTCTCTTGCCTACAACCATGTAAGACATGCCTTTGCTCCTCCTTTGCCTTCCACCATGATTGTGAGGCCTCCCCAACCATGTGGAACTGTGAGTCCATTAAACCCCTTTTTCTTTATAAATTACCCAGGAATGTCTTTATTAGCAGTATGAAAATGGACTAATACAGTCAACATTCTTTCATGATGAAACTCTAGACAAATTAGGTATAGAAGGAACATACGTCAACACAATAAAGTCCACACATGACAAACCCACAGCTAACATCATACTAAGACCTGGAACAAGACAAGAACGTCCACTCTCACCACTCTTTTCAACATAGTACTGGAAGTCCTAGTCAGAGAAATAAGACAACAGAAACAAATAAATGGCGTCCAAATTGGAACGGAGGAAGTCAAGTTGTCTCTCTGCATACAACATAGTCTTATACATAGAACAACCTGGCCAGGTGCAGTGGCTCATGCCTGTAATCCCAGCACTTCAGGAAGCCAAGGCGGGCAGATCACATAAGCCCAGGAGTTCAAAACCAGCTGGGGCAACGGAGTGAGATCCTGTCTCTACAAAACATACAAAAATTAGCCAGGAGCAGTGACACATGCCTATAGTCCTAGCTACTCAAGGAGCTGAAGTGGGAGGACTGCTTGAGCCTGGGAGACAGATGTTGCAGTGAGCTGAGATCATGCCACTGCACTCCAGCTTGGGCAACAGAGTAAGACCCTGTCTCAACGAGAAAAAAAAAGAGAGAGAGAGAGAAATCTGAAGACACCACCCAAAAACTGATCAATTCAGTTAAGTTGCAAGATCAACATTAAGAATCAGTAGCATTTCTTTTTCTTCTTTTTTTTTTTTTTTTTTTTTTTTTGAGATGGAGGCTTGTTCTGTCACCCAGGCTGGAGTGCAGTGGCACCATCTCCGTTCACTGCAAACTCCGTCCCCCGGGTTCACGCCATTCTCCTGCGTCAGCCTCTGAGTAGCTGGGACTATACGCGCCCACCACTATGCCCAGCTAATTTACAGGGTTTCACAGTGTTCGCCAGGATGGTCTCGATCTCCTGACCTCGTGATCTGCCTGCCTCAGCCTCCCAAAGTGCTGGGTTTACAGGCGTGGCTCACCACGCCCAGCCTAGAATCACTAGCATTTCTACACACCAACAACAAACTATCTGAAAAATAAATCAAGAAAGTAATCCTATTTACAATAGCTGTGAAAAATAATACCTAGGAATAAATTTAACCAACAAGGTAAAGAATCTCTACAATGAAAACTACAAAATACTGATTAAAGCAATTGAAGATGACACAAACAAACTGAAAAGACATCCCATGTTCATGAACCGGAAGAATAGATGACTGACTGACTGATTCACTAATTAAGGTCTTGTTCTGTTGCTCAGGCTGGAATGCAGTGGCACAATCATGCCTCACTGCAACCTTGAACTCCCAGGCTCAAGGGATCCTTCTGCCTTAGCCTTCCAAGTAGTTGAGACTGCAGGAATATGCCACCGTGCCTAGCTATTATAATGTTTTTAATTTTTGTAGAGACAGCATCTCACTATGATGCCCAGGCCAGTCTCAAACTCCTGGGCTCAAGTGATCAGCCCACCTTGGCCTCCCAAAGTGCTGAGATTACAGGTGTGAGCCACTGTGCCTGGCCATGAATTGGAAGAATTTATACTATTAAAATGACTATACTACCCAAAGCGATGTAAGATTCATACAATTCCAATAAAAATACCAATGACATTCTTCACAGAAATGAAAAAAAAAATCCTAAAATTCATATGGAACCACAAAAGATCTCACAAGCCAAAGCAATCCTGAGCAAAGAGAACAAAGCAGAAGGCATCACATTACCTGACTTCAAAATACACCACAACGTAACCAAAACAGCATGATATTGGCATAAAAACAGACACACAGATGATCAATGGAGCAGAATAAAGAACCCAGAAACAAAATCACATATTTATAGCCAACTGATTTTTAAGAAAGGCATCGAGAACATTCACTGAGGAAAGAACAGCCTCTTCAATAAATGGTGCTGGGAACACTGGATATCCAGATGCAGAAAAATAAAACTAAACCCCTATCTCTCAACATACACAAAAATCAACTCAAAATGGATTTAAGACTTAAACTAAATCCTGACACTATGAAGCTACTAGAAGAAAACATACGGAAAATGTTTCAGGACATCTGTACAAAGATTTTATGGCTAAGACCTCAAAAGCACAGACAGCAAAAGTAGACAAATGAGATTGTATCAAACTACCAAGCTTCTGCACAGCAAAAACAAAAAAAACAAACAAAAAAGAAGCAATCAACTGAGTGAAGAGACAATCTGCAAAATGGGGGGAAACATTTGCAAACTATTCATTTGACAAGGGATTAATACTCAGAATATACAAGGAGCTCAACAGCAAAAACAATCCAATTTTTTTTTTTTTTTTTGAGATGGAGTGCAGTGGCACAATCTTGACTCACTGCAAGCTCTGCTCCCGGGTTCACGTCATTCTCCTGCCTCAGCCTCCCAAGTAGCTGGGACTATAGGCGCCTGCCACCACGCATGGCTAATTTTTTTGTATTTTTTAGTAGAGACGGGGTTTCACCGTGTTAGCCAGGATGGTCTCGATCTCCTGACCGCGTGATCCACCCACCTCAGCCTCCCAAAGTGCTGGGATTACAGGTGTGAGCCACTGTGCCCGGCCCAAACAATCCAATTTTTTAAATGGGCAAATAATTG
Organism: Mandrillus leucophaeus; assembly: GCF_000951045.1. NCBI lineage: Eukaryota > Metazoa > Chordata > Mammalia > Primates > Cercopithecidae > Mandrillus > Mandrillus leucophaeus. The sequence goes on along the minus strand of NW_012102521.1, from coordinate 208,501 downwards.
ATCTGAAAAGACATTTCTAAACAGAAGACATACTACTGGCTAATACATGAAAAAATGCTCAGTATCACTAATTGTCATGGAAATGCAAATCCAAACCATACTGAGATATTATCTCACATGTGCCAGAATAGCTATTATGAAAAGACAAAGGCTGGGTGCAGTGGTTCACACGTGTAATCCCAGCACTTTGGGAGGCTGAGGCAGGAGGACTGCTTGAGCTCAGGACTTCAAGGTTTCAGTGAGCTATGATGGTGCCACTGTACTCCAGCCTGGGTGACACAGCAAAACCCTATCTCTAAAATAAATAAGTAAAAATAAAAGACAAAATACGACAAATGCTGACAAAAATGCAAAGAAAGGGGAACTCTTGTATACTGTGGGTAAGAATGTAAATTCATATAGCCTTTATGGAAAACAGTATGGAGGATCTTCAAAAAACTAAAAACAGAACGACCATATGGCCCAGCCATCCAACTACTGGGTATATATCCAAAGGAAAGAAAAACAATATGCTGAAGAGACAGCTCCACTCTCACGTTTACTGCAGCATTAACCTGGGTGTACATCAAGAAATGAACGGATAAAGAAAATTTAGTATATATACACAATTAAATAAAGCCATGAAAAAAGAATGAAATCCTATCATTCTGGGCAACATGGCTGAGTGAAGTTGGTGAAATAATTCAGGCACAGAAAGATAAATACCATACATTCTCATTCAAATGTGGATGCTACAGAAGTAGAGAGTAGAAAAGAAGTTACTAGAGACTGGGAAGGGGAGGAAATAGGAAGAGGCTGGTTAACAGACACAAAATTATAGCTAGATAAGAAACAACTTCTAGCGTCCTTTTTAAAAAGAGATGAGGGTCCCACTGTGACTGGAACTACAGACGCCCACCACTACGCCCAGTTTTCGTGTTCTAGAGCACCGTGGGGTGACTACAGTTGACAACAACTTATCGTTTATTTTCAAATAGCTAGAAGAGAGGATTTTAAATGTTCCCACCACAAAGATAAATGTTAATGATAATTAACAATGATAAATGTTGGAGATGATGGATTTGCTAATTACCTTGATTTTATCATGACACATTATACCTACGTATCAAAATACCACACTATACCCCATAAATATGTACATGTAGTATGCGTCAATTTTAAAATAATCATGTTTTCGCAGGGCCTTACAATCATAAGTGATGAATGCAGGTTTGATCAAATACAAAAGTATGCTCACTATTGGGAGGCGGAGGCGGGCGGATCACAAGGTCAGGAGATCAAGACCATCCTGGCTAACACGGTGAAACCCCGTCTCTACCAAAAATACCACAAAAAAAAAAGTACACTCACTATAAAAGAAACAACGCATTCCAACATACCTTGCTATGATGAATGTGCCCCAAATCATTAAGATAATACTCTTCAACTGAATGGGGCTTGCCTTCCACTTCAAAAATATATGCAGGATTCATCTTGTTTTGAACAGGAACGGCAAAGTAGTCTGCAAACTCTTTACAGTTGATGGTAGCCGACATCAGGACTACCTACAGAGTAAGAGAAAACATTAAAATAAAACAGTGAGAATAATAACCAAATTAAATACTTCTAAAATTACAGGCTTTTCTTCTGCTTCATTCCTTATTTAACAACTTTTGAGACTTCAAAGAGACCACCTTGATTTAATCACTAGTGTAATTATTGTAGTTTAATCAGAGATACCAACTTTTACCATTTCTCTTCAAGTACCTTATCAAGTGATAAATTTTATCTCCAATAAGGGTAAATTAAAATCATTTATCTGAAAGAAAACTTCACATCAGGAGACTAATTTTAAAAAAGAATATGGCCCAGGCAAATAAAGACACTGTGGCTCACACCTATAATCCCAGCACTTTGGAGGCTGAGGTGGGAGGACACTTGAGCCCAGGAGTACAAGACCAGCCTGAGCAACAACATGAGACCACTGTCTCTACAAAAAAAAATAGTAATAATAAATTAAAAATAAATTTAAAAAAAAAGAGTAAGGCCAGGTGCCATGACTCATGCCTATAATCTTGGGTCAAGAGTTTAAAACCAGCCTGGGCAACATAGTAAGACTCCATCACTACAAAAACTTTAAAAACAGCTGGGCATGATGGTGCCCTCTTGTAGTCCCAGCTACTCAAGAGACTGAGGTGGGAGGATCACTGGAGCCAAGGAGGTTGGGGCTGCGGTGATCTATGATCACACCACTGCACTCTAGCCTGGGCAACAGAGCAAGATCCTGTTTTTAAAACAAAAATAAAAAATAAATTAAAAAGAATAAGTTACTCTATGATGTGTTCCAGAGAAATGACAGAGTAAGCCAGCAAAGAAGACAGGGGATCTAGAAAACTCTAGCTCCAACTCAAGAAACTGGAGAAGTCCCAGGACAACAGTGGTGCAGTAGCAGAGGAACAACCCCAGACTGGGGCAAGATGACTGACTGCAGCTTTCAGTTTTGTCAAAAAGCAAATATGAAATGATATCCTTAATAAACTCAGCCATGAATGACAGGGGCAGTGCATACAGCACAAGATGTGCCTGGAGAAGGCGGCTGATTACGGAGGATCTCCCAGCTCAGCAGTCTCCACAATGCTATGTGGCGAGTGGGCACAGCAGTCCGGCTGGCTGCTCACCACCTACTGTACATCGCAAGTAGAGTTATCTAAATGGAAATCCTAGCCAAAAAGTAAATTTTTTTTATTTTTTGAGACAAGTTCTGGCTCTATCGCCCAGGCTGGAGTGCAGTGGCGTGATGTCAGCTCACTGCAACCTCAGCCTCCTGGGCTTCAGAGATCCTCTCACCTCAGCCACCCAGGTAGCTAGGACTTCGTAGAGGCGAGGTTTCGCCATGTTGCCCAAAGCCTGGTCTCAAACTTGTGAGCTCAAGCGATCTGCCCACCTTGGCCTCCCAAAATGCTGGGATTACAGGCGTGAGCCACCGCACCCAGCCAAAAAGTAAACATTTCATATAAGCATTGTTGTTGCAGTTATCGAGTAAAGAAAACATCTGTATTTTCCCCTTTAGAATGAGATACAAATGGTAAAAACTGTACAGACTAAAACTCATTTTGAGAAGAGATGTCTGAAGTTAAAAAGAATGCTCTGAGAAGCCACTTGGAGTGGAAGAGTGGCTCTTAAGGGACACACCCCAGTCACCATAAATATCTCTAAACTGGGTTTTAAGGAACGATGAGGCTAGTGAACTGCAGGACACTGAGTGCAGCCTGCAAACAAGAGGCCAAGCCTGGAATGCTAGAAGCAAGGAGGACTCAGCCTGGCGACCAGCCTCCCTCACCCACCCTCCTCTGCAGCCCTCTGCTGCTTCTCCAAACAGACAAGTCAGCAGACACCCAAGACAAGTGCCTGTCTGGAGTAGGCCTGAGCTGAATCCAGTCAGCTAGAGGTGACAGCAAGGTCAGTGGCTGGAGGATGGTATAGAGGAGGCACTGAGAGAAAGCCAGGTCAGGGGAACCACAGGGACCTAAAGGTTGGCGGGAGAGGTAAGGGGAGGCCTTAAAGCCCATGTGTCCATGCCCCACACCCAGGTCCCCTTGACAACGGCACTCTCTTTAAAAGCTAATAAAGATTTTTTTAGAGTTTTTTAAAACCCTCTTACGAAACCATCTAGAATATAGTGTCTAATTTCTTGGCCCAACTACATGTACCATATAAGTTTCTATATCAAGAAAATATGCTGCTTCATATATTTGCTAATAATTCATGAACATAGCGAAACTGACAACCCATTTCTTACAACTTATAAGTACCAAATTCCTTACCACCATGTCCATCAGTATAGGGTTTTTTTAAACCCAATAAACACTTTAACTCTCTTTACCACTGAAAAAATGTGTAACCAACTCATTATTCCAACTTGAGTAAAAAAGAAGTGTCTTAAATTACATTCAAGAAACGTCTCAATGTGAATAATCTTCAATGACAGCTTGGTTAAGATTCCAAGAAGGACTGAAATAGCCAAACTCTCTCATTCATTTCATGATCACCTCAAGCAATGAGACAACTGATTGCAAGTGTCAGCTTCCATTCATTCAGCACCCACCACGTGAAAAGATGAACATTCTAAGGCAGAAGCTTCCCCACTTGGGGACATGGGAAAGAGAAAGAGAAATGTTTTCCTCAACAAATAAACACTTGAAGACAAAATGCTTTATGGTTTAGAAAGCAACTGTTTTCCAATAACAGCAAATCCCTTAGCAGCTCCATCATAGAATAACTGAATATCCCAAACATGTGGCCTTTTATCAAGCTGTTTCCCACAGACCTCTGCTTAGCACAGCTGGGTTAAGGTTGACCTATGAGTAGACTTGTTTAGATTGCACAATTATTCTAAACCCTTTGCCATTTTGGCCTAGTCCACACCTTCTTCCTTTTTGTTCAAATAAGAAGTAAATGATATTTATCATTCCCATCAACCTTCACTTAACTTACGCCTCTCAAATAGTAGTACATATTCTGTTCTCAAACTTCAATGCACTTTGGTGCTATTTCGAACCCAGGGATTGCAGATTAATTCACTTACTTTTTGTTTTGTTTTTGTTTTTGTTTTTGAAATGGAACCTCTCTCTGTTGCCCAGGCTGGAGGGCAGTGGCACAATCTCAGCTCACTGCAACCTCCGCCTCCCGGCTTCAAGCAATTCTCCTGCCTCAGCCTCCCGAGTAGCTGGGATTATAGGCACCCACCACCATGCCTGGCTAGTTTTTGAGACAGGGTCTCATCTGTTACCCAGACTGGAGTAGAGTGGCACAATCACAGCTCACTGCAGCCTGGACCTCCCAGGCTCAATTAATTCTCCATCAGCCTCCCGAGTAGCTGGGACCACAGACACACACCACTATGCCCAGCTAATTTTTGCATTTTTTGTAGAGATGGGATTTAGCCATCTTACCCAGGCTGGTCTTGAACTCCTTGGGCTCAAACAATCTGCCCATCTTTGCCCCCGCAAACTGCTGGGATTACAGGCGTGAGCCACTGTACTGCCCAGCTTCATTCACATAACTTTAAATTAAGGTACTTAATCAACCAAAAGCAAAGCTCAAAACCCAGCATGTCATTATAGTTAACTACTATTAGACCATTTTCTGAAGCCTGGAGAAAATATAAGAATTTAAGGCAACGTAATAACCAAAAAGTATCCATACTCTGATCATAAAAGAATTCCCTTTAGTCCGCTTCCTGGCAAGATCTGGTGTCCTACACATGATCATGAATTTTAAGAGTCATCAGTTTCAAATATTTCTATTAAAATACAGTCAGCCCGGCCACATGCAGTGGCTCACACCTGTAATCACAGCACTTTGGAAGGCCAAAGCAGGCAAATCACTTGAGGTCAGGAGTTCGAGACCAGCCTGGTGCAAAACCCCATCTATACCAAAAAATACCACAAAAAATTAGCCTGGCCTGGTGGCAGGTGCCTGTAGTCCCAGCTACTCAGGAGGTTGAGGCACGAGAATTGCTTGAACCTGGGAGGCAGAGGTTGCAGTGAGCTGAGATTGCACCACTGCACTCCAGCCCGGGCAACAGAGTGAGACTCCATCGCTAAATAAACAAACAAACAGCCCTAGGCTGGGCACGGTGGCTCACATCTGTAATCCAAGCACTTTAGGAGGCCGAGGCGGGCGGATCACGAGGTCAGGAGATCGAGACCATCCTGGCTAACACGGTGAAACCCCATCTCTACTAAAAATACAAAAAATTAGCCGGGTATGGTGGCGGGTGTCTGTAGTCCCAGCTACTCAGGAGGCTGAGGCAGGAGAATGGCGTGAACCTGGGAGGCGGAGCTTGCGGTAAGCCAAGATCACGCCACTGCACTCCAGCCTGGGCGACACAGCGAGACTCCATCCCAAAAAATATATATATAGTCAGCCCTCTGTATCCAGATTCTGCATTTGCAGATTCAACCAACTAAAAATAAAAAATATTCAGAAAAAAACAAAAATATGAGTTTAAACAATAGAGTATAGCAACTCTTCACATGATAGTGAGTACTGGAGATAACCTGGGGTGACTTGGGGCGTATGGGGAGACATGCGACATACAAATACTTTACTGTGCCGTTTCATGGAAGGCACTTGAGGATCCTCAGATTTCAGTATCTGTCGGGGGTCCCAGAATCCTCTATAGACACCAAGGGACTATAGAGAGAAACAAAACTCAACAATAAGTCTTACCCCTAAATGGGTCTGTTACTCACGAAATCAAATTTACCTTCACAAAACGTGAATTTGTTCTTAAGAGTTTGCGGACTACCAACAGCAGGAAATCCATTTCTTCTGTTCGTTCGTGTACCTACAAAATAAAAAAGGGGGCACCCCCACATGACATCAGGCAACACACATCACTGCTGACAGAAAGGCACCCCTGGGGGAATGGGGACTAAACCAGTTGTCTCTGCTAAATGCAGTTCCTCAGGGGGCTGGTATAACTCCTGGTTAAGGGGAAGCAAAGAGCATCGGCCAACAGACCACAGACCACCCACTCAGTCACAGCCTCCAGTGTTTCTCCTTAGGCCCCCCGGGAGAAGGCAGAGTAATGTTCAGCACCCTCGCCCCTGCTCATTTACTGCCAACTGTGCCCAAGGTTGCTGTGACAACCAGAAGCCTCTCCACCTACCTCAAGCACAGAGAACCACTGGGCCACCCTCCCACGGCCCCTGCTTGCCATAACCCCTGCCAGGTCTGCAGGTACACTGTCATCTCAGCAAGCAAGCACAGGGTCGAAGACGTGCTAGTCTAACACTGACCGGGAGCCATGTGACCCCTACAGGACACATTCCATAATGTGCATAACTGCAGTTCACAAGGGTGGGCAAGGGATGGTCCTGGAAAAGCTGGGTCAGTCACAAACAGGTAAACCAGAGCAAGGTTAGGACCCAAGGTCAGTAGTGCTGACACTCGGGGACAGCAGTCGGGGAGGCAGCACCTCAGACAGACCTCAGACAGACCTTGCAGCCCTCGCAGACAGAGACCTCAGTCAGAGCCATTCCAGGACCCACAGTCCCCCAACTCCGCCCCACCCCAGAACCAGCTAGCACCTAAGGGCTAGGCAGCCTATTTTTCTAAAGAAGCCAGTTACTCTAGAACTTAGGAAATGTCAATGTACAAGGGGACAGTAAGATTCTATTCCGTGACATTTCTCGGCCGAAGTGGAGAGATAATTATTAAGTTTCAAAGAGGGAGTTCTCCTTTCCTCAGTGTAACAGGTGAAAGGATTTAGCCTGTAAGTAATTCTAATTCTATTCCAGACCCCACTATCTTCTGAACTTCCCACTGAAGGAGATGTCTAAGAAGTAGCATAGAGAAAAGAAAAACAAAAATCAGTAGCTGAAAGGTATTTAACACCATCATAAATCTCATGCTGTCCCTTGACTTCAGAACGCTTCCTCAGCACAAACATCCTCTCTTTTACTTGAGAAGAAAAATCAAGGCTATCATCAGCAAAGTGAGCTCTCCTCAGCTTGTGGCAGTCTCTCCTGAGTTCATACACCCATCATCTCCCCTCTGCCCAGGACCCACTGGCTCCAGGTTCCCTGCACCAGCCTTTCTAACACATAAACATGAACACATCAGCAGATGTGTCTCCCCAGTACTCATCTTTATAACCTCAGCCCCTTAGGAGGCACCTTTTCCATAGCAGTACTCAAACAAATGTTTATCGAATGAATGATGTGCCTAAAGCTAGTTTATTCTTAAGAGCTGGAAAATTAAAAACATTATTCCATTTGAAACTGGCTCGTCATCTTCAACGTTTGTTCTTGTATTTATTTTGAAATTCAAATAATCCCAGATAATGCAAACGATACTATATGTAAACCTAAAACTTAAGGTAGTTGAATCCAGTCCATTCATTTATGAAGCAAATAATCCCTGGGGCATCTACTAGGTGCTGACACTGCACTCGACAAAGGCAGAGCAGGAAGTTGTTGGAATGGCGCGATAGTCTTCTGTGGGTTACCACTCCCCCGTAGGGCAAGCTCTTGAAGAGAAGAGCTAACTTTTGCTCAGCTATTATGGCAGAGCTTGAGAAAAGGATATAGTCAATAACACAGTATTGATTGATTCATCTGTGTCACTCAAGTATGTGTGTGCAAAGGCCACGTAGGCAGAGAAATATGTCAGACACACAGAAAATAAATGCAGGCACTAGCAGCACAGGCTCTAGAGTCAACTACCCAGGGATGAACCCAGCAACATCACTGATTACTTGTGGCCTAAGCGCTGAACTTTCTTAAACTTTAGTTTCCTTTTATGTAAAGTGGGCTCAATTATACTAAAAAGCCCAATGAAAAACTATTATAACCTTCATAATGTCATCTTTTGGCATATTATCTATTAAATCTGAATTTGACCTCTACCTACTAAAAAGATATTCAAAACTGCCATAAGTCATAAAAGAAAATTCTGAACTGTATTATATATTACCCTATTTTGTAAGAAACAGTTGATCATTTTCACCCTCTCCTACTGTCCCACGAAATGCCCTATAATAATTTAAAACCAAGTGTCTGTACATACGATCACAAACGTACTGACTCAGCTCTACCTGGAGTACATGTTGTATTATTAGTTGTCCCACGCATCAAAATAGAGTAGGGAGACACTACTCTAAACAGTTGCCCAAATGAGTTTATCCTTTTGGTTGCTATTGTTGTTTTGAGACAGTCTCGCTCTATTGCCCAGGCTGAAGGGCAGTGGTGCAAACTCAGTTCATTGCAACCTCCACCTCCCAGGTTCAAGTTATTCTCCCACCTCAGCCTCTCAAGTAGCTGGGACTATAGGAGTGTGCTACCACACCCAGCTAATCTTTTTTTTTTTTTTTTTTTTTTTTTTTTTTTTTTTTTAACAGAGATGGGGTTTCACCATGTTGGCCAGGCTGGTCTCGAACTCCTGACCTCAAGTGATCCATTCACCTTGGCCTCCCAGAGTATTGGGATTACAGGCATGAACCAGTTGCCCAAATAGTTTGATTTCAGACTCTATTAAACACCCTAGCCTCATCTCACTACCTCTCACAAATCCTATTTATTTGCTGATGTGTCTAATTCCTCTAGAAATAAGCCAAGCTTCCCAAACAGAATTACTGATAAGGTTTAAAACACAAGAGTTTGAGGAAGAACCATTTCCAAAGTTCCTGGGAAAGTTGTTCAAACCCAACATTCCCCACCAAAAAACTCATGTTTAAAATATAAACAAAGTAAAAAAAAAAAAATTCCATCCTTACTGAGGAAAGTCCAGAAAGTAAAGGGGAAGGAAAAAACAAAGAAAGCTGAGACAGGCACAAAGACAGGGTTCACAATACTCTAAGAGAGTTTTTTTAAGAGAGATAAATATGACCTTTATAAGTAGATGACATTACTTACTTCATCAATGATGATATGTGTGAATTCCATCAAACTCTTGGCACTAACTACTTTCTGAAGCAGGACTCCAGTTGTCATATAAATTAGCCTCGTGTCCTCTGTTGCTATTTTCTCTAGCCCTACCTAAAATTGGAAATGGAAAGGAAAAAAGAGAAAAAAAAAGTGATGTCCATTTTATTAATATAATGGAGGTAAGAAAGGGAATGAAAAATTATGGCATTTCGAAAGATACACAGGCTCCAAATTAAAAGTGACATTCTCAAGTCAATTTTCTTCTTTTTGGGGGCAGAGAGGGGCAGGGGTTGGCTCATCTAATCACATTGCTATAACATTTTTAGGTTAAAAAAATGTGTATCAAGACATCTTCTAGATTACAGAGATATTATTAAAAAGATAAAATTATAAGTCATAAGCATGAGAATTCTCACTGCTTTCCTATTCAACTGGAAAGAAATTACAATTTATTTTCAAGAAATTCCTTTTTTTTTTTTGAGACAGAGTCTCACTTTGTCACCCAAGTTAAGAGTGCAATGGCGTGATCTCAGCTCACTGCAATCTCCACCTCCTGGGTTCAAGCAATTCTCATACCCCAGCCTCCTGAGTAGCTGGAATCACAGGCATGTGCCATCACCTCTGGCTAATTTCTATATTTTTAGTACAGATGGGGTTTCACCATGTTGGCCAGGCTGGTCTCCAACTTCTGACCTCAAGTGATCCGCCCACTTCAGCCTCCCAAAGTGCTGGGATTATAGGCGTGAGCCACCGTGCCCGGCCTTATTTTCAAGAAATTCTGTTTCACCGCCTTTTTTTTTTTTTTTTTTTTTTTTGAGACAAAGTCTCGCTCTGTCGCCCAGGCTGGAGTGCAGTGGCGCGATCTCGGCTCACTGCAAGCTCCGCCTCCCGGGTTCACGCCATTCTCCTGCCTCAGCCTCCGAGTAGCTGGGACTACAGGCGCCGCCACCACGCCCGGCTAATTTTTTGTATTTTTAGTAGAGACGGGGTTTCACCGTGTTAGCCAGGATGATCTCGATCTCCTGACCTCGTGATCCGCCTTCCTCGGCCTCCCAAAGTGCTGGGATTACAGGCGTGAGCCACCGCGCCCGGCCTGTTTCACTGCTTTTTAAAACTATGCCACAGTTCTCTTCTATAAGCAACTGGTTTTTTTGTTTTGTTTTGTTTTGTTTTTTGAGACAGAGTCTCACTCTGCTACCCAGGCTGGAGTGCAGGGGCGCGAACTTGGCTCACTGCAACCTCCACCTCCTGGGTTCAAGCAATTCTCCTGCCTCAGCCTCCCGAGTAGCTGGGACTACAGGCATGTGCCACCACACCCGGCTAATTTTTGTATTTTTAGTAGAGACGGAGTTTCACCACGTTGGCCAGGCTGCTCTCAAACTCCCAACCTAATGTGATCCGCCCGCCTCAGCCTCCCAAAGTGCTGGGATTACACGCATGAGACACCACTAATTTTCAGCAGAAAATGGTCACATACTATCAACTTACACAGAAAAAAACTTAATGAAATTAAGAAATAGAGAGATAGCTGGCTCTCTTAGTCCCTCCATCCCTCCCGGTCTCACCTGGTAGCCCACCACACCCCCCAGGGTCCAGGCACGCTCTTTACTGATCCACCTGGCGATGCTGCTTGCCCCTATCTTCCGGGGCTGGGTGACCACAATGCTGCAGTAGGCGGAGCGCTGAACGTAGTGGTCCAAGATATACTGGGGGAGCTGAGTGCTTTTACCGCTTCCCGTGGCCCCATGTATAATCACCACGGAATTACTTTCTATCAAAGACACAACCTAGAAGTTTAAAAAATTCTTTCAAAATCAGCACAAAACGTCAGTGTAAAGTATCACCTATATTAGGAAGTCTTTCAGGATTTACTTTTCTTTCATCTTAAAGTTTTTGTTTTGTTTTGTTTTGAGATGAAGTCTCGCTCTATTGCCCAGCCTGGAGTGCAGGGGCGCAATCTGGGGTCACTGCAACCTCTGTCTCCTGGGTTCAAACGATTCTCATGCCTCGGCCTCTCAAGTAGCTAGGACTACAGGCATGTACCACCACACCCAGTTAATTCTTGTATTTCTGGTGGAGACAGGGTTTATTTCACCATGTTGGCCAGGCTGGTCTCAAACTCCTGACCTCAAGTGATCCGCCCGCCTCAGCCTCCCAAATTGCTGGGTGAGCCACTGTGCCCAGCCCTAAAGTTATTAATTAACCATTCTAAACACAACACAAGAGAGCAAAGAGGTGACAGTTGCCACACTTAAATGCAACTCTACTACCTATTTAACAGTAATTGGCGGCTGGGCACGGTTGCTCACACCTGCAATCCCGCAATCCCAGCACTCTGGGAGGCTGAGGCAGGCAGATCACGAGGTCAAGAGATTGAGACCATTCTGGCCAACATGGCGAAACCTCGTCTCTACCAAAATTACAAAAATTAGATGGGTGCCGTGGCGCACACCTGTAGCCCCAGCTACTCAGGAGGCTGAAGCAGGAGAATTGCCTGAAGCCAGGAGGCAGAGGTTGCAGCGAGCCAAGATCGTGCCACTGCACTCCAGCCTGGCGACAGGGCAAGATTCTATCTCAAAACAAACAAACAAACAAACAAAACCAGTAACTAGTGATAGCTGTGAAAAAACCAGGCCAGGTTAACTCCAGCTTCCTGGGTCTCAATTGCTTCTGTAAAAATGAAAATGTAAAATTAGATTTCTATGGTTCTTACCAAGTTTCTATTATTTTAACATTTTGTAATGAATCTGCACATAATTCTACTGAACATGAAAAAAAGAGCTGTTACTACATTCAAGTGATTTTAAAATGTCATCTTAAATTCTTCAGACATATTTTTATCTATTAAATATCTATTTATTTATTTTTAGACACAGGTTCTAGCTCTGTCACCCAGGCTGGAGTGAAGTGGCACAATCATGGCTCACTGCAGCTTTGACCTCCTAAGCTCAAGCCATCCTGTCGCCTCAGCATCCCAAGCCAGGACCACAGGCAGGTGCCACCATATTCCGCTAATTTTGGGGGGTATGTTTTGTAGAGATGAGGTCTTGCTGTGTTGCCCCAGGCTGGTCTGGAACTCCTGGCCTCAAGTGATCCTCCCACCTCCAGACATATCTGGAAACAAATAACTTCCACTTTTCCACTTACAGATTATATGCAGCATTTTTAAAACTCCACTCAAATTCCTCCTCCAGAACTCCCCCACCTCCAACTCTAAACTTATTTAAACTCTTATCCTTCTAACAATTGATATGGTCAGGGAATACAAATTAATTTGAATACTGGCTTCTAATTTTTAGTTAAATGATTTACTCTAAAGCAAAGTACAAATTAAATTTGAAACATTTCTAGTTTTATCTATAACTGCTTTTTCCAAAAGTCTAGTTAATAAAGGTTTCAATACGCTTACTTTTAACCATGCTTAATAACACATAAGTAATTAGGAACTTAATCATCCTACTGCTACATCTGCCTGGCATTGTTAATACAATGGTATGTTAATGATTGATTACATTAATCGACAGGTAGAGCCAACGCTGTAAAGAAAACCCAATGGAAATGCTAGGGTATGTCATTTCCTTCATAAAAACATTTAGCAGTGAGTTTCTTTAAACAAGAAGTTCTCCTGGGGAAGATGAAGTGTTTACTTACAGATATTTCATGGAAGGAAAGACTAGATAAACTAAATGTTAGGAAATGTACTCAGGTGAAGACTAAATAAATTAAAGTACAGATCAAAAGAAAAGCCATCAATATGGCTACTACACAAAATCATCTCCAGGTAGCCCTGAACACACCCTCCTCTTGTCCACCACAGAGCCTTGTATACCACAGAAGTGTTCACCTGGCAACTGGTAACTTTCAAATTAGAAACCAAAAGTATTGGGCCTCAGACATGTATTCAAGCAGCAAAATTATAGTATAACAAAACAATTTTACCTCTTCCTTATATCGACTTATAGGCAAATCAGGATATTTATAAGTTGTCCCTGGGATGCACGTCACATTGCTTAATTTAGCCAAAGATGGCCTTGGACCTGGATTAAGTCAAAACAAACAAATATAATGCCATTTCTTATCTGGAAAAAGATAACTCAATGTTCTATCTAATCTATATATACAGCATACACACATACACACACCATACACACACAATCAAATACAAAAATACATTTTCTACAGGTTAAAACTGCCATCAGGGCAATACCAAAGACATGGAATGAACATAGGTATTCATCAATGGTGAATTGGATAAAGAAAACATGGTATATATATACACCGTGGAATACTATGCACCCATAAAAAAGAATGAAATCATGTCCCAACGTTGCAGCAAGCAATATGGATGCAACTGGAGGCCATCATCCTAAGCAAATTAACACAGAAACAGAAAACCAAATATCACATGTTCTCACAACTGGGAGCTAAACCTTGGGTACACATGAACATAAACATGGGAACAACAGCCACTAAGGACTCCAAGAGGAAGAGGGAGGGAGAGGCGAGGGCTGAAAAACTTCCTATTGGGTACTATGTTCACTATCCAGGTGATGGGATCAACGGAAGCCCAAACCTCAGCATCACCCAGTACACCCTTGTAACAAACCTGAACATGTACCCCTGAACCTAAAATAAAATGTTTAATTTCTTAAGAAACTTCTCTTAGTAGTCCACTATTAATCTTGTCTAAAAGCAAACTGAGAACATTCCATCCCTCCATCACAGCCATCAACATTGCAAGCTCAGCACTACCTTCTAAAATAGGCCTGTAAAACATGCACTCATTGCTGATTCAATGGTACCAAAACAGTTAAAGAGAAAACTTTCCCTTGAAATTTCAACAGAATGCATCAATTTAAGTGTGCATTCCCTGCTACTAAAATACATCAGTGGTAGCAATAAATAAATCAAACAATGTATGAAATACAGGTATCAGGAAAGGGGGCAGCTTGCCTCTGCTCAGGATGCATGATACAGAGTTCTGACAAGGCACACTCTTCTGCCCTCTTGTAAACATATGCCCTGCTCTCTGGCTGCACTGCAAATTCTAGACCTCTGGTCATCACTTGACAAACTGACAAATCATCAAAACTCACAGAAGACAAACTTTTGCTGAGAAATAAGTTTTACTTCCAAAATAAACTCTTAGCCAAGTTTAGCACCACACTCATTCCCCCGCCCACAGCTCACCTTCCCTTCCTATCAGCCCCTGGTTTCTGACCAGCATCTCCTGCTGCGTCACCCTCGGCCTTTCCTAATAAAACACACAACCAGGCTTCTCTCTTGCTTTCCTACATCTTTTCCCTACATATATTCCAATTTTCATAATTGGTCTAATAATACATAATTAAAATGTGGCTATTTTCCCACATTTGAATCAAAGTTATGTGGTCCCTGTTCTCAATTATATAAACAGGAGCCAGATCTGTCATACTTTCTCAAAGCAAAAATAGCTTCTTTGTGAGCAGCAGTGTTCTTCCTAAAACATTAGTGACCCCTAACTTGGGAAAGCTAAGTCCTGTCAATATGGCTTTTTTTTTTTTTTTTTTTTTTTAAGACACAGTCTTGCTCTGTTGCCCAGGCTGGAATGCAGTGGCGCGAACTCGGCTCACTGCAACCTCTGCCTCCTGGGTTCAAGCGAATCTCCTGCCTCAGCCTCCAAGTGCTGGGATTACAGGTGCCCACCATCGAGCCCAGCTAATTTTTGTATTTTTAGTAGAGATGGGGTTTCACCATGTTGGTCAGGCTGGTCTCGAACTCCTGACCTCGGACTCCCAAATTGGTGGGAGTATAGGCGTGAGCCACCACACCCCACCTATGGCTTTTTAATCTTCTAATCAGCCTCACTAGTGATTGCCAAGTTCACTAACACAGGGATTTTCTTTCCATTGTCAAGTCTCACTTTACTTCCATTACTCTTCTCAGTGCTATGATAATTACTGATGCCTTCTTGTTTTCCCAGTTAGCATACCTAGGCCTTCTTGAACATAATAAAAGAAGGGGAAGAGAATCCACATGACCCTTGTGAATTGGACTGAGAGAAAGAAGCCCCTGAGCCCAGACGCAGCATGCAGACAGAGGGAGAGGCAAGTATTATAGTGAGGACAGGGTGGGAGTAAGAAGCTGAGGAAGAGCTATTCAAAGGGGAAAGAAGGTGACAAAGACTCTTTTAGAAAGATGAAAAAGGCTGCAGGCACATTCGTTTTGCTAGAAGACTTCAAGCCCTGGCTCAGATGCTGCTAAACAAGCCCTGTTACTTTGACAATATTGGCTTACATTACTTGATTACATGCATTTTGAAGGTTGCTACTTAAAGACAGAAATTTTACAAGAAAAAATTCCAGAAGTCCTAACAGTACTGTCTATATGATAGCCCCTTCTCCATGTAACGCAAAACACAAGCTGACGTTTTTAGGTCACTGGCTGAAGCAGACCCAGCACAAATCAAGTCCTGCCTCCGTGTACACTGCCAAAGGGCAGACAGGAAACCAAACAACAGAAATGTTCACAGCTGTGTGGTTTTTGCACCTTTGCATCAGCAACAGAATAAGAAGGAAAACCATGGTGGATAATTTAAGGCAAATCAACAAACTACACATGACAAAGCAAAAATCCAAAAATGGCATGAGAAATAGCTCAATCTTAAAATTGACTATTCTTATTTTCTTGCTATCTCTTTATCCTACATGATTAACAACAAAATATTTTACATGAACTGGGAAAAATTGGAAGCCATAAAAATTGCTAGTTCTCTTCACTAAGACACTCCACTATATCATCATCAACCAAATATGAAATCTAACCAAAAAGTTCAGCACTTAGAGGTTCTAAACTGTATGTAAGGAATTTTAACTGATAAGTATTATGTCAGCTCATACGGTGAACTTAAGACTTATCTTAAAATCTACACACTACGTATTACAGAAAATAATTTTAATTACTGCATTACTGATTTGACCATAAAATTAAATCTTCAAAATAGATAATTATATATGACTTTTTCTGAGTATGGACTAGTATTCTGAATACAAAATTAACTTGAAAGAATAATGTTTCCCTTTCAGTTATTAGACATTCCACATAGGCCATTCTCTTAAAACTAGAAGAAAAGCTAAAAGGAGGATGCAAACAGCCACTAAATATATCACCACATTTAAAAGGAGGCAGCACTGTGGAATTTAACTACAATCTAAAGACTCTATCCCAGGTCAAATTCAAATTGTCATGTAAAAGCAACAGAACCCTTCAGGAGTCGACAATCTAGAACCAGGCTCACATTGTTAGGAAAGATTTCATTTATCAATGCAAATCAATCTCAGTTTTCAAAAAATGATTAATTTTTATGTAAAATGATTCTAATGTAATCTATAGAAATTCACTGAATGGGTATCCTTGGATTTCTATTTAGAAATAATTTTTAATACTTATAAGTGAAATAACACCTGTATCAGACCAAAATCAAAAGTGTTTTGAATCAAATTATTTTATAACTGGATATAACAAAATGTTCATGTTGAAACCTGTGGCACTGGACTAGAATTAGAGGCATCAGTGTAATCTCATGGTTTTAATAGAAATAGAAATAGCTTTGTGTCTGTGTGTGTGTGTGTGTGTACACACACACACACACACACATGCGCAATAACCTGACCTCACTTCTTCAATGCTCCAGAGGCACTTCAACACTTCAAAACATTTAGCAGACATGATGGTGACACCTTTATAGTCCCAGCTATTCAGGAAGCTGAGGTTGCAGGATCACTTGAGCCTAAGAGTTCAAGGCCTGCCTGGGCAACATAGCGAGATCTCATCTCAAGGAAAAAAAAGTGGACAGCACCCCTTTGCCTCCTGTGGCCCCCTCCTTCACCCTGTGTCCAAGGCATCACCAATTTCTGTCCGGTTTGTCCCTCAACTGGCCCTACTCCTCCACTGCCATCCCCTGTCAAAGACACCATCAAGTCTCACCTGGACTAGGACAATGCCTCCAGTTCTCCTCAGGTCCACTCTGGCCCCCTCCAATCAATTCTCAAAAATATGACCGAAGTATTTCTTGTAAAACACAAATCTAAACACACGACACCTACTTCCTCCCTACACAGTCATCCCAAGAAAAGCATGGAACCTTTCATAGCTTCCCACTGCTCTGAGTATTAAGACTAAAACTCTTAGTTACAGCCCATAGGCCCTGTTACTAGTCTTGCCTATCTCATCCAACCTCATCCCATACAAGTGTGTTAGTTTTCCACTGCTGCTGTCACGTTTTACCTCAAACTTAGTGGCTTAAAACATGCATTGATTCTCTTACAGTTCTGGAAGCAGAGGTTCAAAGATGTGAAGGACAAGGTGTTGGCAGGGCTGCTGGATCCTTCCGGAGGCTCTGTAAGGAAGAATCTATTTCCTTGCCTTATCAGCCTGGAGAAGCTGCCTGCATTGGCTCATGGCCTCTTCCCTGCATCACTCCAACCTATGGCTTCTGTTGTCACATCTACTACTGACTGATCTTCCTGCTTCCCACTAGGAAAAACCCTGTGATGACATTGGGCCCACCTGGAAAATCTTGCCATCTCAAGATCCTTAACTTATATCTGCAAAGACCCCTTTACCATGAAGGTGACATATTGACAGGTCCTGCGGATTAGAACATAGACCTCTTTAGGAGGCTATTAACCTCCAGCTGACCCTGCCCAGCCCTCCCACACCCACTGTCTACTGCCTAGCAGCACTGGCCCCTCTCTCAGGGCTGGAATACCAGGCTTCCTTTCAGCACAAGGCCTCTGCACACACTTCCCTCCCAGCACCCCAACACTGCCTCGGTAAGGTGCACTCATCCTTCAGATCTAAGCCCAACTGTTACTTTCCTGACACCACAGCCCAAGTCAAATCCTTGTTTTATGCCCCCATACAGCTGCCTTTCAAAGAACTTATTTCCAAAAAGTATTTATTTGTGTAACTGGATGATTAAATGATCATCTCTATAATGATCAGAGATGATCAGAGTTAAAAGTCTTTTTTACTTGTCAAATTCTCGTTGTCTCATACAGCCCCTGGAACACACCTTGATAAATGTCAGTGGCTAAGCAGCCAAAACCTCCATAAGTAGCCAAAGCCATAGTTGATCCGATTGCCCCAAATATATTATGATACCATGCATAAAGAAAGCAAAGAGAGTTTCACATATGAACTTAAAAGTATGAGAGCAGACACTCTGAGTTACAGGCATTCATTTGTAATCTAGCTAGTCCTAAAGAGTGATAATCCATCTGGCACGCTACAGGCCCAGCCTGCAAGGTGTGCCAGCTCCTGCCTGTGCCCCCGGGCCAGTACATGAGTGTGACAAGAAGGATCACATCACACAGAGTCATCTATAAACTAACTAACGTGCTTTCCAAACAGAAGTATCAGATGATGGCTCTCTTTCCACAATAACACATATGGCTAATTAATACCACCAAAGCTGCAAAGTACTCTTCCTTTGTACAAAAGACCAAAGTCACCAATCCTCTTGTTCACTGTCATTTAAGAGATTCTTAAGACTTCCCATAGGTAAGCAACAATTCAATAAACATTCTTATACATACAACTTTGTACTTTTCTTAGCATAAGTAGAAACTGGACCAGAGATAACACACATTATGAATGCTCACTTCTGTTAATACACTGGGTTGTTCAGACAAATCTCCTTCCTGAGGTCAACTAAAGATGTTAGATGAAATACACAAACCTCTCCTTAAAAGCACCAAAGGGCTGATGAAATAGCAAGGAAACATCAGGCCAAAGCCTATGATGAGGCAAGAACATAGGAAGGGAGGCAAAGAACCAAAGGCTGCTTTTACCTTAAGGTGACAGATGTAGCAGAAATTAACCAGAATAGAGCATAGTGACCAAACAAATGAAAAACACAAAACTAAATGAAAGAGTGGGCCATAGATGATGGCTCGGAATTTTCCTGGACTCATTAAAAGATACCAATTGGTATAGTCAGGAAGCCCAAATCAATCCCAAGAATGATAAGGATTAATCCACTATTATGTATCGACTGTATTTCATACTTTTTAAAAGGCTAAAAAAGAAAGTGTTACTTGAACCCACACTTGTGCCCAACTCTGAGCACACATACACAGGATGGCAGGACAGGAGACAGAGCTTCTCAACTGAACTAGCAGAAATCTATGACAGATGACCTCTCATAAAGCAAAAAAAATCAAAAGATAACTTCTATCACATGAATAGGGTCTGGTGCTAGTAAGACAATTTGCTCAGAAAAAATTTCATGCTCACAGAAAGTAACTAACTGTGAACTCTGAACAGCTGTACTCTTGGGAACTGGGAATTTAAGAAGGACCTTTTACTTTTTTATTTTATACATTTCTGCATTATTTAAAATTTCATTTTAATTTCTTTATTGTAAAAAAAAAAAAAGTAGTTTTAATAGGAAGATAAGAGACCATTATTAGTCTTCCAAAGAACAGACTATTTAGGAACCACATTCAAAATAGAAAAAAATTAACATTTTACAACCTACCATACATTCATCCCAAAAAAAATCCCTAATTAGCGAGTAGTAAGGATTCCCTACTATAACTAAAATACTACATTTCTTTCATTTTTATTTATTTATTTTTTTGAGAAAGGGTCTCACTCTGCCTCTGCCACCCACACCCACTGTTTATTCCCTAGCAGCACTGGCCCCTCTTTCAGGGCTGGAATACCAGGCTTCCTCTCAGCACAACGCCTCTGTACACATGATTTATATATATATATATATTTTTTTTTTTTTTTAGAGAGAGAGGGTCTCCCTATGTTGCCCAGGATGAACTTGAACTCCTAGCCTCAAGTGACCCGCCCACCTCAGCCTCCCAAGTAGCCGGGATTACAGACGTACACCACCACATCCAGCTAATTTTTTTATTTTTTGTAGAGACAGAGTGTCACCATGTTGCCCAGGCTAGTGTTAAATTCCTGGCCTCAAGTGATCCTCCCACCTCAGCCTCCTGAGTAGCTGGAATTACAGGCATGCACTGTGAACCTAATATTTTAGCATGTGAACCACTCATGCATCCTATCTAAAATATTTAAAGAGACCTGTTTACCTGGCCCACTGGTTGGTTGGACACTGCCACATACATCAAGCTCTTGTGCTTCAAGCTGTCTGTATTTGTTAATATATTCTACTTCTGAGCTCCTTTGGCTGAGTGACCTGAAAAGAATAGTAAAAGTTAGTATACTATTTCCAAAAAGCCAAGAAACCCTTGTGTACAGAGAAGTTTTTCACATTAAATCATGGGAAAAAATGCAAATAGTCAATAAACAAATGAATATACACTCAAACTCAGTTACCAGGCAGATGCAAATTAAAACAATGACAAACCATTTTTTCACCCATCAAATTGGCAAAAAGAGCAAATATTTTCAGAATATGTATGAGGACAGATACGTTTATGGTAAATGGGTATGACCACTTATTCTGAAGGGTAGTTTGCAGTATCATTTTTTTGAGGCAAGGTCTCTCTCTATCACCAAGGCTAGAGTGCAGTGCTGTGATCATAGCTCACTGTAACCTCAGCCTCCTAAGCTCAAGCAATCCTCCCACCTCAGCCACCTGAGCAGCTGAAATCACAGGTATACACCACCACATCCAGCTAATTTTTTATTTTTTGTAGAGACAGGGTCTCACTCTATTGCCCACACTGGTCTCAAACTCCTAGACACAAGCAATCTGCCTGCCTTGGCCTCCCAAACTGCTAGGATTACAGGCATGAGCCACCACACTCAGCTATAGTATCTTAAAACTTAAAACAGCCGAACAGGGTGGTTCACACTTGTAATCCCAGCACTTTGGGAGGCCAAGGCAGCTGGATCATTTTGTGCTCAGAAGTTTGAGACCAGCCTGGGCAACATGGTGAAACCCCATCTCTACAAAAATACAGAAATGAGCCGGGTGTGGTGGCTCATGCCTGTGGTCCCAGCTACTAAGGCTGGGGCTGGAGGATCCCTTGAGTCAGGAAGTGGATGTTGCAGGGAACCAAGATCGTGCCACTGCACTCCAGCCTAGGCAACAGAGTAAGACTCTGTTTCAAAAAAAATAAATAAACAGGCTAGGCATGGTGGCTCACGCCTGTAATCCAAGCACTTTGGGAGGCCAAGGCAGGTGGATCACTTGATGTCAGAAGTTCAAGACCAGCCTGGCCAACATGGTGAAACCCTGTCTCTACTAAAAATACAAAAATTAACCGGGCATGGTGGCGGATCCCTGTAATCCCAACTAAGGTAGGCTAAGGTAGCAGAATCACTTAAACCCAGGAGGTGGAGGTTGCAGTGAACCAAGATGGTACCACTGCACTCCAGCCTGGGCAACAGAGCCACACTCCATCTCAAAAAGAAAACAAAATAAAAACTAAAAACTAACCAAAACTTAAAACACACGTCTCCTACAATCCAACTTTTCCTCAGAATCTTTCTTTAACAACAGCACATGTAAACGAAGCACGTGCAAAGACATGCATGGAAACATTCATTTGTTCAGCAAATACTTACTGAACACCTATTGCACAAAAGGCACTGTCTCTGACACTAAAGATACAGCAAGAAACAAAACAAAGTCCTTGCCCGCAGGAAACTACCATTCTTGTGAAGGAGACATAATAGATACGTAAAATGCTGATTAGAGATGTGGACAAAATTAAAATTGGGTGGCGGTATTAAGGATTCCAGGGAGGAAGGGTGTATTTTCATAATATTTATAATAATTAAAACCTGAAAACCATGTCCAACAGGGCACAAGCTAAAACGATGGCATACCTTAGTTAATGTCTATCATTTTTAAAGAGCATCATGGCTCTATTCATGCCAATAGATAAACATGTCCAGAACATTAAGTGAAAAAAGACAATTGTGATATGCATTATATGCTATCACCTATGTTTTCCTTATCAATATCTAGTTTAAATGCACTGTTGTCAAAGAGATTATATGATACTGATTCTTGAAATTTGAGACAAACTTTATGTAATGATTAATTTTATGTCAACTTGAATGGGTCAAGGGATGCCCACGTAGCTGGTAAAACATTTCTTCTGGCTGTGTCAGGGTTTCAGGAAGAGGTTAGCATTTGAATCAGTAGACTGAGTAAAGAAGACCTGCCTCAGTAATGTGGATGGGCATTACCAGTCCACTAAGAGCCCACCCAGGCAGAACAAAAAGGATAAGGAAGGGTCAACATTCTCTTTTTGAACAGGGACATCCAGTCTCTCCTGCCCTGGAACACTAGAGTTCCTGATTCTCAGACCCTCAGCCTCCGACATTTGTATCAGCAGTCTCCCATCCCGGGTTCTCAGGCTTTGTCTTGGATTGGGAGTTATAGCATCAGTTCCCCTGGTTCCCAGGCCTTCAAATTCAGACTAAATTTCACCACCGACTTTCCTTCTTCTCCAGCTTGCAGAAGGTATATAGTGAGGCATCTCAGCCTCCATAACCACACGCACCAAGTATCATCAGCAATCTCCCCACTCTTACAGATCTACATATATCTTATTAGTCCTGTGTCTCTGGAGAATCCTGTCTAATACACTTTAATAAAATGCTGCTTGCATCAAAGCCAACTTTTACCTGCTCCAAAATATCAGCATTCCTCTGGTTACTGTTTGCCTGACATTTACTCATTAATTCACTCAACAATAACAGTGTACCAGGTGCAGCTGAGAGAGTCAAGATGCCGGGGTGGCTCCCACAGGAGAGGGCGGGAAGAGAATGATGAGAAATGGAGTGTAGGGAGCAGAAGGGTATGGAGAAGAGCTGGAAGTACCAGGGAGGAGCTGGGAGTAATTATAAAGATTTTGGCTTTTGTTCTGAGTAAGATGGGTTTTGAGCAAAGACAGAAATAACAATACCTGACTTTTAGTTTAACAGCATGGCTCTGACCAGGTGAAGGGGAGCAGGTGATCATCTGAAAGAAAACATTTGCAGCAAAACAATTAAGAATTACTGGTCTATGTATGTCTCTGCATGTGAGATTGGTCTCCTGAATACAGCAAACTGATGGGTCTTGACTCTTTATCCAATTTGCCAGTCTGTGTCTTTTAATTGGACTGTTTAGTCCATTTACATTTAAGGTTAATATTGTTATGTGTGAACTTGATCCTGTCATTGTGATATTAGCTGGTTATTTTGCTC